>NC_071991.2:17863671-18165000 GCF_028885655.2 Pongo abelii
CAGAGTTGTCTCTGGCTGACTCCCAGGATTGTTAATGATTTCCTTCTCTGTCCCTAAATAATTGCTTGAAAAGACAGCTGTGGAGAGACATTGCCCCCAGCTTGCGGGCTCATTAATTCAACCCTATGAAAGAGGGTGCAAGGGAAGAAGGTGGAAGTTACTTTGCCAAGAGTAGCAGGCTTGGGGGAAACTAAAATAGAGGCTTCAGGAGAAGGGCAGCAGCATGGTGTCAGAGATTAGACTTGGAGTTTGTGAGGTCTGGGCAGGCTTCAGTCTAAAGAAACTTTATGCACAAAAGCCCAAATCCAGGGAAATAAATGAAAGTGATTATTCACTTTTCTAAAGTCCTTACAGTAGCGTTCCTCTGGTATTGTTTGAATACAATTTAACCTGAAGGGCACTTGGTTTTTGTGCAGCTCTTCAAGAACAGAACCATCTAAGTAAGTGGAAAGTCTGAGAAATTAACAGAGAAGATTCCCTAAAAGTCAGCCTTCATTACTTGACCATTATTCATAATTCTGCATTTGTCTATTCCTACAGTGGCCTTGAAGCAAAATTTAAAAAAAAAAGATACTTCTATGCCCCTTAAAAAAAGAATAATCAAAACTTGCATAGACAGAATAAGAATCAAATACACTGGGGAACAAATACTCTGATTAGCTGTCCAGTTCAGCTCTGATGCATCTAGCACTCTGAGTTATAAAGGAAACAAGATAGGATGCTTGGTTTTTATTTTCCAACAACAGGAAACATATCAGGTTTCTAAGAAGATGAAAAGTCTTTCTTAAAACCCAATTATAGAAGGAATTTATGCAAGTCTTTAGGCAAGGAGTATTAAACAAATTAATGTTTAATGCCATCAACAAGTTTTCAAGCAGATGCAGAACTCTTAGTGTGGGTGACTTTCTGGTGTTTACCTTATATCAAGAATGCAGCATTTAAGGCCACTTTGACAGAGTGCAGCTAAGCCTTTTGGATTTGCTTGTGTGGGCAATTTCCATTCAGCAATGGCTCTCAAACTTCAATGCACATCAGAATTACTTGGGGGCACTTAAAAAAAAATGTATGCCCAGGCTGCATCCAGACCAATTCAGTCAGAATCTCTGGTGGTGAGCCCCAAGTATCAATATTTTGTAAAACTGATTCCAAAGGTTAGCTAAGTGTGAATCAGTGCATTAGATGATCTTTAATGTTAATTATCTTGGCTGGATTTCTCAAAGGGGTAGTCCTAGAATGCTGATATTCCCTGTTATTAATTTAAGGAAGTCCCTGTTGTTTCTGTTAACATTCTCTTAGAACTCTGAGACTTGTATTTCTGCTGGGACCCAGGGCTACTGCACCTTTCTTGGCCTATAGGAGTGTTGTCAGAACTAAAGCACTTGTTAAGCAGCAGCTTAGGATCAACTTCAGCAGACCTCATTGTGGCTGTTGGAGAATATAGAACATCAGATGAAGTAGGGGCTGGACATTTCCACAGCCCTAAATCACTTATTTCAGGGTACATTAAGATTCCTTTTGGAACTCAGATCTTTTTCTGGCCATGGATAGACTGTTGTCTTGGGGGGATGCCAGTTGTCTCTCCAGTGAGAAAAGGAGATGTTTATGTATTCTCTAGTTCCTTTCTGGAAGTTAAAAATACCTGTCATTGTTAGATTTGGTTTCTGAACTCTCTGCCCCTAACAAAGCTGAAATGATGACAGTGAGTGAGTATTTGCTTAAATAAATATTTTTTTTCAACTTTGAAGAACTAAATATATCTCAAGGTGTTGAAACATCAGAGAATTGGCAGGGCCTGGTGAATCACGCCTGTAATCCCAGCACTTTGGGAGTCTGAGGTGGGAGGATTGCTTGAGCTCAGGAGTTTAAGACTAGCCTGGGCAAAATAGTGAGACATCGTCTCTACTAAAAATAAAAAATTTAAAAAAATGGCTGAATGTGGTGGCACGCGCCTGTAGTCTCAGCTGGCTGAGGTGGGAGGATCACTTGAGCCCCGGAGGTCAATGCTGCAGTGAGCCTTGATTGTACCACTGCACTCCAGCCTAGGTGACAGAGTCAGACTCTGTCTCAAAAAAGAAACATCAGAGAATCATTGATTTTATGTAATCTAGATTTTATCCCATTCCAAATTGTGCTTCTGTGAATACACATTATGGAGGATAATGGAAAGGGTGTTTAGGGAAGGGGACGACAATGGGAGGAGAGGGAGGAAAGGGCCGTGGGAGAGATAACATAAATGAGAATTACCATGACTTGAATCTTAGTAAAATTGTATAATAGGAACCATGTGGTAATGGTGTTCTGATTAAAAGCCACTTCCTGGCTTTGTGACCTTGAGTAAGCTATAACTCTGTTTTTCAGTTTTCTTACCCGAAAAATTATAATGATACCTGCCTCTTAGGATTGTTTGGAAGATTGAGATTGTTCATAAAATACTTAGAAAAGTGCCTGGCACATAGCAAGTACTATTTAAGTGTTTATTAGAGCATAGTATCAACTTGTCCCATTAAGAATATTATAAAACTGTAAGGTCCAGATGATGCTTTATTCTGTAAAGGCCATTAATGGAGATGCTTGAACATCTCTGAATTACCTTTCCCTTTGCTTGCTCAGGAAGTTTGCTAATCTAAATTCTTCATGCTGTGCTGCTGAGTGTCATGTGTGATTGCTTGTGCCTGGAGACCCAACTGGGTTGTATCCGCACTTAACTGAAACTCAAGTTATTCCCTCTCTAGCCTTAATTCCTGTCTTCTAACTCTCCAATCGATTTCTTGGCTCCACTAATTCAAACCTACCCCAGTTTTCTCATGCTGTTGAGCGGGGATCTTCTTGAGACTGATTATGATGGGAGAATGACCTCATAGTTTCTGATGCCATCTTCCAATTTATATAACTCAGCCCCAAGCATGCTTTTTAAAAATAATGGCCCTAAATTGCTGACATCTTGTCATCTGCTCAGACTCCTAAATCTTTTTGTGTTCCCTCGACTGAATGGGATTCACTGGAGCAAGATGCCTTTGTGCAGTCTGCATTTAGTGCACTTGGTGAGTGACCTCCAATAGAGCTGTTGTGTTCCCTTCGAGCAACATGGGTAATGATTACAGCGACAATGCTGCTATTGTGTCCAGAGGTTTGGGGCTGTAATTTCATAATGAAATTGAAAAACATGAGATTAAAAACCTGAATATAGCACAGTAATTATATTTAAGTATCACAAATCATCTCCCTGTATTTAGTTAGGTGTTTGAGATTTGGCCTCTTTGTGGAGTGCAGTCACGTCGTTTCATACATCTGCAAAATGGAAGGCTTCTAATTTATGGCTAAAATGTGGGAATTGCTTTCTCTTAATGGGAAGGTGATGAGAATGGTATTGAATTTGAAGGAGCTGGTTTGCTTCATTGACTAGAGTCAAGAAGGGAGGTTGTAGAATAGCTGCCAAGGTAAAGAAATGTTTAATTCCCAGATACTTACACATGACTATAGTATCTCCCTTTAGAAATTAACTGACATAGGCTGGCCTGGGAAATTCTACAGGCCTGCAACAAGTGGTGCAGTTGCAGAAGTGTGAATTTTTACCTAAGGCAGGCTTTCTGGTATAGATAAAAGACTTAACTGGGGTTTGTTTCCCACAGGTAAGTTATGGATGAGCTGTGCCTGGCCCATTTCCATTCTGTCTGAGAATCTGCATGTGGCCTGCAGGCTCTGTAGTTGGGCTGAGTCCTCCTGGAGTAGGAGGTTGGGGAAGGTGTTGGTGGTGGCTTTCGATAGGCATTCCTGCAGGATGGTGGGTGGAGAGTTAGAGTGAGGGGTGTTCTTTAATAAAGGAATAGAAATTAGAGTGGAAAGTGGTTTAAAGCTAATAATACCTCCTTGATTTCTAGGAACTATCAAGTATGAAATGAACATAGAAGGAAGTTATGAAAGGAATCATTATTATTGTCAGTGATTCATTGATTATCTACTATAGGCAAACACTTTAAGTTTTTTTTTTTTTTTTTTAAGACGGAGTCTCGCTCTGTCGCCCAAGCTGGAGTGCAGTGGTGCGATCTCCGCTCACTGCAAGCTCTGCCTCCCGGGTTCACGCCATTCTCCTGCCTCAGCCTCCCGAGTAGCTGGGACTACAGGCGCCCGCCATCACGCCCGGCTAATTTTTTGTATTTTTAGTAGAGACGGGGTTTCACCGTGTTAGCCAGGATGGTCTCGATCTCCTGACCTCGTGATCCACCCACCTCAGCCTCCCAAAGTGCTGGGATTACAGGTGTGAGCCACCATGCCCGGCCAACACTTTCAGTTTTGGTTACCATCTTTAAACTTCACAGTAGACATTGATACAGAGGTATACTTTCTCTGTGCACATATACTGCCTCTCACCCCAAATAATTTTTGATACAGCAGTGCAGATTGTCCCTTTTTTTCCAAAGCTTTCCTCCCAGATTCTTAGTGAATCTACAGGACTGAGTATCTGAATTGCCTAAGGCCTTTTATCACAAAGGCCTTTTATCACAGAGGCCTTAGGCAAATGTATGCAAGTGTACATACATTTCCAGGCTTCATCAACATGCCCTACTCAGAGACATTTTGGTTCAGTAGGTAGGGGTGGGAGAGATTGTGGCCTAGGAATCTGCATTTTCAACAAGCACCAGGAATTTTTATATACAATAAATTCTGAGAATCATTGCCTTAGGACCTTCTCTCCCATGGGCAGGGCTATTCCAGTGGGTGTGTTATGTTGAGATTTGCATTGTGGAAATGTGAACTTGCTGTTCAGTCCCTTTTCCCAGCCCCTGGCTTCAGTATATCTTTCACAAAAATACCTACTTTCATTCTGTTTCCACTGGATGTAAGGAAGGCTGGGCTTTTTGCTGCTTTACCCACTATTACAGATAGCAGGTTGGGAGACGGTTTGAGTCCTGTGTTTGCACTCCAGGCCTGCTAAGGAAGAGGTGGCCTGACTCCAGCAGTAAACTGGTAACTATCTAAGACCTATGGTACTGTCTGTTTCCACTGGAAACTCATTGAAAATGCTACCACTATTCATGTTTTTGGCCTCTCAGAGCAAAGTATATAAAAGCAGCAATTCCAGTAAATGCGTCAAATATTTATTGAGTGGTGGCTGAGGCTAAAGTATTATTTTAAGGGGCCTGGGACAGATAAGTAAAACACAGTTTCCATTCTCCATCTATTCTGTCTTTCTTTCTAATGAAGTAGACAGTCCTGACACAGAACTATGGCAGACTTAGTGTAACCTGTGACATGATCGTGTCTTTGAACAAGTGAAATTAAAGTGCTATAGGAATGTCTGGGTGGGAACAGTTAGTTTAGGTTAGGCAAAAGGCTTCTTAGGGGAAGCGGCTTTGGGCAGGGTGTAGGGCAGAGGCTCTCACCTTGGCTGTGCTTTACAATCACCTGAGAGAATTTTGAAAAATCCCAATATCTAGACCAAACCCTATAACAATCAGATCAGAACTTCTGGAATTTGGACAGAGACAGCATTTTTTAAATGTTTAAACATTTTAAAAACTTCCTACGTGATTTTAATGTGCAGCCAAGACTGAGAGCCACTGTCAAAGAAGGATAAATAGGCTGTCATTCAGATGGGGGATAGTCAGAGAAGGAAACGCATTCCAAGCCTGAGAGGAATAACCTAAGCAAAGCTCCAGAGGCAGCAGAGTGATGGCTTAAGTTGGAGAATGCCACTCAAAGCGGGGGTGATTGGAGCATGGGGCTCCTGGCATGAGCGTGGAGGGAAAATTATGCTGATTAGGTAGGATTGGATTAAAATACTGCATCAAGGAATTGGGAGACATGATTTTGCACTGCCTTTGGAACCCCTTTTCACCTCATATTAGGATGGAGAATTGAGGTTCGGAGAACTTCTTGCTTGCCCGGAGTACTAGTAAGCCAGCAGGCATGCTTGATTCCCTTTGCAAGGCTCTTTGCCATAGACCTCCTGTCTCAAGCTGTGCAATGCTTGAGACTTCTCTTTTGGCATCTGTCCTATAGCACTTTTCTTTTGTCAGAGCACCCTAAAGATAATTTAGGGTCAGAATGGTAGGAAGGTATTGGTGTTAGGCAAGAATATGGCACAATTTCTTATCTTTTTGCCGGGCCCCTGTGGGAATGATATGGGAGAATTGCTGGGAATACTGGGGGCAGATGTTTGCAAGTAAAAGTGTATATGTTTCTGTGTTCTTGCAGCTGCATTCATTTTGTGCCTGATTCCAATAAGGACTGTACCTTATCTGCTTATTGCTGTTTCTAGGAAGTTAATTTGCAGGTGCTATAAATATGCACGTTTCATATACTTAATGTATTCTTTCTTCCTTGAAGCCTCTCCTCTTTTTTAGGCACTTTTCATTTGTCTCCTTGGTACTTGTATTTTTTTAATGTCACTATTTTGGCAGTACCAATAAGGGTAAAGCCACTCAATTATGCAAGGCTCTCTCTTTATGATTTGGGCAGGTGCAGCTGTGCAACTGAGGGGAAGGTCAGTGTTATCAAGGTTACCTGTTACTACAGATAGAAGAACCCACAGAGATCAGGAGAGAGCTCATTTTCCTCCATTAGTAGGAGGTAGGACTATACATTCACAAACACGCACCTTAAAATAGCTCACAAAATAGTGTCATACATGTACCCAGCCATCTTTCCACTCATTCCTTCTCTAAAGGAGTGTAGTACCATATAGTAGTTAAGAATATAGACTCTGGAGCCAATCTTCTTGAGTTCCAATAGTGGCTCTTCTACTTTTTAAATCTCATTTTCCTTCATCTTTAAATTGAAGATAGTAACAATCTCACGGGGTTGTGATAACTAAGGGGGTAATACATGTAAAGTGCTTAGAAAATGCCTGGACATAGGAAGCTCTAAGTTTGCTGCTACTACTGTTAATTATGGTTACTATTATTAATCGTTGCAAGGAAAATATATTAACAGTTGAATTTGGTTCAATTGCCTTCTAGTTTTGTGACCTTAGAATTTATAGGAACAAAAAAGATTTGAAAGGGAGGTTGGGCTGGATCATAGAGAGCCTTGATTCCATGTTTTAGGATGTATACACAGTGAGAAGTCCTTCAGGTTTTGGTCTTGGTAAGAGTTGTGAATCAGAAAGTTAACTCTTGTAGCCAGGTGGAGTGGCTCATACCTATAATCCAAACACTTTGGGACATCGAGGCAGGAGGATCACTTGAGGCCAGGAGTTTGAGACCAGCCTGGGCAGTGTAGTCTCTGCCAAAAAAATTAGTCTTGCAACTTCATGAAAAATAAATGATTAGCAGAATTAGAGCAGTTAGGAGGCCATCTTAATAGTCCAAGGCACAATAAGGCAAGGAAATGAATGAGAGCAGTGGCAGCAGACATGAAGATGAGCAGTTGGATGCGAAAGGTTTGTTCTATAGGTAGATTCCTCTTGGCTTAAGAAGAGGAAATAGGAAATTAATTAGTAATCAGAAATATTTGCATATTAGTCTTCTCCATCTTCATCCTTGATGAGAGGAGAGCTTGTTATGTATGTACCATTGCTGGGTACAGGAGGCAGAAGAGCTAGCGCCAGAACAAGGAGCTCAGCTTTTTCTGGTCTCTGCTTTTACGTGGCTCATTATAAACCAGGACCCAATTAGTTCTTTAGGCTTGCCTGCCTGTTTTCTCTCCACCTAATTACTTTGTGGAGCTTGGGTTCATGCACATAGTTACCTTGATTAAAAAATAAGTTTTTGGAGCTATAAATTTTTGAACACTGCTTTGAGAGTGTCTGTCAGGCATTAACATTCAAGGTTTCTGTGGTGGGCTGACGATAGCTTCTAGCCTCTGGATGTTTTTCACATTCCAGGAAATGACACCTGAAGTTTTCAGTTCCTTTTCACATCTTCAGCAATCCATAGACAGTGGGATGAAAAGATGTAACCTAATTGAAGACAGATGGAGTGGAGTAGAAGTTGAAAATAGGGACTAGCCTGGATGTGGTAACTCACTCCCGTAATCTCAACACTTTGGGAGGCCGAAGTGGGAGAATCACTTGAGGCCAGAAGTTTGAGACCAGCCTGAGCAATACAGTGAGACTTCGTTCTCTACCAAACAAACAAACAAGAACTAGTTGTGCATGGTGGTACCCACCTGTAGTCCCAGCTACTTGGAAGGCTGAGGTGGGAGGCTCATTTGAGCTCAAGAGTTCGAGGCTGCAGTGAGCCATGATTGTGCCACTTCACTCCAGCCTAGGCGACAGAGTGAGACTCTGTTTCAAAAAAAAAAAAAAAGAAAAGAAAAAAAGAAAATAGAGAAGAGACTGTATGAGTCCTGCCATGCAGTCTTTCCCAGAATTGGACATTTTTGTGTTGTGGTCTGGAAGAAGGAAAACATTTATGGTCATACCTCTCCAAATTGAACAATTGTGGGAATGTGTACAGACAGATTTGCAGGGTAGCTGAAAAGAAATGCAATTCTGTTATTTTTTTGTTATAGAGTGGTAACTTGAGCGAGGGTTATGAAATATTGCCCAGCAGAACTGTTTTTTTAATTGACCTTCATGTATAATTAAGAATATCAATTATTAATATTAAATAATTGGAATTTTAAAAATTGTGATTATTTCTTTGTAATCTGATTCGTGCTATTTGCCCTGATTATCAGAGTGTTGTTTGAGATTAAAGTTGTCTAGCTTGGGTTCAGGTTGCACCAGAAGTTTTGAATTAACTAGGCTCCATCTGAATGTGGAAGATTTTCATTGTGAGGATGCAATGGAATCATAAGTGTAAAGGGCCTAGTATAGTGGGTAGTAATTTATTTTGCTCCTTTTTTTCTGCTTTGAATGAAGAGTGGCTAAACTTCAACTTTTGGGACATTGGTCTCTACCTGCACCTCCAGAATGTAACCTCTTGGGGAAGATATTTGGAGACCTGGGGACTTTTGCAGGTGGGTAGTATTACGCAGAGCCCAGATACCCCTGCCTTCTTGTCTGGAAATCAGTGATTCTCAAACTGCTTTGTGCTTGAGTATTACCTGGGGGCACATGTTCCGTTTTCAGCTCCCCAAGCCATAGAGTTAGATTCCATAGACTTGAGGAGCTGCTCTCAGTCCAGGATTATGTGCAGATCCCGAATCTGATCCTGGGCTGCTGTGCTTTTCCAGTGCCCACTCAGTATTTCTGGGGCTACAAGGAAGGCAGTGGTTCCCCTTCACAGATACGTGAAGCTCTTGCCTCCATTTTTGTCCTTTTAAATTCACATTAAAGAGAGTTTTAGATATGTAGGAAAATGAGAAGGGAAATTGACCTTGCCTGTCTCTGGGTCTTGTGAATAGAAAGGAAGGGCCTGCGCTTGGAGGCCACTGGGAATTTGTAGTGTTCCAGAAGACCCCTGCTCTCATATGGGCTCTTGGCAGCATCATTGAGAGCCACAATGGGCTTCCTTATTTAAGATGCTCTTAAATTTTCTTTTCTAACACTATAAGGTTATGTCTTCACCAGTTTCTCAGATTTTAAAAAAAGAAACAGGGAGGTAAAACAAATCCCAAAACATTTTTTTTCCTTCTTGTAAAGGTTACAAACATAAATCATATTTGAGAACAATGAATGGACCTTATTTTTTATCTTCAGAATGCTGGGCCTTTGGCGTCTTAGAAAGTCTCTTTACTTCAGAAAGGAAGGAGACTTGTATAGTGAGAGCATCACACTCTGGGGATCAGATAACTTGGCTATGCTACTGGGCACCTGGGACTTCTTGGTCAGAACAAGTCTCCAGTGTGAGCTTTTTTTTTTAATCCATGAAGTGTGGGGGTCCTGAAGCTATCAAAGCTCTAATGTTTTATGATTCTAGTGATGGGCTTCTGTCTGCATGACAGGCATTTTCCAGACTTTGTTGATCTATTTCGAGCTTGTGAGGAATAGCATGTACCACCCTTCGTTACCTCACTCATGGTTCCTCTTCATCAGTGCTTTATAAACTGTAGTGTGTTTGTGCTGGGAGGAACTTAAGAGAACATGTGGATCACCCGTTTACTCATTTTACACATGAGAAAGATGATACCCCAAGTGATTTTCTCTAAGGCTGGGACACGACTGGGGCTCTTCTTGCGATTTGCCTTTCCCTTCAGTGTGTTTGGTAAACGTTGCATTACCCCCTCTTCAGGGTATTATTCTTTCAGTTCCATATGCCTTTCCTTTCCCCTGCGACGCTGGAGTATTCAGTTTTATTTCTAGGCAAAAGTACTCCTAACTGTGGCCCCTAATTTTTTTTTATTATATATGTTTTCTAGAAAGAGAATTTGATTATGCATTGTCAATATGTTTACATACTGTACTCATAAATGAAGTTATAAAATATATGTAAGTTAAAAATGTGGAGAAAAGGGAAGTCTTGTGCACCATTAGTGGGGATATAAATTATTATTGGTATTACGGAAAATAGTACGGAAGTTGCCCAAACAATTAAAAATAGCTGGGTGTGGTGGCTCACTCCTGTAATCCTAGCACTTTGGAAGGCCAAGGTGGGAGGACTGCTTGTGGCCAGAAGTTCGAGATCAGCCTGGACAACATAGTGGGATCCCATCTCTACAAAAAATTAAAATTTTAGCTGGGTGTGATGGTGCACGCCTGTAGTCCCAGCTACTTGGGAGGCTGAGGTGGGTGGACTGCTTGAGCTCAGGAGTTCGAGGCTGCAGTGAGCTGTAATGGCACCACTGCATTCCAGCCTGGGCAACAGAGCGAAACCTAGTCTAAAAAAAAAAAGTGTGTATATAAGTACACACATACACACCCCTCAATAAAGCTAGAGAGAAAAAAATTATATGTAAGGATGGTATTTTTTTTCCCTCAACCACAGTGGATCAGTTTATGCCTTCCCTGGATCCAGGGTGAACTTGTTTTGAGGACCACTGATCCAGAAAGCGGTGGAGTTAAGTCTATACCACCAGCTTTAGAATCTCCTGTGGCACTTATTAAAAATACGAATTTTGGAATCTCAACCCAGATTCACTGAATGAGAATGCCTCCTGGTGGAACCTGGGAGTCTACGTTGTCTTCATTTTTATGTTTTTACCAATAGACATGGGGTCTGTTGCCCAGGCTGATTTTGAACTCCTCAGCTCATAGTCCTCCCACCTCTACCTTCTGAATATCTGGGACCACAGTCACAATGCCCAGCAAAGTCTCCATTTTAAACTGGAGGCAAGTCTCCAGGTGCCTCTGAGGTCCAGCCAGTTTGGGGAACCAGTATTTTAGACAGGCAGGGAAGTGTCATTCATGGGTTCATGAGCATGGGACTTCTTATACTGACATCTCAGAAATTGCTCAGCGGTTACTGTTAAATCTACAGTGATACAGTTAGCACTTTGGAAAATCAGATGGGCAGTTTTCATGTGAGTTACATATGAGGGACTATAACCTGCATAATCATACATGGAATTTCTCAAAACTCCTTGGCATTCTCTATGTGGTTTTTTGATTTGTAAATCCAAATATTTGCTATTGTGCCTCAGTCTTTTTTTCCTCATTAGAAATCTAAGCTCTCCCCGCCCCCTCCTGGCGCTGTTCCTTGAGGGGCTGTGTTTTTATTTCTGAGCTTTTCCCATTTGTGTGTGTTCCTTTTGTCTGGAGTATGCCCAACCCCCTCACCTTTTTACCTGGGCAGTTCCTACTATCTAAAAAATTCCCTATAAATGACTTTTTTTTCATTCTTAAACTCTAAAGATAATGAAGAACTAGCTGATAATCAGCATTTACCAAAATAGATTTAAGGGTTATTATTTGTAATAACTCATGTGTCAGTAACCGTATGTATGTAAGGATAGATCAGTATCCTGGTTATTAAGCATATACTCTCTGAAACATTCGAATAAAACCAGTGTAAGTCAGATAAATATGTAACAGGAAATTTGTTTCTGACTATTCATTCCAGGTCAATGTATTCCCAGCTGCCTTGTGGGTATCAGGGTTATCTGTTCCAGGATCAGCTTTAGGAAAGCCCCTACTCAAATCTCCATGTAGCAAGAGTGCAGGCTATTTGAGAACATGTGATAATTAAGGTTAAACAAGAAAAGCAAAGCAGAATGACTAGAAATTAGGACAGTAGGGAAAACAGGGGAAGCGGTTGAGCTGGTAGAAATGGGTAATACTTATGATTATTTCTGGGATCAACAGATACATCCCTGGTGTAGAAGTCCAAAGCAGTCCTTTTTTTTGGTGTCTTTTCCTGCCTTTGGTATGATAAGCCCTCCTAACATCTGGCATACTATTGGGGTGACATTGTGAAGTTACCTCTGCCCACAGTACTTACTCTGGTTTGATATTTTTAAGAAATGCTCACTTTCCACTAGCCATAGTTTATTGGCTTTCAGAAAGTGTCTCTGGCAGTGAGTATGCCAAAGGTCAAGAATTCTGGCAGAGTTTGATTTATCTCTGCTCCCTTGATAGCAGCTAGCCTTAGAGGCATAGAAGCTCTTGACAAGTACTATGAGTCAGAAGGCCACATGTGACTAGGTCCCTGCCCACCTCTCCAGGGTCAAATAGATCTTGCCTTTTTCCCCAGCCCCTCCCTGCACTGTTCCTGAAGAGGGCTGTGTTTTTCTTTCCGAGCCCTCCCATTTATTTACATTCCTTCTATCTGGAGTACTTCTTACCCCCTCATCTTTTTACCTGGCTAATTCTTATATATCTTTTAGATAATTCTACATAAATAACACTTCTTTCACCTTTCCTAAACTAGGATAGGTATTCCTGCTGAATGCTTCTGTGGTCCCCTCATTTCCCCTAGAATAACTTACTACAGTTTTTCGTTCATACTTACTGTTATCCCCTGGACTGTCTGTTCTGCTAGGATAAGGATTCTTTCTCACCATTTCCTCATTGCTAGGCATAAGGTATGGGACATAGCAGGTTATCAATAAACATTTTTTGACTGAATAAGTGCATAATAAAACAATATGTTAATTAATGGGGTGATTGGCAGGGATCTAGTTGCCAGTTTCAGCATTGGTAATTAACATGGCTAGATTTAGCTGCTAGGTTCTATGAGAAAGAATGATTAAAAATAAACAGAAAGGAGATGGAAGTTGATACAATTAAAAACCTTTTATGTGCCTGCTGATGGACCTAAAACTGGGCAAACCTTTCTGCAAATAAAGCAAATAAAACTCTACCTTGATGGTCTTATTGATATACCATATATACATATATATATATATATATAAAAATAAGATATACCTATATATAAAATATTTATACCTATATATGGTATATAAATGAATATAAATATAAGGTATATATAGGTATATATATGTGGTGTATATATACATAAATATATTTATGTGTATGTGTAATAAAAGACATTACTTTCCATTGAAGTGTTTACTACATTATGTACTATCTTAAAACTTCCCACAGGTATCAGTACAAACATGCATTTGTTCATTCATTCATTCAACAGTTTTGTTGATTGTTTAATATATGTCAGGCACTGTTCTAGGTGCTCAAGATACAACAGTGAACAAAACAGACAACAATCTCTGACTCAATGGAACATGCATTTTAGTGGAAGGGAATGTCAATAAAGAAACGTCTAATATCTAGAGTATTAGAAGCTGGTAAGTGCTATGAAGGAGGAAAGGGGCCAGGAAATGATGTGATGTGTGCTGTTGTGGTGGTGGGGCATGCAATTTTAGATTCAGTGGCCAGGAGAGGAGTCACTGAGAAGGCAACTCTTGAGTAATTACCTAAAAGCGGGTGAGGAAGTAAGCCAGGTGGGTATTTGGGAGAAGTGAGGTAGGACAGTGTGCCTAGCTCTTTGGAATGTGCTCCTCATCCCTCATGTTTATTACGTTGGCCAGACCAGCAGGTTGGCCTTTCAGTGGCCTGTTTGATCAGAATCTGCAAATGTTTCCTGTCTTTGGATAGTTTCCCTGACTAAATCTTAGCCTGAAGACGTATGTTAAGGGCAGCGCATATGTTTCTTCTTGCCAACTTAGTTTTATGGAAAAGGCCCTACGGAAAGAGCCTGTCTTTTCCTTTTCATGGGTCAGAATTTGTGTTTTGTTATTTTCTAAGCTCTAGTTTGTGGTGGAACCACCTCTCTCAGATCTTGTTATTCCTTCAGGGCAGAGTATATTTCTCATTTAAGTAGTTTATACAGTCTTATCACAGTGTCCCCTGCATGGGGACCTGATAACTTACTCTGATTGATAAGGAAGGACTTTTCTGTCTACTTCTGTCTGCTTGATGGCTTCCTTATCTGTTGTCCTGTAACATTGACTGTGAACTCATTTCATTACGTAATGAAATGTTATCTTCTGTAATTGCTTATTTGTGCAGCAGTCTTGTCTCTCCAACTGGAGAGGAACTTTAGGTTCTTTCTGAACCTTAGAGTACTGGCTCATAGTGCCTGTGCTATAACCATCATTGATTGCTGTTGGTCAAAGCACCTGACTTTTTGGGGTAAGTAAACCAACATCTTGCTTTTCAGTGTTTTGTTTTTCTGGATTACCCATCTATGCTTTGGGTTTAATGCTCCTTAGGACTTGGCCTTAGTATGCTGCTGGAGAGCCCAAGGGAACAGTACAGTTAGTAAGGGATGAATTCTTTGTGAATTCTTAAATCTTCCATTGTGAAGATCTTTGTACAGAATACTGGTTTTGTTCATATTGACAGTTCTTCAGAGAATTGTGTGTTGACTGTTCATGGCAGAAACACCATAAGTTAATTGCTGTTTCAAATTTCATTGACACTTTCCCCCTCATTTGGAGGTCATTTCCTCAAAAATTTAGTTGTTCACATGACAGTTTGTGTATGCTTAATAAAAGAGAATGACAAACCCAAGTTCAGCTGTTGTTACTGGACTGGGTGGTTTTTAGCTCCTCCCACAATGGGCAATAATCAGATCAGTGTCTCAGCAGAATTATAAATACCTGCATTTCATGGTCTTCCTGAAGGAATTGCTTTACTTGGAATACTGTAATTCAGACTGCTGATGTACCATGCACTCCTTTCTCTTTGATGATCAGCTCTGAAGTGCACCAATTAGAGATAACTCTTGAATAAATGCTGTCACTTGTCACATGTCACTTTCTGGGGACTGTGCATGTGCCTGTGGGGGCCATCTAGAAGCCACCGATGCCCACTAATATAACAAAACTCACTGGGTTTGCTTCTCTATAATGATGTTGGATTGCTTTGCTGGAAATCCTTACCATCTTGGTTTCTCTCCTCTGTTTCCTGTATGCACCAAATAAAAGTCCTTGCATACAAATGTTACCATCTTTGGGAAAAAAAAGGTCCTTGTAGTTGTTAATAGTTATAGAAAATATAACCTGAAGACTTGCAGTCAAAAAACAAATCCCTGCCTTCCCATACAGTCAGTACCAGCTATAAGCTAATTAAACTCAACTGTTCCCACCTGTTCCCGGGGAGGCCTCTAACAGTGGCACATGCTCTTCTCTTTGGGGCTTAACATTTTTCAGAACTCTTTAAATTTCATTTTCTAGGCCAGGCATGGTGGCTTTTGCCTGTAATCCCAGCACTTTGGGAGGCCAAGGCAGGAGGATTGCTTGATTCTATGAGTTTCAGACCAGCCTGGACAACATGACAAGATACTGTCTCTACAAAATAAACAAACAAATTAGCCAGGCGTGGTTCCAGGCACCTGTGGTTCCAGCTACTCAGGAGGCTGAGATGGGAGAATCATTTGAGCCTCTGTGGTTGCGGCTGCAATGATCATTGTTTGCACCACAGCACTGTAGCCTGGGTGACAGTGAGACTCTGTCTCAAAGAAAATTTTTTTTCATTTTCCATTGACACCATACTAAACAACCTGTATTTCCAGAACCAACCTTTATTTCCCTGAGAAAATGTAGATTGTGATGTCCCTGGTGAGCAATAAGTTAATATTGGCTGATAGTATTTGAGCAGCAGTGACAGATAGGAGGAAGACAGGAGGGAAGAGATGGGAGTGTTGCTGGGGGAGTGGGTGTGAAACCATAACACGCATATGTGGTCACATACACATCTGTAGTTTACTCCAATGGCATTTTCACAAAGCATGGTAGTGTTGCAGGTATCCCCCAGTGGGCACACAGAGCTTTCAGTCCTCACTGTGTGAAACTTCTCATACCTTTGATGTTGAATTTAAGTTCATTAGTGGCTCCTATAGCATGTCAGAGGTTTACCTCACTTGGTTCCTGACTCAACTCTGAAATGCTGAGTTTAGGGTGGATTTGAAGTGTCACCTTAGTCTCTACTTTCTAAGAGTCAGTAAAGAGCTGCCATGATAGTTAATCCTATAGTGCCTCCAATGAAGACCTAAATATACTTACTAGCCCAGACTTTATCGTTCTCCTGATCTATTAGTTTTATTCCTGTTGACAGCCAAAATGTAGGATCATGAACCCCACAGTTACATGGATGGTGACAGACCTGAGTTGTTGTCGAGAATCGTGCAGATTTTTGTTATCACATTTCTTGTCTCGATTTGTAGCGTCTCTGGATTTTACTTCTTTACCAGAATAGTGGTTCTTGAAGTGTGGTCTTCGAAGCAGCAATATCATCATCATCTGGGAACTTGTTTGCAATGCAGATTTCCAAGGCTCTACCATGACTTCCTGAATCAGAAACCTTTGAGGAGGAAGCCAGCAATCTGTGTCTTAACAAGCCCTCCTGTGATTATACCCAACTTTAAGAATCACTACACAGACAGACGTTGCTTTCCTTTTAGTCTCTTGAGCTTGTAACAGTTGATATTTTAACTTTTATATGAGAGAGGACAGTTATATCTTCCTTTAAACTCTTATTTGGTGCAGTTGATTGTGAGATGCAGAGTGCTGATGTGAGGATGGACTGTGAATATGATCCACTGTGGCAGTGTTTATAGTCTCAGCCCAATGCCTTGTTGACTTAAGTAGCAGCCTTGATAACAGGAGATAAATCTGCAAAGATACTGTGAGGTTGCATGGCAAGGCTTTTAAAATACACCAGCATTACATTTGTGGCAAGTGCTTTGCTCAGTGTTGGCATTTTTGAAGTCACCCTTTACCTCTGCCCCCTGCCCAGAAATTTCCTTGTGAGAAATGTTTTTACGTTAGACAAACTGCCATGGGGGAGGATAGTCAGAAAGAGGAGACAGATAATACGCAGAGGCAGACTTTTTTTTACATTTGTTGCTCAGAAGAAAAAAATTCCAATGAAGAATGAAAGAGGCTTCATATCCTGAATAAAGTAAATGATCTGGGTAGGATGGTACAGGAATAGAATGTGACTGTAAAAAAGAACCAAATTGTGCAGACAAGAAAATATGAAGGAACAAAGAATAGGAAAAAGACAGGGAAAATGCAAATTCATATGGAATATTTTTGCAAATCTGTGTACAGAAGGAACCAAGCAACGCCGATCAGTTCTCCTGAGGCTGGGAGTTCTAAAAATTATGCAGTATCAAGGAACGCTTTCTTCCTGAGTCAAGCGTAGGAAGCAGAACCAACCTTTATTTCTCTATGAAGATGTATATTGTGATGTCCCCAGTGAGCAATAAGTTAATATTGGATGATAGTATTTTGGCAGCAGTGACAGAAAGTTTTCTTTCTCCTGACTGAATCTCATACCAAGGTCCTTTTTTATTTTTAATTGTTTAATTTTTGTTTTTTTGTTTTTTGTTTCTTGTTTTTGAGACAGGGTCTTACTCTGTTGCCGAGACTGGAGTGCAGTGGCACGCTCATAGCTCAACTACATCCTCAAACTCCTAGGCTCACACGATTCCCCCACCTCAGCCTCCTGAGTAGCTGGGACTATAGGCACGTGACACCACACCTGGCTAATTTTGTAACTTTTGGTAGAGACACGGTCTTGGTCTTGCTATGTTGCCCAGGCTGGTCTCAAGCGGTCTTCCTACCTCCACGTCCCAAAGTGCTGGGATTACAGATGGGAGCCACCATGCCCAGCCAAGGTCTTTTTTTTTAAACCAGCGTCACAACCACAGAAGAAAGACAAGAGAAAGATATGAAGACAAAACTCAATTTTTTTTACTTAGTGTATCTAGGTAAAGATTTAGTAGGAGATAATGTAGAAATGAAATATGATAATAGCTTATGTTTGTTGAGTGCTTTGATGTATGAGGCATTATTCTAAGGGTTGATGTATGAGGCATTATTCTAAGGGCATTATACTTGTTGAACTGTCTACTTCTTACAGAGTCTGATGAGCTACACTCTGTTTGTGTATTTGTTTTTCGTGGCTTTTTTGAGACAGTCTCACTCCACTGTCCAGGCTGGAGTGCAGCGGTGCCATCACGGCTTACTGTAGCCTCGATTTCCCAGGTTTAGGTAATTTTCCCACATCTCAGCCTCCCAAGTAGCTGGGACTGCAGGCGTGCACTACCACGCCTGGCTAATTTTTTTGATGAGCTAGACTCTGTTACCCTCATTTGCTAGTTCATGAAATTGAGGCAGAGAGAGAAAGTAAGCAGTCTGGCCAAGGCCACACAGCTAGCAAATGGGATTTAATCCCTAGCATTTTCATTCCAGAGCCTTGCCTTTAGCCATCACACTCTACTGTTTCTCTTCCATAGTCCCCTTCTTTCTTGTGATTCCAAGTTAAAGAATTGTCAGGGATGAGCTTTTTCCAGGAGTAAAGGTACTTGTTGGACTCTTCATCAGATTTGGTCATGGGAAAAGAGGTTGTTGCTCTTCCTTAGAGACCTGTTCTTTCGCATTTAAAATCTGAGCGTAAATTTTTTTTTAGCTGGAAATTTTAAACATGTGTAACAAGTGTGGTCAGTTTGCTCTTTTAATGTTTAGTTTCCTGGCCCTCATGTTGCCTCCCTAAAACTTAAATGGGGTTGTGGTTGCACAACAGTATCATGGAAATGAAATGAATCTTAAGCCTAATGAGTTTGAATAAGATGAGCACAATCTAATTTTGTTTCCAGTCGTTTTTCCTCCTTTAAACAAAGAATATCATGCCAAATTGGAAACATTGGATTGTATCACTGTGGGTATTTATTTTTTACTACATGTCACCAAGATCGAGATTTGTTGAGTGGATTAGTTACATATGGGGTAAAATTCTGAATTGTTAGGTGTATTAGTTATGTATGGGGTACAAAATTACCACAAAACTCACCATCTTAAAACAGCCAACTTTTACTATCTTAGTTTATGTGGGTCAGGAATTTCTGAGTGACTTATCTGGGTAGTTCTTGCTTGACTTCTCTTTTGAAATTCCAGGAGTAAAGGTACTTGTCAGACTGTTCATCAGATTTGGTCCCAGGAAAAGAGGTCATTGCTCTTCCTTAGAGACCTGTTCTTTTTGCATTTAAATTCTTAGTGTAAATTTTTTTTAGCTGGAAATATTAAACCTGTGTAGCAAGTGTGGCCAGCTTGCTCTTTTAATGTTTAGTTTCCTGGATCTGCAGCTGAAATGTTGTCTGGGGCCACCATCATCTGAATGTTTGACCGGAGCTGGAGAGTCTACTTCTAAGATGGCTCATTCATACGGGTTTTGGCAGGAGGCCTTGGTTTCTCACCACATGGACTTCTTAACATGACAGCTGGTTTTACCAGAGTGACTGATTCAAGAGAGAGAAAAATGACCTAATCTTGCAAGTCAGACACTGTCACTTCTGCCACATTCTGTTAGTCAGAAGCAGGTCATTAAGGGCAGCCTGCACTCAAGGGGAGGAGAATTAGGCCCAAGCTTTTTTTTTTTTTCTTGAAATGGAGCCTTGCTCTGTTGCCCAGGCTGGAGTGCAGTGGCGCAATCTCCCAGTTTCAAGCAATTCTCCTACCTCAGCCTCCGGATCCTGAGTAGCTGGGACTACAGGCGTGCACTACCATGCCCGGCTAATTTTTGTATTTTTAGTAGAGACGGAGTTTTACCATGTTGTTCAGACTCATCTTGAACTCCTGACCTCAGGTAATCTGCCCGCCTCTGCCTCCCAAAGTGGGGATTACAGGTGTGAGCCACTGCACCCCGGCCAAGGCCACACTTTTGAAGGGAGGAGCATTAAATTGTGGACGTATTTTAACCACCATAGTAGGCCTGACTCCACACCTACTAAATCAAACTCTCTGGGTATAGTAATTTTCATTTTTAAGATTCTCCCAAATGATTTTTATCCCAAATGATTTTATGTCCTTAAAATAAAGGACAACTGGGTATCTGGAAGTAAATGAATGCTATCATGGCACTATACCAGTTTATTTAAAAGGCCAGATGTTTTTCACATATTTAGTATTCTAAATACTTAAGGTTTTTGGATGAGGTCACTTGGAACTAAAAAAAAATTTTTTTTTCAGGTTTGTGCTTAGGCACTAAATCATATACTAGGTAATATAGTACACTCTGCTCAGACTGCATTTTTTCTGGATGGGCCCTTAGCTTTTTTTCTGTTGCTCATTCAGGCAGATGAGCCCCACTCTAATGTAGCCTGTGGTATCTGGTCAGCTGCTCTCAGTGCATATAGTCCAAGCAGGAGCTGTAGGTCCTGATTAGAAAGAATGAAGTATATGTCTGGGCAGGGCAAGCCAAAAGGGATTCTGAGGTTTTTGTCTCAAGATCCAGGGTGAGCCAGGCACCATCTGATGATGGTCTTTGGCTCATTGGCTCCTACAGCTGCATACTTTGTTAGGAGACATGAGGGGTACAGAACCAGGAGTTTGCAAAGAACAATCATTTGCCTTCTGGAGCCCTTCTAACCTGGACATCACACCCTTTTGATGTTAAATGACAGACTTCTGGCTCTGTGTGACATCATACCTATCTTATCTTAGTGTACCTCAGCTAACCTCCTGAGACTTTTGATGGGGAATCAGGCTTCCTTCCCCATCATAGACATAATTAACTTTTTTTTTTTTTTTTGAGACGGAGTCTCGCTCCATCGCCCAGGCTGGAGTACAGTGGCGTGATCTCGGCTCACTGCAAGTTCCGCCTCCCAGGTTCACACCATTCTCCTGCCTCAGCCTCCCCAGTAGCTGGGACTACAGGCACTCGCCACCATGCCTGGCTAATTTTTTGTATTTTTTTTTTAGTAGAGACAGGGTTTCACTGTGTTAGCCAGGATGGTCTTTATCTCCTGACCTCGTGATCTGCCCGCCTCGGCCTCCCAAAGTGCTGGGATTACAGGTGTGAGCCACCACACCCGGCCGATCATAGACATAATTTTCTTACCTTCCCATTCACATTAACTCTTAGGCATCTGAATCCATGCCTACAAGGAATGCAATTGGTTGCTTAAGAACGGAGGAAATATGTTATGGAAATACATACTTCTCTTCAAATGTTTGTACCACTCATCTACCCAATTCCCTTCCCACCCCAATCAAAAGACAGATACCCATGCTCAGAACCTGGGGGCTCACATTTTACCTGAAATTCCACAAGTAACAGAAGCACACATTTAGGGGATAAAACCCTAGAGAGGGAGTAACACAATCCTGGCTGCCATCTCAGAACAAGAGAGCATTGTACCCAGAGTCCGTGATCACATACTGGAATGACTGTGTGATGGAGCTGACATGCCCCAATAGGTACAACAGATTGTTCTGCTTGTAACCAATCGATACCACAATTAACAAATATTTACTGAACACCCCGGAAGCACTCTGGTTTATACTGTCCTCGGCTATTTGTTAGAATAACACGAAACCTCCTGATCCCTCTGTCTGCCTTCAGGTTTGCCTCTGCCCCAATAAAATCAATTCTCTACATCAAAACCAGAGTGACTTTTCCTAAAATATACACAGTTGACCAGGTCATTTACCTTTAAATGTTCTGGTTGATGTTCAGCATCCAGATAAAGCCCACACTTCCCAGCATGACCTAAGAATCTGACCGTGTGACTCTGCTTCCCTCTTCCAGCTTCTCCACACACGTTCCAGCATCCAGGCACTCTCTACTCCTCGTGCCTCCCACCATGCCCACCTTTCTTGTCCTTCCCACCTTTATAACAGCGGCTAAGAGTGCCAGCCTCAGAGCTCATAAGGCTTTGATTCAAAACCCAACTCTATGACTTAATAATTGTAGAGTCTTGGGTAAATTACTGGATGTTTCTGAGCCTCAGATTCTTCGTATACAAAAATAAACCACCAGCCTCACAGGATTCTCATAAGAATTAACTGTGATCACATTTAAAATGTTTAGCACAGTGCCTGGCCCATAATTAAGACTGAGTAAATATTGCTATTGCTGTATTGATGTATGGAAAGCCCTTGGCACATAGTAGTTGTTTAATTGAAAAAAAAAAAAGATCCTTGTCTCCGGGAGCCTCAGTTTTTTTTTGATCGTTGGAACTTCTCAGTCTGACATTCAGAGTTTGATATAGGAGTGGGGACGGCATTGGTGTGGGTAGAGAACTAGGGTTTTGAGGGAAAGAGAGAGAAAGTTGATAGGAGGAGCATAGATGTAAAAACCATTGTGTGTTTCCATGTGATCTTTCTTTCATTTGAATATGACTAAAAATGTCATTCGTTTTGGGGCAGGGAAAAATGGACTAGGATTCGGAAGAAACTGACATTCTGACGTTGAGTAAGTCACACTTTGCGCCTTTTATTAGTTCATCTGTAAAATTGGTTCATCAGATATTGTTTTTGAGAGCTTTTTAAAGACTAGAAAACATAATGTGAAATAAAATGACAATATTATACCCCTAATTCTACGTTTACAGCATATTCAACATTTTTTTGAAAGCAACATTTTTGTGTTTACACACAACAGATGCTGAAGCATACATCCCCCTAGAAATGGAGGTTGCCAGGAGGATAAAGAAGATCATGAATGCTGCCAGTGTCTCTAATCTTTGCCCTCATTCCTTGTGTGTCTCTCATTTGAGAAGATCTCACCTTTCCTGGGGGTTCCTTGGCCAGAGTGTTTTTACTCTGCACCACTCTACATGCTGTTGACTGGGTTACCTTCATAAAAGAGGAATCTGAAGGGCCTTGTGGGAAGAGTACTGCTGGTGGACATATGGAATCAGGAAGCATAGTTTGAAATCTAGCACAGATTAAAACTTGTCCTAACACTCAAAAGGTTTTCTTCTCTGTGATCTAGGGCTCTCTGTGGTCACCATATTGCATCACTATGAGGTTTAAGATGAATGTGTGGGTACCTAGCAAAGGTCTGGCATGTGATCGATACGGGACAGTCTTGTCTTTTCCTACTTGGACGCCTGAAATAGTTCCCCAGTGTACCCTGAATATCTGAATCCAAAATCTTCAGTCAAGAAGGAGCCTCTACGGACTAGATCCAGGCCTCCCTTTCTGATCTTATTTCTATTCATTACCTTCATGCTCCGCCTCCCATCCATAATAATTATCCTCCAGACTCAAGGCCCTTCACGTGATTTTTAGTTTATTACACCTTAGCTTTTCCTTTCTTCTGTATAGACTTTGCTGTACCTGCAATAAGTGATACCTTTCCCGGGTCCATGGGACTTGAAAGTCCTGTTCCATCAAGCTTTTCCGCAAACCAACCCTCCTCACCAGGTGGGAGCCATCGTTCATTCCCTGTTCCCCCAATTCATGTTGTTTTACTTCTATTATAGCTCTTATCACAGTCTGCCTTGTAACATAGTCATTTCTGTGTGTTTTCCCTCTGGATTCAGAGCCCCTGGAGGGCAAAGACTGTGTTTTATTTTATGCTGTATTTCCCCACCCCCACAGTGCCTAGTGCAGTAGGGGTTTAGTAAATACTGCTTGAATCAATGCATGAATGAAATTGCCTCTCCTAGTTCTGTTTGCAAGGCTGTAATGCAGACCAGGTGAATGTAGAATTTTGGCTTACTGGATTTAGTTTAGCATAGGAAGGGAGTTTTCCAAGAAGCAATAGTGGTTTTGAAAACAGAAATTGCCTTTAATCTTGTGGAAAACACATGCCAACCCTCTCCATCATAGTCTCAATTATAGGAGAGCATCGTGTTACTGTAAAAACACAAATAAATAAACCCATGACAATACTGTGTTTGGGAGATAAAAACCACATAAAAGCCATCTTTCCCCAACTCTCCAGCGTCATAATTAGGGTATTTCTGGGAGGAGAAAAAAAAGACACCAGCAAAAAACAAGTGATAATATGTTTAAGAACACTTCTTGCTATTGGCAAGATGGGAGTAGGGAGTTAGATTTTCCATACAGCACAAATACAAGGGTTCCTCCCAGCTCCTACCAGGCTTGATGCTATATAGATTACACTGCATGATAAATTTGGGCACTAGAGGTGCCAAAGATGGTGGCAGTACCTGGAGGGCAGAAAATGTCACCCAGAAGGTGATGCCGTGAAATTTATTGCTCTGCCACACTTTACCTAAACATGTCCTATTATTCTGAATGCTGGATCTTCATTGGCTCAGGGATGCCCTTGGTGCGTCCGTTGCTGTGGGCTACAACTTTCAACTGTATTTTGTTTATTGCTGGTCATTTAAGTCTCTATCTGGCTTTTTTTTCTTTTAACTTGAGGGCTCCAGATTTAGGTTCTTTTGAGGTAAGAGTAGGAATGACTTTGAAATATTGCCTACTTTTGTCAGTATTAGTTAACAAGCACTGAGGGCTGAATGACACTGAACAGAACCCAGCCATTTCTCAGCACCTCTGTTGCCACTACCCTGGTCTGAGCTGCCATCATATTTCACCTGGACTGCCTCAGTAGCCTCCCACCTGACCTCTTTGCTCCTACTTTGCCTCCCTGCAGAGTGTTCTTCACTCAGCAACCAGAGTGGCCCTTTTAAAATGTACTTTAGATCATATCACTCCTCAGTTCAAAATCCTCCAGAGTGCCTCCCATTTTACTAAGAATGCAATTCAAAGACCTTACTTACCGTAGCCTACAAGGCACTGCACGGTCTAGTGCCTGCTATCTCTCACCTCATCTCCTGCTATCTCTCACCTCATCTCCTGCTATCTCTCACCTCATCTCCTGCTATCCCCTTAGATTAACCCTCTCTGACCTTTCAGCTTGCTTGCTGTTCTTGAAGCTGGCCAAGCATTTCCCAACTCAGAGTCTTTTGCATTATTGTTCTCTTAGCCTGGAACATTTGGTCCCAGATATAAACACATGGTTCATACTCCCACTTCTTTCAGGCCCCTAAGTGTCACCTTGCTGGGGAGGTCCTGTCCACCTGTATTTCTATTGCTGGAGCAATGCCTGGAATATGGCAAGCACTTAGGAAGTCTGTGTTGGAATTGTGAATAAGCATTGCCCAGAGATTCTAGCACATTTGGAAGAAGAGAGTGTGGTTTAGAAGGACAGTGGCTCTGGAGTTGGAGCAGTTGGGCACTGCTGGGTTTGCCTGCCCCCCATTAGATAGATGGCTGATGTTGGGAAAATTATTTAACCTCTCTAAGCTAGGTTTCTCTACTAGTTAAATGAGATTATGTCTATCTCTCAGAATCGTTGTGAAGAGTAAGTCAGATAATGACTGCAAAGTGCTTGGCAGTGAGTCTTGTACACATATTGGGAGGCTTCCTAAATATTAGTTCTCACAAATCCTACTTCCTGCTTGTGAAATCATGTTATATGGAAGAAGGGGAGTGTCTGAAAATGGTTTGAATCTTGTATGTAATTCTCAAGTACCAGCAAGTAGTTGTGATTATAGTTAAAGCACCTAGCCCTGTGCTTGGCGTATGGCAGGCCTTAATAAATACCCAAGGCTTCCTGCTTTTAATCATCAGACTTAGACTCTGGGTGTGAACTAGGGTAGCTCTGTGGGCACATAGGGATTTTGGTAAACAGAAAAAGGGAGAAGTCAGCAGCCGAGGTAGGGGTGGTTCACAGTTTTGCTTGTGGTTCAACAGGGACTGCATTTATGAAAATGGCAAGTGAGCCCAGGGCAATTGGAACTTTGGGCCTTGCCAGCAAGTGTGGTATTTCAGTTTACATCCTCAGAGTAAGTACAATTTCACCATTATTCCATTGAGGCTCTCCTTGCCAAGAAAAACCCATTGTAAATTTCTGGCTTAAAGGTTCTGCAGTTTTAGGGAGTTGTACTTTTTGTTGCTTTAACATTTTCTTGCCACCACACATTTTAAGCTGCACTGGCTTACCTTGTAAATAGTATACAAATTTTGTGAAAAGCTGAACCACGTCATTTGTTTTCCTATGTTCCTTATGGGAAATGGCGATGCTTCTGCCCCACTAGTTCCCCTGGGTTTCTGATCAGGCAGTTTGGAGTGAGAAAATGAGACTGAGACAAAATATAGATTGTCAGCCAGAGATTGGAGCTGTATTCACAAAAGCACTTTGTGGACATGGTAGAGCCAGGCAGGAGAGAAAAGTCTGTGGCTGGCAGGGTGTCTGTGTGACGTGGACCCATTGTGTGTATGGGCTCCTCCCGCTGTACCAGTGGCCAGTTCCCAGCCAGGCCACCCGGGCGAGGGCCTCTGAAGCAGAGAGCCCTGCACAGTCTGGAGCCGCTCTAACCCAGTGTACTGAATAGGACTCCGAAGAATAGGAGCTGTGTTCCCTTTGTCACCTGCAGCCCTGCTTTCAGCCTGCACAGTGAATGTGCACTTGGGGGCTGAATTGGCACCTGGAAAAATCTGCAGGAACTTTGTGTGTGCACAGTGTGTGCCCAGCGGCATAGGCGAGTGGAGCGTGCACGCTGGAGATGTCTGGGGGCTGGGTGCTTGCAGAGGAGGGCTGACCTCTTTATGCTGCAGGGTTTGCCAAGAATGCTCCGCCCTTGACAGTGTTGTGGCCAACAGAAAAGCATTCATGGCATCTTAATGAAAGGCAGCAGTTCCTTTTTTCAAGAATGATAGGCATTCTTTTCTTGAGCGAGGTCCCCATTTAGAGATGGAGAGAGAAGCCAATTATTTTTCAGTTAAAATTTATTTTTTAAAATAGTGATGCCTCAGTTGTAAATTACCCTAGCTTTGCCATGAAGATATTTACAGCTAGCCTTCTGACTTGGTTTTAAGTTGCTACCTTGTAGAATAATAAAATAGTAGCCCAAACTGTGATAAGGCATCAAAGACTTTCATATCCTATCTGTGTAGCTGATGTGCCTTGCTCCATAGCTAGAAAATGGATATATTTTCTGAAAGGGAATTGGTGTATTTCCCTTTACCTTGCAGCTTGCACATAATCTAACACTTCTTTTATTGAAATTGGGGGTTTTCTTCCTTGGACTTAATAAGGAGAGATATATATATATATCCTTAAGAGGGAGTTTCATAAGTTCAAAAGTTGTCAGGTTGAAAGGATTGAGGTATTGGAAACAACAGTCTTAAAGTTACCTTTGGAATGATAGATCTTTGAAAGAAACAAGATCTGGACAGGTAGCTTTTGGTACATTGGAGGAAATGCTCTGTTGTTCTGCATCTTCTCCAGGCCTCTTTATGACTACTTTTTTTTTGAGACGGAGTCTCACTCTGTCGCCAGGCTGGAGTGCAGTGGCATGATCTCAGCTCACTGCAACCTCCGCCTCCCGGGTTCAAGTGATTGTCCTGCCTCAGCCTCCCAAGTAGCTGAGACTACAGGCGTGTGCCACCACGCCCAGCTAATTTTTGTATTTTTAGTAGAGACGGGGTTTTATCATGTTGGCCAGGCTGGTCTCGATCTCTTGACCTCGTGATCCACCTGCCTTGGCCTCCCAAAGTGCTGGGATTACAGGCGTGACTACTTTTTAAATGCTTCAATGAAACTTAACATAATGACCTACACATTTCAGCTGCGCATATGTTCTACGTATTAATGGTGTGATACAACAGAACCATCTTTGACTACTTCACGCTGTTTACTCTAAGAGGCCTGTATCATTAGATGACTTCCTGTTGGAAGCAGTAATTTGTGTTTGGACTTGGGTGACTGTCAGTATGAATCTAGCCAAGAAAGGTCATGTCATCTGCTACACAGTTTGCTAGAGGGAATACAGGCCAAGCCTTTTGCCTCTGAAATCAAAGTACTGTAGAAGGTGTAATAGAAATGATGCCTAGGTTTGTGTATGCAGGGCCTGAGTTTCTGATTAAAGCTGTTAACTATGGGGGCAAGCTTTCCCCGTGGGAGACAGGCTTCTTGGATCTAAACCTTTCTGACATCTCAAAGCTTTATTTCCTGATGATTTCTAAAAGGGAAGGAGCCAGCCCCTTGAAATTAAAATATTGACTTACATTCTGTTCTCCCCAGACGGAAGAATATTAGCAAAATGAATCAGTTGGGGTTAGTATTTTCTTTTATGTGTTAAACTCAGTTATTCTGGCTAAGATCAGATTTTTGTCTAGGACGGAGCTGAAACACACGCGGAATCTTGTTGGTTGAGGGCTGGAAACGAAGGTTGGCTTCACACAGGTTGCTTCTCCAAACTGTAGGTATGCTCTTCGGTCCCGCGCACAGCATTCACAGCTGCTGTCTGCTGCGCCTTCTTGCTCCATCCTGTCTAGTCTCAGAAGTTTCATGGTACTAATATCTTGCATCCTTACAAAGGACTGACTTTTGACCCAGTTGACTGATAACTATAGAGTACTTTACAGTTTACCAAGAGCTTTCATTCATGTTTGCTCTTTACATCAAAATTACAAGATGGGTTTTATTATCCACATTCTTTTTGTAGATATGAGGGCCAGAGAGGTTATGAGTTAGCCAAAGTCTTTCCAGTAATTGACAGAGCCAAGATTCTAGGCTGGGACATCTGATTCCAAATCTACTGCTCTTCGTGCTCCTTTATACTGCAGCTACTTACCTGCTCAAAGTATGTCATTCACTCATTCGTTCAGCAAGTTCTTGATGGCATGGGCTTTGAAGCCAGACAGCTGGGTCCCAGTATCTGCTCACTAGCTTTGTGACCTCTGTTACCTCTGGGAACCTCAGTTCTTTCATCAGCAAAATGAAGATAGTAATGGTACCTATCTAGTAAGGCTGTTGTGGAGTCCTTTAAACAGTGCTCTGGACATAGCAAATACTCCATAAATGTTTGCCATTCTTCATCATGGACTCACTCAGTGGTACAGGGACTCCACACCAGTGACAGCAGTGCTGTTGAGGATCGCTTGTTCTGATGCAAATATGAAAATAGAAAACTGACAATTGCATAGTAAAGGGATTGCTAAGATATAAGCAGGATGCTGGGGAAGCTTGAAGGATGAACAGCTGTGTTTTCAATTGCCAAGAACTCGGCTCTCTAGCAGCTCACCCTTGTTGCCTCTACCCCCATTTGGTCACATTCTTGTCTTACTCATTCCTTGCTGAAGGCAGTATTTAATGTGCAGGGGTTTTATGGGTACTTCGTGTATAACCTCTTTGAGGAAGGAAGAGAAGGAGAGTATGTCTGGCTAAAGGAACCTTAGTGGTCATTTGGGATTATAAGACCTATATTTAACAGTTGGAAGACTGTTCAAGACAAAATAGATTCCAAGGTTCTGTTGTGCAGTGTTCTGTGTGAGCACCACAGGATATCAGATGTGAGTGGCTTCCTGTGGGTTGCTGAGGGAGGGGACTTTGTGGGGGAAGTAGGCCTTGAGTTGGACCTGAAAGAAATGATGATTTGGATTATGAGTAGCAGAAGCGTGGAGAGCTGGGCAGAGGTGGAGTTATGATATTTAAACCATGGCCTGCCTTGGGTGGCGGGACAGCCCTGCCTGGGGATGTGGGTGGTCCAGGAGGCAGGTGCTGTCCCCTCCTGTGTGAGAACCTGCCTCTGGACCCCAACAGGATGCACACAGCTTATCCCCACCCTCTGCAAAGCTACCTAGTAATATCTTTGTGTTTATGGTAATGTTTTTTGCTGATTTGGTGGGAGATAAAACCTAGAGAGACCCACAGCATGGATGCTAGGTCTGAGTGAGTCTGTGAGCTGCAACCTAGCTGCAGCCCCTTTGTTTGTGAGCTGTTTGCCTGCATTTAAATGCCATTTACATAAGGAGCTGTCAGAGTTGAGTTGGCCCATGATTATTCCTTGATGTATGTTGAAAAAAGAGAAGAAAAGAAAACCCTGGCTAATGAGGAGCTGGGTTCCTTTTCTCCATTGATGACAGCTTCCTTTCTGATCTGATGGTCCGTCAGAAACTAAGGTGGTGTGTGACTGTGGGGTTATGTCCCCGCTGAAGCCGTCTTTCCCTCAGAGTTGTAATTGATGGGGAGACCTGTCACTTGTTATGCTGATGCTGTGCAGATTTTTGTGCAGCTGCCAGCCAAGAGAGTTTTAGGACAGCAACTGATTGGGTGCAGGTTGTGGCAAAAATGATAATAAATAGAGAGATGGTGAGGGTAGATTTTGATTGACCCGAGATTGTATATTATTAAACCGGAGTCTGCATGTACATGTCAGTTTATGAAGAACCAGACCCATAATCCAACTTTAGGGCTGTGGCAGTTCGGGTTTATTAAATGTGCTTTATATCACTATTAATATTGAGGAGCAAAGAGGAATATCTGTAATCTTTTAATCTACGCAATAATGGTTTGGAGGGAGATTACCAGATACATTGGACTATTGTTTGTCTGTAATTGTATTCAGAACTCTCCGAAGCATTGATTTGTTTCTGGCATACTGATTTGGCTCAGCAGTCTCATAAAGCTCTTTTATAGTCCTCTTTGCTTTGTGTTTTCCAAAAATAATTGGAGAATAATAATAATGTGGCTGGCGATAAAAAAGAGAGAGTAAGGTTGAAAGCAAATTTCTAGCTGAGTGGATAGCCATAAACATCTTCTATGCTCATAAACACCTGGGTCTGTGACCTTTGTGTTTATAAGATATTTATCGCCTCATGGGCTCTCTGCTTGGGGGTTATCACTTGAGTGCCTTGTAAAATTTGATTGTGTTTAGTAAGTAGATTCTGAATTTTTGCTGAGTAGGGAAAAAGTGCCCCTCGCCTTAGTTTTCCTTGGAACAACCAGTCTGCCAACAGGGGCAGATCTCACCAAGGACAGAAGCAGAGAGCTTGGGTGTGCTTGAGTTTTGTGGAAATGGTACAGTGGGACCCAGTAAGGGCACCTTTTGTACTTGATTAAGTGGCTTGTGATGGAAATGACTTTTGAACGGAAGGGAATTGTGCAACACATCAAATAAACTCAAGCAGTGTTGATGGGTTTTCCTTTTCCAGTAGAAATGGAATTTTTGATTCAAGTCAAGGAAGCTTTCTTGGGATTTGGATTTTTGCCACTTCCTCACCCTTTCTTCCCATTTCCAAAACAGGCCCGAGGAAATGAGCCAGAGAAATGGTCAAATTCAATTTTACTGACTTTAATACGAAGGTATGACTAAGTGCTGCAAAAGCACAGTTGGTCTTCCATCTTCAGCAGTCCTCTAAACATTTCTTAGGGAAGTTTTAGGCACTTTATCAACCTCTGTTGTCCTCCTGATGGTGTTGCTTAATTACTCTTGAAGGAAACAGTTGGATCCCCGTGAACTGATGACAGGTGTATGCTGAGGTGCCTGTGTAAACTATTGGCTGCCTGTTCATGTTGTGCACGGTGGATCAGAGGCATATGGGAGAATGTGCCAAAACAGGAATCTTAAGGGAGTTTTTTAAAAAGTAAAAATTGTTTGCTTTTTTGCTCTGGTGGGAACATGGCTCACTTCCGCCTTGACCTGCTGAGCTCAAGTGGTCTTCCCGTGTCAGCTTCCCAAATAGCTGGGACCATAGGCACATGCCACTGAGCCTGGCTAATTTTAGTGTATTTTTGCAGAGATGGGGTCCCACTATGTTGCCTAGGCTGGTCTTGAACTCCTGGGCTCAAGTGATTCTCTGTGCCTTCCAAAGCGTTGGGAATACAGGCCTGAGCCACTGGGCCCAGTCCCCGGTGAGCTTTATTATAACTCAACTAGCTTCATTATAACTAAAGCATGAGCCAGTCTTGAGGTGTAAAGGACCTATATTTATCAAAGGAGACTGTTCTACCTAAGACTTAGTTTCTTGTCCTATGAGATTAATTGCTGCTGCATTTCATGGAGTTTATGAGATGTGCTTCCCTCTGCCCTGCTTCAATCGGATGGTACTGCCTGGGAGTCATATACATGCAGGACTGATAAAGAGTGGCTCCCACAGTGGCAGTACCTACAGTGGACTGTGCTATAGGTAAAGGGAAGCTCCATCACACTGGCATGTGGGAACTGGACAAAAAGGCCACGAATCCCCCAACACCTACTCTCTGCCCAGCTTTGTGAAATACAAAATAATTATGAGTTCCAGACTCCAGAGATGCTTTCCACCTAGTTGGGGAAGGAGTAGTTTAGGTCAGTTGTTCTCTAAGTTGGTCCCCAGACAAGGAGCACCCTAATTCTCTGGGGATTTGTTAGAATTGCAGATTTTGGGGCATCGCCCAGACTAACAGAATTGGAAACCATGGATGGTGTTTTACAAACTCTGCAGGTGATTCAGATTTATGCTGAAGTTTGACAACTGCTGCTTTAGGTTCATCAGTTCCAGGGGGAATAAATGAGTGAACAAGGCACATAGAATTAAGGGCTTCTTATAGGGCACAGAGAAGGAGAGAATAAGGTGCTTTATAGCAGGATGCTAAGCTGGACTGTCAATCATGTGGGAAAGGGGTCAAAGATGGGAAGAGCAGGGATCATCAAGGGAACGTTTGCTGGGGAGAGAAGTTATTGAGCCAGGTTTTGAGGACTGAATAGGAGAGAAAGAGGTAGAGTAGCATGAATGAGCTCAGATGTGATAGGGAGGGTTCTGTTCCTTCAAGAGGTTAGTTAAGTATAGTGAAAACAAACACACACACTCCGGACAAGAAAAATTAACGTAAAATCAAGTATAGAACTTAGGCAGGTTTATGAAGAAGAAAATATATTCCTCACAAGTTGGATTCCTGTGAGTTCATCTCTTTTATTACCTCTGGCAATGGTGCAATTAATTGGGGCCAGGGCTCTGCACCTGGAGAGGGTTTATAACGTGAGATTCTCAAGAGGAAGATTTTATTTGCCGAAGGCTACTACTTTAAAAGTGGGAGAGGCACTCATGAAAATTAGGGGTAACTGTAAAAAGTGATAAGCTGCCCAACATAGATTCAGTGCCCAGTATGTATAAAGTGCTGTGTGTATACTGGAAAGAGAGAACTGGAATCTAACTTGGGGATGGGGGTGGATCCAGAGGAATAGAGACATGAAGAAATACACATTTAAGTCCAGTAAGTTTTTCATGCACCTGTAGTCCTGAGAGGTGAAGCCAGCTGGACTTCCTGGGTCCAGTGGGGACTTGGAGAACTTTTCTGTCAAGCTAGAGGATTGTAAATGCACCGATCAGCACTCTGTGTCTAGTTAAAGGATTGTAAATGCACCAATCAGCACTCTGTACAATGGACCAATCAGCACTCTGTAAAATGGACCAATCAGTGCTCTGTGAAATGGACCAATGAGCAGGACGTGGGCAGGGACAAATAAGGGAATAAAAGCTGACTACCCCAGCCAGCGGTGGCAACACGGCACTGATCACCTTTCACACTGTGGAAGCTTTGTTCTTTCTCTCTTTACAATAAATCTTGCTGCTGCTCACTCTTTGGGTCCGCACCACCTTTAAGAGCTGCAACACTCACCGCGAGGGTCTGCAGCTTCATTGCTGAAGTCAGCGAGACCACGAACCCACCGGGAGAAAAACAACTCCGGACGTGCTACCTTTAAGAGCTGTAACACTCACCTTGACGTCCAAGGCTTCATTCTTGAAGTCAGTGAGACCAAGAACCCACCAGAAGGAACCAACTCTGGACACAGTCCCAGCTACTCCAGAGGCTGAGGTGGAGGATCGATTGAGCTCAGGAGGTTGAGGCTGCAGTGAGCTGTGATTGCACCACTGCACTCCAGCCTGGGCGATCGAGTGAGACAGGCTCTCAAAAAAAAAAAAAAAAAAAAGTCTAGTAACTTTTTGTTTTCCTTTAAAGGCAGAGGGGAGCCACTGAAGGTTATTGAGCAGGGAAGTAACAAGATTAGAGTTTTAATCATGAATCTAATTAAAAAATCAGTGACTGGAGGGAAGTAGATGGATTGGAAGGCTAGTCTAGTTTTAATAGTATGAGGCAGATGAGAAGGGCTTGAACTCGTAGAGTTCTAGAAAAATGGTGATGTAAGCAACGATAGAGTCATATTAGTTAAGGGTGAGAGGGAAGAAATATTTAAAATTCACTGTGGACCAGCCACTTATGCCTGTCATTGGTAGAGCTTAACCATCACAATTTTAGCGACACAGAGATTGATTTTTATAGAAGGTCCAAAGGGTATGTAGCTTGGAGACATATTCAAGATTTGACTCATGCTGGGTGTTATGGCTCACACCTGTAGTGGCTCACAGCTACCTGGTAGGTCAAGGTGGGAGGACTGCTTGAGCCCAGGAATTGGGACCAGCTTGGGCAGCACAGCAAGATCTCATCTCCAAAAACAAAAGATTTGATTCAAGCCTGCCTGCCTGCAAAGCCTGTACCCTTTTTGCTCTAGATTCTAAACTTTGGCGAATAGAATGATACATTTTGTTTATAATTGGACAGTTGTTGATCTTGGCCGAAGTGTTGACTGCTGGGAGGTGTTAAGAGAAAGAAAAAAGCAGCATAAGATATGAAAGTTTGTTTGATGAAACTGTATCTCAAAGAGTTTAAGAGTTTTAGGACAGGACAGATAGAATCTTGCCCCACCCAAGATGATGGAACAACAAAACAAAGTCTGTGCTGTTTTCTTTATTAATCAGAGTTGAGAGTGGAGTCTAATCCAAAATCTGCCTAGTGGGAGTCTCTTGAGTCCTGATCCCCTGAGAACATACATATGGCTGCTACTCCTGTTGTGAGGAAGGTTGCAATTTTAGAAATAAACCTGGAGCTTTTGAAGGTCCTATTTATTACTTCAGCCCACTTACTGCCGAGGTCCCCATGTTTTGCAAGTGACAAAAATAAATCTAAAATGGAAAACTAGGGAGAAGATGAGAGAAAGTGTACAGAGAAACTGGGGACTTTGAGTTGTTTGGTCTAAGCTACTTATTTGCATTTTTGTCTCCACTTCCTAGCAAGCATATTGGTACTTAGCAATGGTGGGAGGAAGGCAGAACCATAAAAAAAAAACAAAGTCATCATTCTATCCCTACACTTGAGTTTCCTTTCAGCAACCTCCCCCCCCCGCCCCCGTCTTTGTCCTGTCTCATAACTTAGGCGTGATGTGCTGCTGTGTCTGCCTTGCTGCCTTCTCCTGAGTGGAAGCTGCGGCTACAGTATTGGTTATTACACCTGGAAATTAGATTGTGCAGGACAGTAGTTGGCTAGGAGTGGCATAAGGCTGCATGCCTCATTAAATCTGAACTCCACTCAGCATAGACTCTTGTAGAAGCAAGGAGGATTTGTTTAGGTAAGGAGCCCTTGAAAGGAGCCTGCTTGTTGAACTGTATGTTGAGCAGCAGTGATGAAAAGATGCCTAAACATGTGTCCCACAGCAGCTACAGTCCATCAGCATTGGACACATTAGTAGATCACCCCTGCTGTTAACACAGGTCTTCTCAGCTTACTCGTTTGTGTACTTAACTGTTGAGTGCTCTTTTAATTAGGGGCGACTAACACATCAAAGTACTATAGCTGTGCCGGGCCCGCTAATCAACAGGTTTCACTTATACTGGGGATCACTTCAGCTTTACACCACCATTATCATGACATTGATTTTTCTGTGCACGTAAGAGGAAGCACTTATTGAATACAGGAAAAAATCACGATTGCTAGGTGGAAAAAAAAAAAGCAAGCAAGAGGAACTCAGTTACTCAGGGAAAATGTAAATGTTTCATATGAACATTGACAGAAAAATGGACTTGATGAGTTTTGAGGTGATTTTGTTAGATACTTTGAGAGAAATTGAGAATTCTGTATTCCGAAGAGACAGCCAGACTTGAAACTCTAGAGGTATGATTTTGACCAAGACCTTAACTTCTCTTTGCCTCAGTTTTTTCATCTATAAAATAGGGTTAGTAATCATACCTACCTCACTGAGATATTGTGAGGATTTTGTGAGATATTGTGAGATTGAATGATTAGCTCAGTCACTGGATGTAAGTACTCAAATTATAGCTATTAATAAATGTGATACGGCTGGGCACGGTGGCTCATGTCTGTAATCCCAGCACTGTGGGAGGCCGAGGTGGGCGCATCACAAGGTCTGGAGTTCGAGACCATCCTGGCTAACACGGTGAAACCCCATCTCTACTAAAATTACAAAAAATTAGCCGGGCGTGGTGGCGCCTATAGTCCCAGCTACTCGGGAGGCTGAGGCAGGAGAATGGCGTGAACCTGGGAGGCGGCGCTTGCAGTGAGCCGAGATCGCGCCACTGCACTCCAGCCTGGGCGACAGAGCGAGACTCTGTCTCAAAAAAAAAAAAAAAGTGTGATACTTAATATCATAAATCATTGTTACTATTTCTGAGAACCGATATCTTGTGTTCCATTGTTGTGGCAGAAGTATAATTTATATAGGAACCGAAACCAGCCCTCGATTTTTTTTTTAATTGCCGATCTTGGTTGGGCTTCACTATCATTTTCATCAGCTTCACAGCCCCTCAGTTCTGAGAACCCTCCTTGCCATACAAGCCACTGGAGTGTCTGCGTTTCTTTTCTGTGGACGTTGTCACCTTTCCCTTCATTTTGGTAAGGCCATGGAAACAGAGCAGTCGGATAAAAGACCTGGGCATTTGGCACTTTCAGTGGCCATACTTCTCCTTCTGGCTTGAGTGTATATGTGGTTTGGGGTAGTTACTGGTGAAATTGAGCTTTGCAGCTGTCTACTTAATCTGCATTTCCTGATCTGCTTTGGCTGGCAATCAAAAGCTGTATCTATTTCGGAGATTGTGCAATAAGACTTTTAATGACAAGTTAAAAGACAAAGGGTTGGTGGGATTGAACCTTATGCAGAAAATACTGTCACTATACTTCGGTGGCTCCTGTTTACTGGTGATTTTGTGTGGATAGTAACTTAAAATCAAGAAACATTTTTGCTAACATATTTCCTGGGCCATTTTAGAAAGAAATTTCTCTATTTAGCCAGTAAGTAGAGCTTTCTTTAGCGTTTACATAGTTATCTTTTTAATATTAATTTTTGCGATCCATATGAATGAGGCCACATGTCCTTTAACAATTTTAGACCTCTTCTGTTATGCATTACTGCCATCTGTCAGTATGAGAGAAAGCTTCCTGAGGCAGAAGGACTTAAAACAATGGTTCTCAACCCTGGGGTCACATTAGAATCACTGGCAGAGCTTTTAAGAAATTTTAGTGCCTGGGCCAGTTCCAGATACATAGTTGATCTGGGATGGGGCCCAGGCATTGATGTTTTTAAAAAACTCCCTAGGTGATTCTAGGGTATAACTGGGTTGAGAGGCTCTACTCCGAAAGCAGTGTCTTAATGGAAGAACCAGTGGCATGAGAACAGTTCTTTTTCTCAGCAGCAACCTTGTTGTCTTCCATTGCAGTGCTGATTTTGACAATGGAGCCATGCAGTTGTATTTGGGTAGCGGTTTGGAGGGTAACAAGTGTGTCTTTTGTATCTCTGAATCCTCTGCAGCCAGCCTAGTGCCTGGCATATACTAGATGCTCACTATCCTCCACTCCACTTCTTTTGGATGACTAAATAATGGAATGGAGCCCAGATGTACTAGCATTTTTACTTAATCCCTGAGCCTTTCTCCTTCAGTGGTCCGTGAGGGAGCAGGTCCACAAGCATACACTTTTATTGTTCCAGGAGGAGGAAGACGCCCAGCTTTGAAATGCTTGGGGCATAAAACTGATCCTTGGTTAAGATCAGCAGAGGCTTGCTGTGTGCAACATAAATTGTCAGGTAAAGAAGCAATTAACGTAGTGCCATTTATTTCCTCTTTAAGCACCTAGTCCTTATGAGTGTTGTGGTTCTGCACTCCAACTGCAAACAGGTTCTCTATTGCCCTGTTTTGCTCTTAAACACAGACACCTTTTTCAGTCAAAGAATTAGGGCCTTTTAAAAACTCTTCTTTCTTTCTTTTCCTTTTTAGGTAGCCCATATTGAATCAGGTCCTGCAGCTATAGTTATTCATGCAGGGAGAATTCTATGAACACAGGGGAGAATGGCCTGGGAGTTTGATAATTTGTTATTTTTTGGTTTGTAGATTGAGAAGTATATTAAGTAAGGATAACCCCTTATAATTAGATAGTTGTTTTATAGTTTTCCTGTCCAGAAGGTTTTAATCTCTCACACGGCTGTGGACTGGCAGAGCAACTAATTATTGTCTCCAGTTTATGGATAAAAAATTTAAGATGCGGCAAGGTTAAGTGACCTGCCTAAGGTGATAGAGCTGGGCCTTGAATCCACAGCTTTTGACTGTAAATCCCTTCAGTACACTGAGCTTTGGATAGTGCTTTTGCTTGGATTAGAACACCCTATAAATGTGACTAATGGCATCTCAAGGTTCTGTCCTGGCTGTCATAGTTGAATCCTTTATTTGCATTGCATGTGCTTGCTTGTGTGTGTGCATGTGCAACTATTAATATTAAGCATCTTGCCATTTGCGTCTGTAGAGCACAGTTGATAGACGGGAATATACACTTCATGTAGTCAAGAGAGTGTCATCTTTTATTAAGAATTCTGATCTTGCCTCACCAAAATGCCTACTTTCACTTTTAGTCTATTGTGAGGGTGAATATTCGTGTGTGGTATTTTATTTCTAGGCAAGGTGTTTTTCTCAGTCTATGTTGTCTGTCTAGGATGATAATGTTAAAGCTTAATATATTTAGTTTTGGAAGACTACATTTTTCTGGGGTAGTTTATGAGTTGTTTTCCTTCATCCAACAAATTATTGAGTGTCTGGTATGTGTTCTGTGCTGTCTACCTTTACTTCCATCTCAAGGAAGTCTAGGATAAAAATAACATTCTTTATCTGTGAAGGGATAAAGAGTCAACACCCATTTCATGTCAGCTCTGTCTTTATTAGGCATTTGGCTACTGAGCTTTCTGATTTCTTGACTTTTGGGAGTGTTTCTCCCAGTTACCAGACAGGTCCAGGGTGGGAAATGCTTTCCTTGGGCCCCAGAACTAGCTCATGGAGAGGTGGTTGTAGCTTCTGGGAATTTTGAAAAGAGCCACACCCAGGAATCTTCTTGGACTATGTGTTCTTTCTGTCCTGGCTTTACACTCCTCTTTTCTCCCTCTTATAAGCAAAGCGTCTTTTTGCTTCCTTGCCCCCAGTCCCAGAGAGACTGTTAACTTGTGTTTGCATGTAAGGAGAACAGTCAGAGTTGAGGATCTCAAACTCAGGAAAGTGGTTTTTGTACTCAGGAGCTCCCTGTGTGTTTGCACAGCACATTTACCTCCTTCCAGGATGCACTTACCCTGCGTAGATGGATTGTAACTATGATAGAGGGGGAAAAAGAAGAGGGAAAAAAAAAAAACCCCTAAAAAAGCCCTGAATTCTGAAGATGGCTGCAGTATATTCTTCAATAGAAATTTGAAGCATGAAGTGGATTTTAGAACATCACATGAAGCTCTTCTTACTTAAAACACAAGAACTTAAAACTTGGCCAGGAGAAAGGTGTAGGGAAGTGGAGAAAAGCACTCCTTCCATTTAAGGGGAAGTAAGCACTTGACTTCATCAATTGTGGTTAAGATAAACAAAGCTTATCTTTTTGGTTGGCATCAGAAGGGGTATTTAAAGTCTCATGAAATGAGAGAAGGGTTGTTCTGTTCTTTATTTACTGTACTTGAACGGAGTCACTGAAAACCTTGATGGGATGTCTCTATGACTGCTCATTCCTAGTTGTCTGCAGCACTGTGGCCAGTGAATATGTTGGTTCCCACAGAGGAAGGCCCACAGCATGGTTTCCTTTCTCTTCTGTCTTTTAATTTTGCCTCATGTCTTTTGTAGACGAGGGTGCTCTGCAGTAATTCTTTTGTAGAAACTGCCATGCCTCAAATCACATTACATAATACAGGCTGGGGACCAGCATTCCGTGAAGACTTGATCAATGGGTTGGGAAACAAGGTTGATAGCATTGCTGTGGAGGAGATGTCAATGCGAATTTGTCAGCTCACCTCACATCCTTGCTTGCAGAACCTTGATTTTATTTAGGTGTTCACTTCCATGTGGACTTGAGTTCAGGGGGGTACATCTTGATTAGTCTAATCCAGTCATTATATTTCTACTCCTTGTCAGTGATTGGCTTAGGAAGGTCCAGGGCTGGCTGGCTGGACATGAGGGGAAATCTTGTGTGGGCACTTCTAGAAAACGTTTCCTTGATTTTGATGAAGAGAAGTATAATTTCTATCTGGTTGTTGTCTGCATGTGGTGCTTTGAAATTGGCAGTTGCCATCTTTGAACCGTGAGCCAGCGTAAGAGGACAGGCCCACATGCAGGGGACAGCAAAGCTGTACAAAAGATAGATAATATCTTTGATGATATTGTTGAGCTGTTGAATTGATCAGCCTGAGTCCATTCCATTTTGGGACTTCTTGTTATGTGTGAGAAAGAAAAATCACATTTTAACTATTTTGGCTGGATTTTCTGTTTCCTTCAGTTTAGTGTATTATAACTGATAACTATCTTACCCCATTCATACAGGATGGTTTGAGATAAAATTAGAAAATGTTGGAAATGCTTTTACACAAGTATGACACACACAATTAACATAAACATTAACATAAATATTATATTGTAATGTCCAGTGTTCTCATACTTTGCTTCCATATCACTTCTGCTAGCATTTTCTCCATAGCAAGGGGACAGGCCATGAGGATGAAAAACAGCCATTTAAAAACTGTCTTGGGGGTTTTCAGTATTCTTTCTGTAAGAATTGACATGATACATAACTCCTAAAACATAATATAAGGCAAAAATTATTCTTTCTTGATAGACTTGTATTTCTTCGTATTGGAAAGTGGTAAATAAAATAATCCAGTATAGGAGGCATCACGCTACCTGACTTCAAACTATACCACAAGGCTACAGTAACCAAAACAGCATGGTAGTGGTACCAAAACAGACATATAGATTGATGGAACAGAATAGAGACCTCAGAAATAGGACCACACATCTAAAACCAGCTGATCTTGGACAGACTTGGCCAAAACAAGCAATGGGGAAAGGATTCCCTATTTAATAAATGGTGCTGGGAAAACTGGCTAGCCATAGGCAGAAAACTGAAACTGAACCCTTTCCTTACACCTTATACAAAAATTAACTCAAGATGGATTAAAGACTTAAATATAAAACCCCAAACCATAAAAACCCTAGAAGAAAACCTAGGCAGTGCCATTCAGGACATAGGCATGGGGCAAAGATTTTACCATGAAATCCCCAAAAGCAATTGCAACAAAAGCTAAAATGGACAAATGGGATCTAATTAAACTAAAGAGCTTCTGCACAACAAAAGAAACTATCATCAGAGCGAACAGGCAACCAACAGAATGGGAGAAATTTTTGCAATCCATCTGACAAAGGTCTAATATCCAGAATTTACAAGGAACTTAAACAAATTTACAAGAAAAAAACACCACCACCAAAAAGTGGGCAGAGGGTATGAACACACACTTCTCAAAAGAAGACATTTATGCGGCCAACAAACATATGAAAAGAATCCCAACATCACTGATCATTAGAGAAATGCAAATCAAAACCACAGTGAGATGCCATCTCATGCCAAGTCAGAATGGCCATTATTAAAATGTCAAGAAACAACAGATGCTGGAGAGGATGTGGAGAAATAGGAACGCTTTTACACTGTTGGTGGGAATGTAAATTAGTTCAACCATTGTGGAAGACAGTGTGGTGATTCCTCAAGGATCTAGAACCAGAAATGCCATTTGACCCAGCAATCCCATTACTGGGTATATACCTAAAGGATTATAAATCATTCTGCTATAAAGACACATGCACACATATGTTTATTGCAACACTATTCACGATAGCAAAGACATGGAACTAACCCAGATGCCCATCAGTGATAGACTGGATAAAGAAATGTGGTACATATACACCATGGAATACTGTGTAGCCACAGAAAGGAATGAGATTATGTCCTTTACAGGGACATGGATGAAGCTGGAAGCCATCATCCTCAGCAAACTAACACAGGAACAGAAAACCAAACAGCACATGTTCTCACTCATAAGTGGGAGCTGGATAAGGAGAAAGCACGGACACAGGGAGGGTAATAACACATACCAGGACCAATGTGGGAGGAGGCAAGGGGAAGGAGAGCATCAGAACAAATAGCTAAATGCATGCAGGGCTTAAAACCTAGATGATGGGTTGATAGGTGCAGCAAACCACCATGGCACACGTATACGTATGTAACAAACTTGTACATTCTGCACATGTATCCCAGAACTTTAAGTTAAAAAATAAATACATAAATACATAAAAATTCGCATATTTTCTTGTTGTCTTATTTTACCAATGAGCTCAGATCCAACTTTAATGGTTAATAACAGTTTGTCTAAAATTCCTAATATATCTTCTAATATTTTCTAGTTGGTTTTATTTATTTTAGTTATTTTAACAACAGTCAGTGATCTGTATCACATCCTCCTGGAAGTACCTTGGATTTCATTATAACTGAGGAATCGTTTCTTATTTGTTTAAATGAGTGTCCCAGATAGATTGTAATGGAGCATATTTATTTGTTTACTCTCTTATCCATTCACTACACATTTATTGAGCTCCTACTAAAAATTAGCCAGACACTTAAATCATTTTCTTTGGCTTGATTGTAGAGCTCATAAACGAAAGTACTAGGAACTTAGAATTGTGGATCACAGAGCATTAGAATAGGGGAAAGTCATTTTTCATTCTTGGGCCTGAGGAGAGTTTCGAAGGTGACTTGAAGGTATTGATTTGAGGAATGCCGATGGTTTTCATCTTCTTTTCCCATCACTAAACTAAGTGTAATCCCTTCAGAGGTAGAGAGCCAGGAGACCTTTATAGTAGTGAAAGGACAGGAAAGGAAGGCTTTCATAGACAGCCTGGTACTGGAGTCAGTATTCAACAGTGAAATTCTGGGGTCAAGAAAATAGTTAATTTATATACTTTAATTCCTACCTGATCCCCACTCCCCAAGAAGGTTGGAATCCTTGTTTTTCCTCCTTTTGGAATTTGCTACTTTGAAGCGTTTTTTTGATTTGAAGGAAGGAATAAGAACAGTCTGTTCATTGTGCTATTTAGTGCAATTATAATTAGGGAGCAATATTTGTTCTGTGAGTTATCTACCCTGACAGAAGCTCTGATAGAAGCTCAGAATAGTTAACTGCCCTCATAGAGGCTTGGGGCATCATTGCTGGAAATGAAATGCCTAACTCCAGGACTACTTCATCCTGTGGACTGAAGAATTACACGGAACCAAAGAAAATAAGCAACAAAAAACAGTTGGAACAGCTTCTCAGTGGACTTATTGCTGCCAGTCTTGGTGGGGAAGCACCAGTGCTTCTTGGACTCTGGCTACTTTGATCTTCCCAGGGTGCTGGAGAACCTGGAAAGACCCAAGTTTTCTGTCCTATGTCCACTGTAAGCCTTGGTAAGAAGCATGAACCTCCTGTAAGCCAGGACCCAACTGACCTTTTAAGATTTTTTTTTTTTAATCATCTGAACATGCTATGCCATTGTCTTGGCATTGCTTTGATCCCAGATGTCTCAGTTTTAAAGAGCACCTACACTAAGTGGCAAGGAGAAATTAGAATTATCCATATTGATGATGAAAAATAAACCTCAGAGGGCTTCCAACTGCACCCTAATTCTTCTGCCTTAGGATATTGAGAGAGTGAGGTGTAGAATTTTAAGTTAAAAATTTTTGTATCACTTTACTTAATAATTGAAAGGTACTTGGCTTTGGCCCTTGGCATGATTTAAATCACAATGGATTTGAGAGATGCTTTGTCACTGACTTAATTTTCAGGGTTTTAACTCATTCAGTAAGTTGGCTTGGCAGCCCTAAGCAGCATTAGTATTTTATGTGACATTTTCAAAATATCCTTTGAACCTATGGTAATCCCTAAGGTAGCCATGTTCTAAAACTCAGAGAAGGACCTCCCCAGGGGCTTGAAATACCTGCGTTTCCTCCCCCCACCAACACCCCCGTACCCTGCTCCCCATAGCAGTGTTTTGAGGTTGTGTGATCTGAATCTGGGTTGAACTCCTGCAGTGTTTTAAACCTTTTGTTTCTTTCTTCTTTAATAACAACAGTGTTTCTTACCCTGGTCATCTATTGAGAAGTGTAGGTGAAAGTAAGCATCAACAGAATGGTGATTTTGAATATGGGAATAGGCTCTTGGGAGCCACTGATGTACCTATAGGGACTGGGGATATGATTGGTGGTTCTAGAATGAAGTTGCAGTTGCTCTATACATGACCGATCACATGGAAGATCCTGACCTCAGCAGCACACAGCAAGCATCTAATAGCTGCAGAGAATAATGCTGAGCACTAATCAACTGGTAAGCATTACAGACTCCCCTGCTTCTCTCTCCCATGGGTCAACTGGTATTGAATAGCAGGGAGACTAGTACTTTGAACATTTTTACCTACTGAAGTTGACTCATGCTGCTCCTTTAGAAGGCTAATAAATTTTTGGTGATTAACTGAATAAATTAACAACAGGCTAAGAGAATAATTACAGACCTATTTAGGAAATCTAGTTCTTGGTTTTGCTTGGTGGAGATTCTTGCCAGAACTTTACCTTGTAAGTTAGATATTTTTACCTATTGCTTCTCAGAAAAACCTACAAGCATACTTGTAGGTTTATACCTTCTATCCCTAACAACAACAAAAACATTAACTGTAAACTGCCCCCTGTTACCTGAGGGTAAAGTGGTAAAAATCAAAGAGGAATTTTGAGGAGAAAGTCTTGGTTACAAAAAATACTAATTAGTTGTCTGTGTTGTGAGATGTGTTGCTTGAGAGTGTCTGAGCTTCAGAGAACATATAATTTCCCTCCTTGATGTCCACAAGGAGCTTCTAGGATACTTTATTAAAAGATGAGTAATCAGTTATTATTCTTCCTAGGTATATCTCAAACTGCAGCTTTAAACAGAATCAACTAGAGGGCTTTGTTACAATACAGATTGCTGGACTCCACTCCTGGTGGTATGGTAGGTCTGGAAAAGGGCCTGAGAATTAAAATTTTTAAGTCCTCCAGTGATGTCTAGGTTACTGGTCCGGGAACCACCCATTAAGAATCACTGTTGTATCGGTCCTCTGCCTCTTACTGCACATCTTATATCCATGCAGCAGGTATGAAAATGAGCCCCCCGAAAGCATTCACCTTCACTGTTGACCTGATTATTATATAATTATAATTGGATCTCAACCTTTTAAAAGGCCAATCGTATCTGAACTACATATTAATTATAAATCTTAGTGAAAGCTCTATTATATTATCTCAATTTTTTTTTCTTTTGAGATGGAGTCTCACTCTGTTCCCCAGGCTGGAATGCACTAGCGTGATCTTGGCTCACTGCAACCTCCGCCTCCTGGGTTCAAGCGATTCTCATGCCTTAGCCTCCTGAGTAGCTGGGATTATAGATGTCCACCACCACGCCCAGCTAATTTTTGTACTTTTATTAGAGTCGGGGGTTTCGCCATATTGGCCAGGCTGGTTTCAAACTCCTAACCTCAGGTGATCCGCCTGCCTTGGCCTCCCAAAGTGCTGGGATTACAGGTGTTAAGCCACTGCGCCCGGCAATTATCCCGATTTTTGATCCTGAAAAATCTTGCTTGAACTTGTAACTTGTCCTAGAATGTCTCTGAAAAGTTCGTGTTCCGATAAGTCTATTACATTCTACAACAATTATGCTAAAAAGTTACTTCACAGAAAATTATATCCACACTCATGATAGAATCATTTGGAAGTTTAAAAAATATAGTCATGGTTGGACTCCATCCAAGACTGATTGAATATGACCCTCTGGGATTGGGCACCAAGTAATATACAATTTTGAAAATTTTCCAAGGGATTTTAATGGGCAGCTAGGTCATGAACCACTGCAATAGGCCTTGGAGAGATAGGGGAGCAGCAGGGCTCCGGTAAGTCCTTTACACTTGCTTTAACCTGCTGCTCTTTCCCCTTTCCACTGTTAAACTCCCCTGCACCTCTACGTCACTCTTCTTTACAGGCTGGCTAGCGTCATCACATTGTAGGTCATTTTCTGTGGGCTTAGGAAAACAGTCCAACAGACTGTTACCCAACTGCGTGCAGTGAAAGGCCTTTATTCTTAGGGTTCAAATTATTTTACAACGAAATTGCTTAGTTTGGAGCCTAGCCAATCTCATCTCTTCTATACTCCAGGTTGATCTTCTGTTTTAGATGGTGTTCCTCACTCTTCCTTCTTCACCTGAATAAAGGAAAGGCAGGCAATGTTTCCAGAGCTCCTGAGCCACCCTTAGTGCTGGAGGCAGGTTTAGTAAAGAGCTGGCTCCCTCATTGCTAAACAGAATTAATGTTGTTCAATCACTTTATTCTGGCTCTGTGAAATAATACACAGAGGAATTGCTGCTTTATGACTTTAATCTGATAAACTACCTGCTCTGGTGTGTTACATTCTGTGTGTGTTTCTCTGCCACCACTGCAGAATAATCCCAGCCTTATGTGTAGCAACTAGAATGCAAGGTTCAAAACTCAAACCAAGCCTTGATGCAGACGTCAAATAAGAACTACTTTAGAATGCTCTGTGATAATGCTAGGCACTTAGCATGACTGCTGGGGCTCCTAAAAGGAGCCAGGAAGCGGCAGAGCCTGAGAATCCTATAACATTTCGTTTTGAGCTTGGGCCTGAAGCAGCCAAATGCTGTGACCAAATAAAGAAAAGCCAGTTTACCTTTTGCTTTTCTTATGTCTTCTTTTCTTGTTCTCATCTTATAAATTATGTTCACACTTTTCCTTTTTTCTTTTCCATTCATGCCTTTCCTCCGTTTTCTCTGTACTCCATGCATCTGCCGCCTGTCTGCTTGCTTGGTTTTTCTTCTATCTGTGTTCTCTCGGCTTTTCACTTTTGGAAGAGTCAGGAATCTTGTATATTTTGAGAATTAGAAAAACATCATGGGTATTTATCCAAAGTGGACCTTGTACAGTCTTTTTTATGCTCATTTTTAATCTCACTAAAATTACCTCACTAATTTCTAGGTTTGTTAAGGGACGACATGATGTATTGCTGGAGATCAAGACACAAAGAGTAACAGTGCCTCAGAGCTCATTAATGGTGGTCTGAAACAAGGAAAGGAGAATTAAAATAATGTCCTTAACCCAGGACATAAGAGATACAGATATAGAGATGGCAAAATCCATGGCATGTCTGTGACAGTTTTCTTTTTTTGTAGAAAATATCATAAATAGATCTTAGAACTCTGATCTTCTGATTTTTCTTAACACAGTACTCTAGGGAGAGGCCACTAGACAAGATGAATCCCATCACTCTTAGTGGGAGCTTAGAGGGAATTTTAGGTGAGGGAAAATATGGAGATAAATGCCGTCTTTTGAGATAGATCTTTTGATTCAGTGTTGAAGATTTGTGTCAAGAGACTCCCAAACCATAATAGATATTGCAGCCCTTCCCTTTACTGCCTGTTAACCCAGGCATGTGACAAGAGCAAGATTTCTAGAGATTGCCATAGAGGAAGAATAATTTCAGTGACTTTGGGAAAGCCTGAAGACTGATTTAGGGTGAAAGGCTCATGTCATTAAAGAGTTTCATTATAGATTGCTGGTTTTATTAGGAGGTAAGTGGTTGGAGACATTGGTTTCCTGGAATCATGTAGGACATTTAAAGTGTTGAATGCTATATACAACACCCCAGAGGTGAGGAAGATGTTTATCAATTTAGGTGCACAGATGTCAGTCTGATTATTGGGAAGAGGGTGAAGAGGTTTGACAATATCAGAGTATGGACACATTTGAGCAGCAGCAGCACATTGTCCTAGAACGAATTGCCTCCTGGCCGTGATTTATTGACATGGCTGATGGAGGGACTCAGCAGAAGCCACCATTTATCTGTTTCTTCAGTTGACCATCGGAAAGCCTTACAAAATTATGTGTGTAAGAAATGTCAAAGTGACAGATTTGGGTTCAAAGGATTGTACATTTTTATACATCCACCCTTTGCCCCTCTTTTTGGACTTGAGTATTTTAGACAAAACTAACATTTTCTTCAGCTTAGTATAAACAGATTTCTGCTCAGATTAGCTGAGAAGGCATACACCATGTTATCCTTTTATGGATGCGTGATACCTGTGATGTCTTTGTCAAATAGGAATTGCCCTCTGCCTTGTGTGTTTGGAGAGATGACTGGCCACACCTCTGAAGCAGTCAGCTATGGCCAAATTAACGTAATATGGTACCTGTACATAAAACTAAATATAGAACAATTTTATCTTTTTGTAGTAAGGATACTATATTCCGAAGAATTCATGTAAGTTGAATTATTTAAAGTGGATTTAGGGACATTCGTTGTAAAGTTAATCTTTGGTAAATCCTTGTGTGGTGATTTTTTTCTCTCCTCTTTTGCATCCCCATTTGAAAGCCCATAATTTAATCTGTTTGGGTAAGGTGGATTCTTATGTGATTAAATCACTCCAGTTTATACCCATTGAGGAGTACAGTCACCAGACTAAACTCCTCAGGAACAATGACAGAGAGTTTTGCCATGGGTGTTTGGGAAAACGGCATTTACTTTCTGCACACTTAAACTCTGTCTCAGTCCAAATATTTGCACGCCTAAAAAAATTAACAAATTTTCACAATAACAATGATACTAGCATTTCTTATTGCCCAAAAGAGGTATTGACCACTATAGTGTGTGTGAAGTAGGAAACTTTAGGATGATAGCCATAGTTTGTACTTCGAGCTCACTGTAGTGGGGGAAATAGACAAGAAAACCCATAATTAGTACACAGTAAATGTTAGGTATATTTCTCGTGTGAATGTGTGCAGTATGGTAACTGCTCGTTAGAGGGGACCCTATAGAATTGATTACCTGTAAGAGACCTTGACTGTGCTTGGGATAGTTAAGGAAGGCTTCACGAAATAGCGACAAATCAGGGTTAGCTCCTGGCCTGGGATGATGGCTAAAAGGACTAAAGGGCGAGTCTTTGCCTCAGTTTCTTATTTGAAAATGAGGATAATAATAATCCAACTTTATAGAGATTATTATGAGGATTCTGTGAAACAAATGCACATAGATAGTTAGGCAGTCCTGGTAATTGGGAATACATCAATAATGATGTAAGTTATCCATGTCCCTAGTCCTTTATTTCTTACAACAACAGTCCTTTCGAGACAGTAGTACTTTCTCTATTTTGAAGATGCTCAGAGAGGTTAATTTGCCCAAGGTTACCCAGCTAGAACTTGGTAGGGTTCAGCTTTGAATCTAGATGTCTCTCTCCTGGTTACCTTTTGTTCTCTTTATGCTACTCAGGAGGCCCAAAATGATTCCAGCTGCTTCCTGCTTCATTATCCCCCTAAGTGCCCCACTGAGAGGAGTCTACAATTGCCTGCCCCTCCTCTCCCTGCCTCCTGGTCTTGCCATGAGTCACTGCTGAGCCATTTGTGTCAGAGAGGAAAGTGGGGGCTTGCTATTCACATGTAGCAATTTGCTATGTGTTCTTGCTTATTTGCCAGGGACACCAGCAGAGAAGTGTTCATCAAGAGGCGTCATGTTTGTTAAGGGACCACATGGTGTATTTTAAAAGCTCTTAACTCTCTCTGGTATCATCGATTATGCTTTAGCATAAGAAATAAAGTGACACTGAGCCTCTTATTAATAATACACATGTTTTCCATTTAACTTTGACTGGTTAAATCTGGCATAAAATGCAGACTTGCAAACCAGCCTCCCTGGGATGTGTAGCTTCTCTTAGGCTATTTATGATGCGGGTCTCTGTTGAGCAGCAACCTCTGCCTGCAGCTAAGGCTCTGGACTAGATGTTCTCTTTTCCTTTTCTCTCTTGATAGCATGGATTGTTTTGTTTCACAAGGCTGATGTTCTAGATGGGATTGTACCTGGTCTGCTACAAGCTGGTCTAGTTGGGATTGTAGATTGATATGGATAAATACTGAAATGGGAGCTGGTATCTGACAACTGGAGGGGTTATATGTGTGCCCCCATATTCTGATCAAGCTTTGGCATTTTGTGCATTTGACAAAAGTGAGTGGTCAATATTTGAAGTTTGCATGAGGTTGGAAGAATTTTAGGCTCTGAATATGAGATGACTTAGAGATAATATGTTTATTTTACAGATAAAGAATCAGGCCTAAAGCGATTGATGATGATGATGATGATGATAGCAGAATCTCTAACAGTGGTTAAGCCAGACACTGTTCAGAGTGATTTTTGTGTTAACTTACTTGATCTTCACAATGACTCTGTCAGGTAGACAGTATTATTATCCCTGTTTTACAAATGAGGAAACTGAGGCACAGAGAGTTTCAGTCATTTGTCCAAGCCACATAGCTGGCAGGTGATAGAGCTGGGGTTTGTACCCAGGCTATCTGGATCCATCAAAACCTTTGCTATCTGTATATCACTACACTGTAGCTTGTCCAGAGTTACAAGGCTGGGCAGGAATAGTCCAGGACCCAAATCCCAGTCTTTTGTTGGCTGAACTATATTTGTTATTTAAAGCTTCTTTTAGCAGTGGAACTCTTCTTTAAATGGAGATATTACTAGATAGCACAACCAAATAAAAAAAGTGGAAACTTAGCTGCTGTGGTTTAAGTGGGATAGGCCAGGCATTGACCATGCATTCCCTTTATTCAGCTCTTGCTGTGGCTTCTGAGAAAGCCACATAGAGCATAATTTTATTTTATTTATTTTAATTTTTAGCCCCTACAACAAGACTCACAGTAGGGATATGATTTTAAACCCTGGCTCTAGTTAGGGATATGAGCTCCAGATTGCTGTCTTTTGGGTCACAATTAAAATCCTAACAGGCGACAGATATTTTTGGTCAGATCTGGTCATTCTCTCTGCCTCCGTACCCACTGGGGGCAAACTATGAAGCTTTTGTAGCTGCATTATTGTAGACTTGCAGGATTTCTGTTCGTAATTAGAATCGGGTGTGTGTTAGAAAAAGGCCTTCCTGAGTGTATGAACCCCTTTGCCTGCTGACAGTCTCTGGGCTGGAGTTAACATTAACATCTGCATGCCCAGAGGACAGTGAATTGCTAACTTTCACTGGCTTTCTTTTTCCTTGGACATTTTACAGTGCTCCAGGGTCATCATTCTGGGAAGTACTTGTGTTGTAAGTACCTGATTTTGGCTCTTTTCTCACTCACTAGTCTGTGATCTAGTCTTCTCTATGTGTCTGCAGAGTTCAGTCCCATTTCTGGAGCAAAGCAGCAGCTCAGTAAATGTCAGTGGAGTTTTTTGAATCACTTTTTATTATTCCAGATTATTGGCATAGATGTATAGATCAAATAGGCTGAATATGACTTAATCCCCAAGTTTCTTCTATAATAGGACCTTATTTTATCTCTCCAAGTAATGGAATAAAGGGATGGAAGCTGGTCTAGTTGGGGTTGTAGATTTATAAACAAGACATTAATCTGAAGCTTATATTCTTTTAGAGAGTTACAAGAAAACCCAAGATCTAGTTTTGGGACATCTCCCCCCATCCCCAATTAAACACTTTGTTCTTTGTAAGGATAGTAGAGTAGTAGGAGTGGGGGTATTCAGGAAAAGTAGGTCTTAAGGCAGAAAATCACATCAACATCCCAAGTTCTATTCCTCACTGCCTCATGAATGGTCTGTTAGCCACCTGCAGTTGTTGTTGTTGTTGTTGTCGTGTTTTGTAGGTAAAGGAAATATGGCAGGAGAGTGAAGTATAAGAGGTCCAGGACCTTGGTGGAGGTGGAGGAGAGGGGGGATGGGGAAAGATAAAGAGGCAGATAAGAAACAGGAATCATTGTAGACCAGTGGTTTTCAGAGTGTGGTCCCTGGACTAACAGCTTCAGCGTCAGCTGGGAACTTGTTAGAAAGTCAAATTTGCTGGTTTCACTCTAGACCCAGTGAGTCAGAAACTCTGATGGGGGTGGGCAGCGTCGTTGAAAACCTTTGCTTCACTAACTTCCCCCTCTATCTTAAATATTCCCAATTGTTTTAGGTTTTAGTTGATTCCCATATTATACTTCAATTGTGTGTCAGTGAGTAGGTCTGTATTAAAGGAGAACTGTTGAGGAAACATAAAGAAATCTCTTTGTATTCCAAAAAGCGTTTCTCGGAGTTAAAGTACATGTTTTGTTAGTGTCTATTGCTTTTGTTCAGATTAAGCTCTGAAACAAAATTAAGATTCTCGTCAAGCCTTGAGCTTATTAATAGCTGTTTCATTTGTTTAGTGCTAATTTAAAATGTCTGATATCTGTAGAGGAAGTGCTTTATAAAAACACATACTTGTTAAGTGTTCCACTAGGAGAAGCACTGTGAAGTCCAAAGGATGTGGAGATTAGGCAAATAACTGTGGTTTTGTTGAGCTCTCTTCAGTGTAATATATGTGTGAGTGGGATAAGAACACTGGGCTTCACAGCTCGAAGAGGCTTCCACTGGTCAGATTTCAGACAATTTGTGCATTCAAGAGAATTACTGCAACTGAGTGTAAAACACTGAACAAATAAAAATTCTTGAACTCATAGTGATGAGAGATGGGGTGGGGGGAGAGAAAGAGACAGACAGACACTCTGGGCATCATTGGAGGTGACTATGATGTCAACTTCTCATTCTATAAATTGTAAATTACATGAAACAAACACCCTGTCTTTACTGAGAAACTGTAGTTCTTTCATGGTTGGTAAGAGAAAGCTCTACTTTACAAATGGATGCTACCAAATAAAATATAGAAGGATACAGAATATCAGCATTTGCATCCTGCAGTGAAAATTTGAACAGGCAAGTGCCATCAATGCAAAACTAGTTGAAAGCATGTTGGGGAACAGAATAATCTTATTAGAGAATAACCCACAAATTACCAGCAAAGGGGAAAGTATAACCTTAACAATGGCGGTCACCACTTTAACAAAGTGGTCCAACTTAGCATCACAGTGGTAGGATAGCCTGACAGTAGGAGCTTCCTGATGTGACAAAGTACACAGCATCACCAACAATTTATGCCAAAAATGTTTAACCTGAGTCTAACCAGGTGTATTAGACTGTTCTTGCATGGCTATAGAGAAATGACTGACACTGAGCAATTTATAAGGAAAAGAAGTTTAACTGGCTCATGGTTTTGCAGGCTTTGCAGGAAGCATGGTGCTGGCATCTGCTCAGTTTCTAGGAGGAGAGGGGTTGGCACATCACATGACGAAAGCAGGAGCAAGCAAGAGAGAGTGTGGGGGAGGTGCCACATACTTTTAAATGACCAGATCTTTCAAGAACTCACTATCACAAAGACAGCACCAAGCCATGAAGGATCCACTCTCATGATCCAAACACCTCCCACCACCAGCACTGGGGATTACAATTCAACATCAGGTTTGGGCAGGGACAGATATCCAAACTATAACACGAGGTTTACAGAAAATATAAGGGTTCGAAAAACAAATTAATCCACACCAGGAAGAAACAGACCCAAAATGTGGGTCATTCTCAAGAAAACTGGTCTGTCTGATCTTTTGAAAAAGCCAGTGTCGTGAAACAAATTGCTGGTGGGTATTACTCCGGATTACAAGAGACTAAGGGAACATAACAGTCAAATTCAGTGTAGAAATCTTGATGGGATCTGGCTTAAAAATTATAACTGCTGTAAAAGATGTTTGAGGCAGTTGTAGAAATTTGAATATGGAATGGCTATCAGATAACATTAGGAACTTAATGTCTTAGGTGTGATAGTATTTTGGTTGTGTTAGGAAAATGTCTTTATTCTTAGGAGATGCTTATTAAGTGTTTCATGGAAGTATCATATCTGCAATTCACTTTCACATGGTTCCGTGAGAGAGACGAGTGTATAGATAATGTGATGTTGGCAAAGTATTAACAATTTTGAATCTAAATAGTAGGCATATGGGTGTTTGTTTTATGTTTATATTTATATTCGGCATAGAGAAAGCTGTGAATTCAGGAAAAGTTTATATGTAATTTCTGAGATTTCTAGCTCATGCATGCATTTCTGTTTGAGAATGCCTTATCTAGAATTTTTTATCAAGAAACCTGAATGGTGTTTAAGAATATCTTATCTAGAAATATGTTGGCATCTTAATATTATGGTTTGGTAGATAAAATGGATTTTTTAAAAAAAGACTTGCAAAGAAGTGGATGAAATGCTAATATAAGAAAATTAGATTTTATAAGGAACATGTGACCAGATAAACTTGTCCTAATTATTGTGAGTCTCTTCAAAGTACATACCTTAGGACATTAAGTGTTGACGCTTTTACTGTTCATAACATATTCTTTAAGAATTCTCTCAGAGCCTTAAGATGATTTGTTTTTGAGAAACATCTGAAGTCTCCTGTAGCTTATTCTGATGTTGTGAAGTAAGTGATTAAAATGGACCACTGAAGTTTGATCACAGAAGTGTGTGACAGGGAAGTAGTGAGATATTCTTTGCCCCTCTTTGTGTCCTGTGATGCTGGTGGAAATTTCAAAGGAAGAGTTTCAAAAGTAGTTTACTTTGTTCAAACTCTCCAGCCCTAAACCATCAGTGACACCAGTGAGTGTTTCTTATTTTACCTATTTGGGTGTGTTAGATGTATTTTCACTGGGACTATTCTTTCGGTCAGAGAGCCTAAAGTTAAGTGTTTGAGCTTCTGGTCCTGTGATCTCAGCAACTGGACTTGATTCAGGTGCTTTGACTCAAGGGCACAGTGGTAGCATCACCAAAAATAGATGAATGGCAGCGAATCCCTAATGGCTGGCTCTCTGCTGGTTGCCTGTCTCAGCTCAGCACTTCCGAGAGGTATAAAACCTCACTGATAGCAAGGCATAATGGCTAGGGTTTACTCAGAGATGCTGGGGGCTTGAGTGTAGTATTGCTCTGTTGTAGGCTGATAATGGAGTATGTGCCAGGTGGGGGCAGGATGGTATCCAGGCAGTCTGGGCAAAGGGCTGCAGTTAGTACCCTTGTTACACTCAGTGACAGGTGATTCTGAGCTGTCTGGAAGTAAGATGAAGTGATTCAAGGATAGGATCCATACCTGAAAGAGAGGTATTCAGAATAGCAGTTGAAGTCAGGTAGACTTAAGCTCTTCCAATGGACCTGCAAGAGGTGGTCAGGAAATATCTCATGGATGAATTAAAGAAGTGTTACATGAAAATGTAAAGGGGCAAACCAAATAAAATGGGTTCATTAGGTCCCAGAACTAGTGGAGGGGCATTCATGTTGGAATGGAGAGTAGTGAGAATTGGGGAGGGGTTGCATAGGGGCTTGTTCTTAGGGCAGAGTTTTTCAACAACAGGTATATATAAGAGGTCAAAATTTAGGAAGTCTGTTAGAGAAGATTATAAACTCCATGAGGACAGGAGACGTGTCTGCATTGTTCAACACTGAATACTTGATGTAATGCCTGGATAATAGTAGATGTGCAGTATAAATTTCTGTTGAATGAGTAAAAATGTTAAGTGGTGAATAAAGGAATGCATGGGGATGATACAGACAAAGCAGTAATCTGTGGTGGTTGATGGCTGACCTGGTTGTAGAGTACGAGGGGGAATGTGAATATTTTAGATTTCCTCAGAGGCTAGTTTCTGAGATGTTTTGTTTACCAGTGAGGTAACCTCCTGATGGCCCTAGCTCAAATGGTAATCAATTAGTCTTTGCAGCACAACTGTGAGGTAAACATGCTGTGTCCATTTTAGAGATGAGGAAACTGAGATTCTGAGAGGTGAAGGAATTTGCATGAAGGTCCACAACTAAGAAGATAAGATGTGAAACTAGATATTTCAGCTCTTGAATACAATCTTCTTTTTACTTGAGCGCTCAATGCTGGGGACAGTTCTGCTTTGCAAGTGGCCTGATAAATAGTATCTTTGTATCATGTGAGAGTTATTAAGACTGTGATAGAAATAAATAAGGAAAAATTCACATACCAGCCAATCCTCGTTACTCTGCTTATTCTCCTATTCATCATTTGGCTGACTGAATACTGAAGATGATAAAGCTGAATCAGTAGAGCAATGTGTGATTAAAAAAAATCTTCTGTTCCACTTAATGGGCTACAGATATTAGAAAGAAATAGAAACCCCAGTTAATCTTAGTATAGGCTACTTATTTAGGAAAGGAGATTTTTAAATGAAATAAGCCTTTCCTTTGTATTATATTGCTGGAGACAGTTTTCATTTTTGCCCACCTGGTACTTAAATGGTTATTGCTATAAGGAAACCAATCTTACTGATAACTGAATGAAATAAATTAAACAGACACATGCAAACAAATCCAAAATGTGCCTGAGAAAGATGTGGTCTTCTAGCTTTCAGTCATTCAGTGAGACATTTGGCAGAGATGGGTACAGCAGATAAAACTATCATGGTTTTCAGAAGTCATTCCAAGACACCAGAGAGGAAACATGATAGACACTGGAAAGAGACCCTCTTTCAGATATGAGTAATATATATTTTATACTCATATTAATATTTCATTGGAGAGAAGGTCAAAATCTACATTTAAATGGAAATATTTAAAAAGCAGAAGCATAATATTTGACTAAGTGAAACACTCAGGGTTTTTCAAGAACACAAGCTGCACCCCTGGGACCTCAGCTCTCTAGATCTGTTGTTTCTTAGAGCACGGTGGAATGTTTGAATTCCTTTAGTTTTATCGGTAGATCTTAGCCCTGGCATTTGGGAATCTTAATCCCTCTACTCCCCTTCCATTTGACCCTGAATTGTGTTACGTACTACCTAACAGCGTGTTCAGTGCACAGTATGGCCTCTCTCAGTCCTATAAAATTATTTAAATTTCTAAAAATTCATTTTTCTGGTCCTGTGAAATGGACATAATAGGATTGTGGAGATGGACATAAATAAGATGCTTTCAATTATGAGTAATGGAAAACCCATCTAACAAAGTGTGGTGGCAAGAAGTTGGGAATAGGAGGCCCAGGGTTTATTCAGAGGCTGTGTTCATCCTTCGTTTCCCTCTGCTATTCAAAGTGTGTTAGAATTCACCTTCAGGCTTCTGACCTCATGGTTATAAGATGGCTGCCATTGTTTCAGAATAATTTCTTCATGGTATTTAAAACAAGAAGATGGGATGCCAGGAGCAAAAGAATCTTCCTGGTACCTTTTTCCTCCTTTTTATCAGAGAAGATGATTTTTCCTCAAAGCCTACGGAAGACTTGCCTTTATGTCTCATTGACCAGACTTGGGTCACATTACCACTCCGTTATCCCTGCCCTCAAACTGGTAAAGAGAATCAAGAAGACCTTGATTGGTACAGATCACTCATGCTTGATTTCCTGAGGCTGGTCTCATTGCCTCTCTCAGAAACTTGGGGCTCTATTTTTATTAGCTAAGAAGGGCGATGGTTATTGTCTGCCACAGTGATGCTCTTGTGTGAAGTAAAGGTGCATAAAATGCATGTCTTCCCTGGACTTTAGTGCATCCTTGGTTTGTAAGTGACTACGATTACATGAATCAGAAATAAATCAGGAAAAGGAAAGTTGGTAATTTTGGCCTATTCCTGCAGAAATCATAGCAGGGAGGGGAGTGTTTGCGAACGAAGGGAGGGTCCAGTTCTCTAAAGCTGTGCTGGTGAACTACCACCGCATAGGGTGGCCCTCTGCTGACCCTAGAGCAAGCTGGAGGTGAGACGAGTTTCTCAGGACATCCCAGATTCTTTCTTCTGCACTCCTTCCTCTTCTCTGTTTTCCACCAATCCAATCAAAGGCAGTGCTGATGTAGTCAGCACAACTCCTGGGATGCAGGTGCCTGGGGCTGTGATTCTGTTCTGACACTGACTGTGGACATTTTGGTTCTGGGCAGCCACTTGAGGTAACAATAATGATACACAGTTCCTGCTTTTAAGAGGTTCATGATGAGGAGCTTCACTGTTCCCCTGTTGCTTTATGACAGGATGAGGATTCAGACTAAATGACCACTTCCCTCTTTTCTCACTCTCAAGTTTTATGATTTCTTTCAAGTTTATTTGGGATTTTTTTTTTTTTGGTCTGTGCCTTTTGTTAATATATTCTACATGCATTTTGCTTCTAGGCATATTGATAGTCACAAAGTTTACTACTGACAGTTGTAGTCTGAGAGTGTACAGAAAAAAACATAGTTGACCACTCTATGATTATTCTGGACTCTGCGACTCTCTTAATGCAAGCCAAGACCACATTAGCCTTTTTGGCAGTCTCATTACTTTGTGGCTTTTGTTGGGTTTGCAGTCATCCAGAATTTCTAAGAACAATATTTGGAAGGTGACTTTGCAGAGACTTGAGCCACTGAACTTCTCTTGTCATGTGCTTCCTTTAGTTCACTCCTTTCTTTAATATATGCCTGGCATTGGGCCCAGAATCCATAATACGATATTGATAATAAATACCAACATCTTTTGAGCACTCCCTATGTGTCAGGTGTTACACTAAGTGCTTTACAGGTATTGTTTCATTTAATCCCCACAGCAACTTTCTTCCCCCTTTTTTGGAGACAGAGTCTTCCTCTGTCGCCCAGGCTGGAGTGCAGTGGCACAATCTTGGCTCATTACAATCTCCACCTCTTGGGTTCAAGTAATTCTCATGCCTCAGCCTTCTGAGTAGCTGGGATTACAGGTATGTGCCACCATGTCTGGCTAATTTTTGTGTTTTTAGTAGAGACAGGGTTTCAGCATGTTGGCCAGGCTGGCCTCAAACTCCTGGCCTCAAGTGATCCGCCCGCCTTGGCCTCCAAAGTGCTGGGATTATAGGCATGAGCCACCACACCTGGACCCCACATCAGCTTTCTAATCTAGGTGTTAATAATTCCCATTTTACAGATGAGAAAATAATATGGAGCAAGCTAAGTCATTTGAGCAAAGTTATATAGTAGCAAGTGGTTGAGGCAGGACTAGAATCTAGGCAATCTAGTAGCAGAGCCCAAGCTCTTAACCTTGAAATGCACCTTAAGGCATTTTTAAAATTTGTCTTACTTTCCTTAATTTTTCCCCTCTCCCCTACCCCCCAGTACATGCATAGTTGCTGTGAATATTATTACTTGTCCTGTCTTTCAAGCTGGCTTAATAGAACATATGACGTAGAGATCAAAAGTTATAGAGTACTAAAGCCGTAGAATAAGGTTTTCTTTATTCATTAATTTATCCTTTAATTCTTGATTGACTCAGTCCCTGAAGTATTACACTGAGCGTGGGGATACAGAGAGGAAAAAGACCTAGCATTCTGCCTTTGAGGAGTTCACAAAGTCATATGGTAAATGGTGCGCCTGAGATTCTTGTCCCGCAGCAAATTCAGTCATCCTTGTAGGTCATGGGGAAACTTTGCATTTTGCTCTAAGTGTGATGAGTTCAGAGTGTAACGTCTACTTTGCTCCGCCGTAGCCTTTAAAACAGGATTCATCTCTGGGCCTCAGCACCAGTACATCTCTGGCGATCTACTTGGCCTTCTTCATTATGTCCTGCTTCCCTGACCTACTTTTTTTCCTTTTTCAGATTGATTTGTTGTTCAAAAGGCCAGTGCCCCTGGAATGAGGACCTACGAGCTTACTTTTATACTAGAAAATAAAAGACTAGAAGAATCAAGCCTTTGCTCAGATCATACTTTGTGAGGTGGGCAAGAGTAGAAAGCCGAACACTTGAACGTGAGCGAGGAGGGAGCCACAGATGAAGGTTGAGGACAGAGAAAGGGAAGCTGGAGGGCTCTAAACTTGCAGAGGCCTGACCTGGCACTTCATCTGTCGCCTCTGAAAACAGCTCTGCTCTTGCTCTTGCTCTATTCTCACCCAAGTACTAGGCGATCCTGCTTTTATCCCTTCCCAGTTTCTTCCTTTAGTTTCCTCTAAGGGCATTCCTCCTGTGCACTGGATTTACTTTGGAGTAAAAGTTGTTGGTGGGAGGTTCTGATTCTACAGAGAGAGAAACTGAGGCATAGGATAGAGAACAGCCATCTGTACTTTGTCCTGTAAGTCATTAGAGACTGTCAGAGCCTTGTCATAGATCCCATGGTTTGCTGTAAGCCACAGGTGGCCCTCATACCCTCATAGGAATAGGGACCTTCCTCCTTCCTTAACATGATTGGATTTTGTTTTTACCTGAAAATACGAGCTCCTTCTAACAGAAGGAAACACGATTGCAGCCTGTACTGCATTGCCCCTATCTGTAACCCCATTAAGAGGTTGTAAATAGTACTATAATGATATCTCAGTTATTTGTTTTGATGTATCCAAGCTTTTAATAAATCAGCTGCAGCTTGCTTAATAGGAATATGAGAGCAGAGCACATTGCTGCCAGCAGCTGCTAGTAAATTATAAAACATTGATCTGTTTTACAAGGGAATTAAATGTTTATTCTCTTTTAAGGGTTTGTGACTAAATAAGGGTGTGTGCGTGTGTGTTTGTGTGTGTGTGCGCACACACAGTGGCTTCCTGCCCATGCCCTCCCAGGTACAGTAGCAACCTCAGGTTCCTGGGGAACACCTGTAACCAAAGCCGTATGAATTAGAGTGCCCCCAGGTAAACCCTGTCGTTATTGGTCTCTGCTCCTTGTGCATCTCTAAAGCAATATTTATTGGATTACATTTGTCTTCCACGTCGAAGGATTCTGTGAAATACAAGTCCCATTTCCCACTTTCCCCTTTTTTTCTTAAGACCGTCTAGGGAAGGAGCATTAGATAAACTATACATCCAGCACGACTGACAGTCAACTGTCTGCACAATTGAGTTAGGCTACTTTATTTGACTTTTATGTTCACATTTGAAGTGGACTCCCCCTGCCCCCCACCACCACCTTTTCAACACCATTGGTTTTATTGACTAAATAATCTTCAGAAGACAAGACATCAGAGTTGGTGCTTTTGGTGGAAATTAAACCACAGCAGGTGTTCAAGACCAGCTTTGGCAACACTGCAAGACCCTGATTCTACAAAAATAAAAAAATTAGCCAGTTGTGGTGGCGTGCGCCTGTAGTCCCAGCTACTGGGGAAGCTGAGGCAAGAGCATCCCCTGAGTTCAGGAGTTTGAGGCTGCAGTGAGCTATGATCATATGACTGCACCCCAGCCTGGGTGAAAGAGCAAGACTGTCCAAAACAAAACAACAAGACGTGGGGTCCAGCTAACCAATATTCAAGAGCTGTTGGCTACTTATCTTGTGACCTTCAACAAGTTGTATAGGTTTTTAAAATCTATTACTTTATTTTTTGTTACTTTTAAATTTGGAAATAATTGCAGATTTACAGGAGGTTGCCAAAATAATATAGAGAGATCCAGGGTGACCTTCACCTAGTACAATATATGTGTATAGCTCTGTGTCATTCTTTCAATGTGTACATTATGTAACCATCACTGCAGTAAAAGCACAGAACTGTTTCATCATCATGAAGCTCTCCCTGTTGCTTCTACCACCTTCCCTATCCTCCCCTTCACTGTCGTCCTGGCAAGTACTAATCTGTCTTCCATCTTTATAAATTTTATTCATTTAAAAATTATATAAATGTTATTACACATTTATATTTATATAAAATATGTATATCACATAATATGAAAATATAAAATATATATCAAATATAAAATATATACATTAAATCATACAGTAAATGGCTTTTTGAGGTTGACTTTTTAAACTCACTGTAATGCTATCCATCAACCTTGTTGCTTGCTTTTATAATGTTTTATTCTTTATTACTACCTAGTAGTATTCCATGGTGTGGACTCATCAGAGTTTGTTTAATCATTCGCTTATTGAGGAACATTTTGATTCTTTTTACTTTTGGGCTATTACAAATAAAGCTGCTAGGAACAATTATTTACAGGTGTTTTGTGTGGAAGTAAATTTTCATTTCTGTGGGATAAACACTCAGGATTGTAATTGCTGAGTTTTATAGTGTTTGTTTGGTTTGTAAGAAATGTCAGACTTGGCTGGGCGCGGTGGCTCACGCCTGTAATCCCAGCACTTTGGGAGGCCGAGGCGGGTGGATCACCTGAGGTCAGGAGATTGAGACCAGCCTGGCCAACATGGTGAAACCTCATCTCTACTAAAAATACAAAAATAAATTAGCCAGGCGTAGTGGCATGCGCCTGTAGTCCCAGCTACTCGGGAGGCTGAGGAAGGAAAATAGCTTGAACCTGGGAGGCAGAGGTTGCAGTGAGCCGAGATCGCACCAGTGCACTCCAGTGCAACAGGGCGACACTCTGTCTCAAAAAAAAAAAAAAAAAACCCAAAAACCCAGAGGTTACAGTGAGCCCGGATTGTGCTACTGTACTCCAGCCTGGGCAACAGAGTGAAACTCTGTCTCAAAAAAAAAAAAAGGTCAGACTTTTCCAGAGTGACTGTACCATTGTACATTCCCAGCAGCAGTGTATGAGGGAATCAGCATCCTTGCCAGGATTTGGAATTGTTGCTGTTTTTTAATATGGCTGTTCTGATAGGTGTGTAATGATATCTCATTGGATTAATTTGCATTTCCCTAATGGTTAGTGATGGCAGACATTTTTATGTGCTTATTTGCCATTTGTGTGTCCTCTTTGAGGAAATGTCTGTTCATGTCTTTTGCCCATGTCTTTTGGATTATTTGACTTTTACTGTTAAGTTTTGAAATGTTCTTTATGTATTCTAGATATCAGTATTTTGTCTGATGTATGGTTTGCAAATATTTTCTCAGTCTGGAGCTTGGCTTTTCATTATTATAACAGGATGCTTTGCAGAGCAAAGGTTTTTAATTTTGGTGAAGTTAAATTTATCAGCATTTTATTTTATGGAGTATGCTTTTGATGTCATGTCTAAGAAACTCTTCACCAAACCCATAGGTCCTGAAGATTGGCTTCTATGTCTTCATCAGAAGCTTAAGCTTTACATTTTACATTTAAATCTGTGACCCATTTTGAATTAAGTTTTGTGTAAGTATGAGGTTTAAGTTGAGGCTTATTTATTTTTTGCCTATGAATAATCTAATTGCTTCAACACTGTTTAAAAGGCATTTCTTCTAACATTGAATTGCTTTTGGATTGTTGTCAAATATCAATTGGCCATAGTTTTGTGGGACTGTTTCTAGGTTCTCTATTCTGTCCGTTGATCTGCGTGTCTGTCCTTTCGCCAATCCCTTACTGTATTGATTACAGTATAACTATTTAGTAAGTTTTGAAATCATGTAGAGTGATTGAAATCATGTAGAGTGATTCCTCTTACTGTATTCTTTTTTGTAATAGTTTCAGGTATTCTAGTTTCTTTCCATGTAAATTTTTAGAACAATCTTGAACGTATTTACAGAAATTTTGCAGGGATTTTGATAGGAATTATGACAAATATTTTTATTTTTATGTTTTGTAGAGACAGTGTCTTGCCATGTTGCCCAGGCTGGTCTTGAACACCTGGACACAAGCAATCCCCCCACCTTTGCTTCCCAAAGTGCCAGGATTACAGGCATAAGCCACTGTGCCTGGCCCATATGTTAAATCTGCATATCAATTTTGGGAGATTTGATATCTTTGCTATATTGAACTTTGCCATCCATGAATACTATGTGCCTTTCCTTTTATTTAGATCATCTTTGATATCTTTCCATCAGCAATTTGTAGCTTTTAGCATACAGGTCCTATACATCTTTTTTTAGATTTGCATCTAAATATTTCATTTTTCTGAGACATTATACATAACATTGTAATTTTGGTTTTGCTTTTCATGTGTTCATTGTTAGTATATTGAAATACAGTTTGTTTTTGCATGTTGGTCTTCAACTTTGCAGAGTTGACTTCTAGGAGTTTTCATTTAGATTTTTTGGGATTTTTGTAAGCATATCGTCTATATGAGCATGTCATCTATAAACAGAGACAGTTTTATTATTTAGGAGTTTTCATTTAGATTTTTTGGGATTTTTGTAAGCATATCGTCTATATGAGCATGTCATCTATAAACAGAGACAGTTTTATTATTTACTTTCTGATATACCTTTTCCTTTTATTGCCTTATTATGCTGGTTGGAGCTTCAGTACTATGCTGAATAGTGGTAGTGAGAGTGGACATGGCTTGTCTTGTTCCAAATCTGAAGTGAACAAGCATTAGGTCTTTCCCTACTAAATTTGATGTTAGTTGTAGGTTTTTTGATAGTTGTTCTCTTTGAAGTTGAGGAAATTCCTTCTATTCCTGGTTTTTATAAATATGTATTGAATGCTTTTTTGCATCAACTATGATGGATTACGTTGATTGGTTTTTGAATATTGAACCAGCTTTGCATCCCTGGAATAAATCCCATTTGATCAGGATGTATAATTCTTTTTACATATGGCTAAATTTTGTTTACTAATATTTTGTTAAGGACTTTTGTGTTTATGAGAGGTAGTAGTCTGTAATTTTTTTTTTCTTTGCTGGTATTTTCAGGGTAATACTAGCTTCATAAAAATTGGAAAGTGTCTGCTTTCCCTGTTTTCTTCTCTTTTTTTTCAAGACAGACTCTCACTCTGTCACCTAGGCTGGAGTGCAGTGGCTCAATCTCTGCTCACTGCAACCTCCGCCTCCTGGGCTCAAGCGATTCTCCTGCCTCAGCCTCCTGAGTAGCTGGGATTACAGGTGCCTGACACCATGCCCGGCTAATTTTTGTATTTTTAGTAGAGACAGGGTTTCACCATGTTGGCCAGGCTGGTCTTGAACTCCTGACCTCAGGTGATCCGCCCATCTCAGCCTCCCAAAGTGCTGGGATTATAGGTGTGAGCCACCGTGCCCGGCCCCCTCTTTTCTAATGTTATCATTTATTGCTAAAAGTTTACCCTTAGTACTGCTTGTGTCCCCTAAACTTGGTATGTTGTAATTTTATTTTCATTCAGTTCAGGTCGTTGTTTAAGTTATTTTGAGGCTTCCTGTTTGACCCATAGATTATTTGCCAGTGTGTTTTTTAGTTCCCAAGTTTTTTTAGATTTTCCTGTTATCTTTCTGTTATTTATGTCTACTTTGCTTTCATTGTGGTCAGAGAATACACTTTATATGATTTCAGTTCTTTTAAATTTGCTAAGGTTTGTATTATGTCCCAGGATATGGTCTATGTTATTTGTTCTGTGGTCATTTAAAAAGAGGCTTATGCTTTGTTAAGTGAAGTGTGCTATAAATGTCAGTTAGATCCTATCCTGTTGATGGCGTTGTTGAAATCTTTTACATTTGCTGATTTTCTGTCTAGTTGCTCTATCAATTGTTGATAAAGGGGCATTTTAGTCTCCAACTACCTTTTGTCTATTTCTCTTTTCAGTTCTATCAGTGTTTGCTTCACACTTTACAACTCCATTTTTTTGCCACAAATACATTTGGGATTACTATATTTGCTTGATTGATTGACTTACATATCATTTTTAATGTCCCTCTCTGTTTCTGCTAATTTTCTGTGTTCTGAAGTCTACTTATTTTATTCATGTAGATGCTCCTGTTTTCTTTTGACTGTTTTCATTGTATATATTTTTCATATTTTTACTTTTTACATATATTTATCATTATACTTGAAGTGAGTTTGTGGATAGCATATAGTTCATGCTTTTTTATTCATTCAACCAATCTGTATTTTAATTGGTATATTTAGTCACTGTACCTTTAATGAAATTATTGATGTGTTAGAAAACCCAGGCAGCTCATCACTTTGAAGTTCCTCGCATCCTAAGGTCCTTAGCAGTTCTGCCTGTTCTCTCTACCTTCAAGAATCTTTTTACATTCATGTTATATATATAACACCCAGGAATTTTTTTACAGTAATTAGCAGAAATGATAGGAAAAGTACATCTGTTCCATCTTTCTGGAACTGCTTCTTTACTTTTAAAATAAAAAAAAATTATTGATACACCTATATCACAATATTGCTGTAAGTGAGATGAAAGTGCAAAAGGATTCAACGTTTAAATTCTATTTGGACATCAGTTATTATATCTAAGTGATATATGAAATCATGTTGCTCTAGAACAATATTAACAGATTTTATGAGGTTCCCATATAGGAATGAAAATTTATACATGTACTCTTTCTTTCTCTTTGACACCACTCTACCCTTTTCTCCTTCTCTAACATATTCCATTAAGAAATTTTACTCAAGCTTTTATGCTTTTCTGTTGGAATACCCTAATACCGATTATAAGTCCTGAATCATTTATTAAGTACCTTGTAATTGCCCAGCACTGTGCTACCAATGCCTTTCAGTGCTTTTCTAAATTCACCCTGTTAGGTACAATTATCTTACTGTGTAGCTGAGGAAATAGAGGCTTAGAGAAGTCAAGTGATTTGCTAAGGTCACTTAACTAGGGAGTCATAAAACTGGGACTTGAATACAGGTCTTAGAGTTTAAAGTTCATGCTCTTAACCTTTATGTTTTACTTCCTCCCTGTATTCTCTTGTACTTCATCAACCTGAATTCTTTAGAGCTTTTTGATCTGTTGGGACCTAGTTTGAATTCTTAAGCATTTTATCATTTTTATTTGATTCAATAAAAGGTAAAAGATGTAACCTAGGTTTTATCCATTGCTAGTTTCTTTTAGTGCCATAGTGGTTTTATCTGTCATTGTGTCTGTGTGTTTCTTAATGTTCCTGGCAAAATTTAAGATGTGATCTAGTAACTGTATTCTTCCAATTGATTCATCTTTAGTGTCACTTTAATTTTACTTTTGAAAAATTAACGTTGTCTTCTCATTTCTCTGTTGGAGTGTGATTGAATGATTAATTCAGCAATTATTTATAGAGCCTACTGTGTGATAATTATTGTGCGAGATGCTGGGGCTATTCAGTAATTATGTGTTTCTTTGTTCTTGTAATTGTTCTGTGACTTTAGTTACATCTTTCTTTAGAATCTTTCAATTTACAAGTCATCTGTAAGATTTCACTCATTTTCTATTTCTAGAGTGTATTCCAGAAACCATATGTATTTGTGGGAGTTTGGTTTAATTTTGGGGAAGATATTGATACTTCTAAAGTTATGTACACCATGGTCTACTGTTTACTTTTCAATGCAAATTGAGACTTTATTGATGAATGCTTTCCTTCTCAAGTACATGTTTTGAGATTGGAGAAAATCTACAGAAAACAAATAATTTTACCCCTTATGCTGAATGCTGGGTAAAGAAAGGTTCTTGTCTATAAATTAAGAGCATTACCTATGAGCTTCACAGTGTATGTGATGTACCTAGTCTTTGAAAAATGAAGATTCTAAAAGCAGAAGAAAATGGCTTCAAAAGCAAATCAAAGGTTTTAGTTCATGGACAAGCTAAGTACTAAACCAATCTTGCTGTTGTGAAATTAACATTTTGTTTTATCTCTGTGGTATCACGGAATTTTATCATTGGACAGGCTAATAGAGATCTGTTTGAGCAGCCTACTCATTTTATAGACAAGAAACCTGACACCTGTAGAGGTAAAATGCCTTTTAAGGCCTTTTGTGATTTAGCCTCCAAACTTGAAGACCTGGGCCCTTGTTATTGTATCCTCTGGACTGCATTTTAGTAATATTTTATCATTTCATTATAGTATCATACTTACCCAATATTCCTCCTTTACAGGGTTTCAGTTTTCTCAACTCAAGAGAGTAGATAAGGCACTTAATGTAGTTCATTTCTAGTTGGAGTCTGTAAAGGTTTATGAATTGCTTTGTTAACCCACATCACTTTGTATCTTAGCTTTCTAGACTTTAAATGTCAGTTGTAGTCCATATAACTGCCAGACTTAACTTATAATGAATGCCTTCAGGTAGGTAGGTATTTGTTTGTGTGTGTTTCATAAAGAACAAACAAGGGGCTGAGAATTATCAACTCTTGCTGTGAGGGCCCCTTATCCAGGCTTCCACCCTCTGCCTCTTCAGTCTTAGGGACTTGTCAACCAACTTCTGCTTCAGGGCCTCAGGGATGGTGGGTGGTGGGGACCTTAGGTTGGCTAATTTTACCATGGCATGACTTCCATTTTTAAAAGAGTTATTTTCTTGGATTGAGACACAATTAGCTTGCCTGTGGCTTCCCCACAGTGATTCTTCTGAGTGGATGGAATAAATCAAGTTTCTCTGTGTTTCCTGACTAAATATTGCAGATTGTTTGTGCCATTCCTCACTTCTTGGATTTTAGATAATTCACTATTCTACATGCTTCATTTTTTTTTCCGTGTTTCCTAAGGTGAGCCCCAACTTTTAACTGAGTACTTTAGAAATAGGCTGAGTCCCAAGGGGTCAGTGGAACTTTCTTGATCCACCTAGCATAGGCCTGAAACAGAGGCTCAGTCTTGGGACTCCTTCCTTCAGCCCGGAAGGAAGAAGTGAGGGAGAAAGGAAGAAAGTGATCACCAAGGCAGGCCTGGTGCCTAGAAGCTGAGCTTTGAGAAGCATACTTTAGTAACACATTTTCTGTGTCCTCTCTTCAGTTAACTTGTCTCTTGAATCTTTATTATTAAAAATTAACACCTGAACTGGTAATCTCAGTTCCTGTGGTCCCTCTCTGTATTTCAACTTTACATCAGCCATTTTTTTTTTGGTATTATAAACAGGAGATCTTTTAGACCCCTAGGATTCCAGTTTTGATTGGCCTTCACCTTCTAGCTCCCTCATCTCATTACAGACTAAGCTGGATGCATTAACTAGTTGCGTAGTCTTGGACAAGTCACTTAAGTATTCTCAGCCTTAGTTTCCTCAGTTGTGCAGTGGGTCTCCTCACACTGACTCACTTAAGAAATAAATGAAATAATGTGTGTGAGAGAGTTTTCTGAACAAGAAAATATTAGCTAAATATGATCTTTCCTTGTTGTACCCTTGTTTCTACAGGACACAGTTGGATCAGTGGATTGAGTGCTTTTCCTGGGATCTCTTACAGGTTCCCTCCATGCTTGTTGCCCTTGACTGATGGTATATTGGAACATTTGTACATAGTGGCCTTGAACTATAGTGAGCGCTTGAAATGGCAACATTTTGTATTCTTCTAGGAATTACTGTTTTTCTTTGAAAAGCCAGGAATTTCACGGCTCCAGAGGAAGGGATGCAGAAGCTATTTCTTTTCTTTTCCCCTGTTAAATCAGTATAATGAGATTCTATGTGCATAGTAATCCTTAAGCTCTTTGCCTAGTTCCTTTTGCCCTAGGCACCTTGGAGTGATGGAATTGTAGTCAGACATGTGCAGTGTATTCACACATACACTTAGAGGGCTCCTCCTCTGCTCCCCCTAGCTAAGCAGCCCCTTTGGAATGTCTAATAAAATCTCTGCTCTTGTGTGCTGCATTGAAACAAAGCAGGCTCACGTAGTCCTGGAAATGAGCCCTGAGAGGTATTATTTCTATATGTTGGTCTTTATTTGCCTGTTTTGACAGTGTTGTACAATGAGGGTCCTGCTGCTGATCCAGCAGAATCACAAGGAGCTGTAAATTCTCCCTCAAAGGTCTGGCATTCGACCTGCCTGCTAAACCCTCTTTGAAACAATGCAATGACAAAATATTTTCTTCTTACTGATAATAGGCAGATTATAATTGCTTTTACTTCGTTCTCTGAAGGGAGGAAAGTAGGGTCATGGAATGAGTGCTTAAAATTTTTATTTATTGTCTTAGAGATATAGATGGTTCATTTATTATACAGAAGTTTACATAGCAGCCTCTAAGTGTACGTTGTTTCTTAATAGTTGGAATTAAATTTGTACTTTTGGACTACTGTTTATTAAGACATTCCCGGGAGGCTGAGGCAGGAGAATGGCGTGAACCTGGGAGGCGGAGGTTGCAGTGAGCCGGGTTTGTGCCACTGCACTCCAGCCTGGGTGACAGAGCAAGACTCCGTCTCAAAAAAAAAAAAAAAAAAAAAAAAAGACATTCCTTCTTGGTGATGAATAACACCTGTGTGCCAGAAGGATTTTTCTCATTGGCTCTGATTAAGGGGATATCCAGCCAATAACTGTAGCAAGCCTTAGGGTGAATTTTTGGCAATCTCCAGGTCTAGTCATTGCCTTGTGGGCAGTCTGATGGCACCTTGGGCATTGTCTTATTGCCCTGAGCGCAGGTGTTAGAGGCATGGAGTCTGATGAGCTGTGCTCTGCTGTCTACCCCCAGTCTGTTCTCCAGACCCCCTAACCAAACTTCTCATAGAGGTGACCATCACAAGGACCTGGTGTGTGGCTAGATCAGTGACAATTTATGACCACTTCTGGGGAAATAGCTCAGAGTGCACGTCCTTCGTGTGGTAGGTCCAAAATATCATCTTTGTATGTTCAAAGTAACATAAGCTTTAGTTGCTGCTGTTGGTTTCAGGAGAATCACCTGGATGTCAGTGCCTTGGGGTTATTAATAATGGTAAAAAACCAGTATGAGGGTGGAGCTTAAAAGTAGACCAAGACTTTGTTAGTCATGCACTGCTTTTTAATTTGCAAGCTAAATAGGTGCTAAAACTCACCTACCCTGGCTGCTGAGATAGTCACTTTCTCCTGGTCCTCCTCTATTGTAAAGAGAAGAGGTTGGACTTAATGCCCTTCAAGGTCTTTTCTCTCAGACTTTCTGTGAAACTCCAAGGTGAGTCCTAAATTTTGTTTTGGTCTATAAATTTAAATGCTTCCCCTGCTGAGCTTCTTTGGGCTGAGAATAGAATGGATGGAGTTTGCACCTTCTGTCTCTCTCTGTCCCATGTGATGCTTTGATTGGCTGCTAACAGAAGGGATGGTGGTCAGAAGGCAAGGAAGCCTTGACAAAGAGGAAGAGGAGTGAAAGTACTAAAGAATAGGAACAACTGGGGGTCAGCCCTGGAATAAAAAAGACTTCACAGGGCAGTTACTAGGCTTGCCTCACTCTTTGGAATCATGAGAGGTTTGCTGGGTATGTACTGTAAGGCCCGTGTGGCCAGAGACTGAGTCTTGGATTTACTCTTTTTGCCCTGACATTGCCTTGTGTAGCACTGGATATCATGTCGGTACTAATTATTTCTTCTTTACTTAACTTCCTGGAAACCACTGCAATTGTCAAGTGAATAGAAGTGAATAGGACTGTTATATTAAACATTATAGAGAAGGGTCCATGCTCACAACATCTTCCTCATTCCAAATATTGTGCTCGTTGAAGCAGAGAACCTTGTCAGGACAGTCATTACACCAACATTTACGAAATGTGAGCAAGAGCTATTAACCACTGTATAAAATTTGAGAATATTGTGCTTTCAAAGGAAGCAAAGAGGGTTTAAAATTATTCCAGTGGGATATCTCTTTAGCCTTACTTAAGGATTGTTTAAAAGGAAATAGAAATAAAGATTGTTTCAAAAGAAAAAGAAATAAAGTTAGAGGTGAATAGATAGTATATGTAAGAGCTTTCTGTTTTGGTCATACTAAGTTTATTGTTAAGTTATAACAAAAAATTGTTAACTATCATGTCCTGTTTTGCAGGATAATTTTCTTTTAATGTATTCCGAAAACTGACCTGAGAATTTGATGAAGTGTTAGACAAGATGACAAACAGAGAGACTGTTAGTAACTGGCAGAAGTCATTAGTCTCAGACTCATATTCATTTTTTTGTGGTTGTTGATTCTAGTCACTCCTATTCTTATCTCCATCCGAAAATAGGCATTAAACCCTAATCTCTTGTGGATGTTTGCTCTGTAGATTTAGGAGAATAAGAACATGTGACCATACCTGATTAGCCATCTCAAGATTTGTTGTGAGCTGGTTGACTTCAAGAGCCAGTGAGCTGGGTTGTGCAGGATACTTGTTACTGGATAATTCTACTTCAGATAGATGCTCTAGTTGCTCTGCTAAAATCCTCTATTCTGTCAAGCCTGTCAGAGCCGGAGTGAAAAAACAAAACAAACAAAAACAACAACAACAACAAAACCCTAGTACCTGAACTCTAAATTATAGAGTTTAAGGGCTGAAAATGACTTTGAGGATCCAGAGTAGGACTCCCAAACTCACATGTTCCTGGGGTAGACAGGTAGCAGAGTGAATGAAATGGACACCTATAAGCAATGGGGGAGACTGAAGAGACATTCAAATTTAGAAAATTTTAAGGACGTTATACCTGCCTGACAAAGAGGTGTTTTTTTTTTAATTTTTCATTTTATTTTTATTTTTGTTTTATTTTCTGTCTCTGGTGCTTGAATCAGGAGGACAAAGAGCTCTGATTCTGATTCAGCTGCAATTTTGAGGACCCTGGACTCTAAGTATCAGGTTATCTATTTCTGGTTTAAGGATGATGACCTGAGTACAGATAGGAAAAGGCATTTAACCAAGGAGAGACAGCTGGTGAGGGCTGGAGCCTGGGGCTCTGAGGTGCAGTCTGAGGTTCTCTCTCTACACCATGGTGATATCTAAAGTGGAAGGCAGGAACACCTTGATTTCAATTAGGGATTTAAAAAAAATCTTTCTGTTTTTTTTAGAGAGGTATAATTAACATATAATCAAATGTACTCATCTTAAGGAATAACTTGATATATTCTTATGTATGTGTCCTTTCATGTCACCACCACCCAGATCACCCCAAGATTTTCCTCGTGCCCTTTTCCAACATCCCCCACACCCCTGCACTGGAATCACAATTTACCAGGGAACCATGGCACTTTCCTTCCGCTTGCAGAGCTGGTCCATCTGTCACTGGCCCAGTTCCTCCCCTTACCTCCCTCTCCTCAGAATCAATTGTAAAGGGCTATAGCAAACACAAGGGTACATGTTGCTTAATTTTTTTTCCCACATAACCCAACAGAATGTTGGATTTCTTTAAAGTGAGCTCTCTAATTATGCCAATGCCATTGACTCACCAAGTAGGGTGCCAGCTCCCACAGGATGTGTCCTTCACAGGGTTCTGAGGGTACTGCTTCTTGCAATGTCAACTGCTTTATACAAAAGCATATTTAGGTCACATGATATTTGCCAAGCTATTAATTATTTGGAGGCTAGTTTTCCTCTGAAAGAACTTCAGATGTCCAATGTCATGATTTTATTAAATCAAAGGCCCATATTTCATTGTAATGGACATGGCACTCAAAACCTGGGAATCGACTCATTGAAAATATAGCCAACACAACACTGAAAACAAAGCCCACCTCATAGGCAATGCAGCTTCCTTAAAAAAAATAGCTGATTCCCAGGCTGAAGCTGTTAAGCAGATTTTTATGCAGGGCTTCAAGTTACTAAAAAAGCAGGATTCAATATGCCTTTCTCTTTGATTTGTAGGAGGGGGTGGGAAGTAATGCTACTGCTCTCCCCTTACCCCCTTCAGAAGGGCTTTTACCATATTCTGAAAGCAATGCTTGAAGGACCCATAAATGGATTTTGGCTGTCTCCTAGTGCAGGGATTAACATAGAATTATTAGAAGTGTGTTGCATGGTGGTTGGGAAAATAGGGAGGGTGCCATTCTCTTTTTGGAGGGACATGGTACTCCCCTCTCTTGCCTGTGTATGTTCCCTATAAAGCAGCCTGTCACTGTGAAAAATGCACACACTGTACCATCTCACAGTTATAAAGGTTAAGTAAGCATCTTGAGCAGTGCCCCACTGCTTTTGTACTTTCCTTAATGTCAGCCGATAAAGGATTATTGAAAAAAGCTTGCAAGGAGATAAAAGGCTTGCAGGTTGAGGTTGAACAATTGAAATTTTCTGTTCCCAGTGTAGTAAATTACCAATGGCAGATTTAACGTTTGTTAATTATCAGAGCAAAGCACTAAGGATTGTTTTCTTTTGCCTAATTAATTACCTCATCTGGAGTGGAATGTTAATTCAGATAAATGATTATTTCTTAATACCTCTGAAGCTTTCCTTGGAGTCTCCTAGAATTGCCAGTCCTGAAGTGTGGTTTCCTCACATTCTGGGGAAGATAGGGGTTAGGAGACCAACGTAACTACTCTCTTGGCCTTTTTCCTGTCTCAGAAGATGGCAGGATAACTTGTTTAGACTTTTGGTGATGGAGTTGGTTTGCTGTTCTAGTTAGTAGAACATGAGTGTGCTTCCTTGAATCCTGTGCCTCATAACCAAGTTTTTGAGTTAGTCTCTCATGTGATTTTGAATTTAACATTGAACATTCTTTTTACCTTTGGAAATTCTAAATTTAGGGCACCTGCCGTGAACATTAAAGATGGTATCCTTTGGAAAGGACACTCTAGTTTCCTTAACTTCCTTTTTACCTTTAAGTTATTTTACCTCCTGATGTCTATTCAGAATGCTAGAGGCAGGTTTTTATTCTTTCTTGGATCTAAACTATATCACCTCTAATAGTTGTGAATAGATAATATTCAAAAAAGGTAAAATCATGACTCATGCAGATATAAAATATCCACATGTCAAAAATTTTACTTATTTTAAATGAGGGAACCAGATAGATGTTACAACAGGTACCAAGGAGAAATGAAAGAACCACAAATTTATGTGGAATAAAGGAAATGAAAACAAACCCACAAATGAACACAAAACCCTTTTGGGGGAGGGTTGTTCCTCTAGGGGACAGAATGTATTTGCATAGCTATAGACACTTTTCAGAGTTGTAAAATCACCCAGTCAGACACAAACGTAAGTGTCTCTGTAGGATGAGACCATTTTCTGAAAGGAGGGCCATTAATCTCTTTTGGTTTTTTTTAGGGTCAGAAACTTCCCCTTAGACAGTTTTGTATGAGATTTTAATCCAGTTACTTAGGATGACATTGTATCTTCAAAGTAGATTAGAGATGAATTATGTGACTTATTTTTCTTTTTAGAAGGAAGCTTAAAGGTGACTTGGGGAGATGGGCTGGTAGATGTGGGCCATTGGAGGCGACTTACAACCCATGTGACCCAGTTACCCTGCACCGTCTCTACTCCTGATAAGGCACTTATTTTATGAGCACTTTTCATAATGATATGAAAAGGCAGCGGGATTCTGTCTAAGATTATGTGGAGTGAAAGCTGGAGGCTGATATTAAATGGATAGTCCTGTTTTCTTTTGGTGCTGCCAAGCTGAGCTGTTTAAAATGATGCTTGGAAAAATGCCTCCTGAGCCAGGAAGTTGTCTGATTAGTGAAGAGATTTCCGAGACACTTGGCTCAGAGACTACCCCATCATACCACACATGTTCTTTTCCACATTCACCTGAGTCTTCCAAAGATATGAGGACTCGGGCTGGTGATAGGGTGTACATTCTTACATACACATATGTGTATATTTGTATATACAGTCTGTCTATCCATGGGTTCTGTATTGGTCGATTCAGCTAACCATGCATGGAAAGTATTTGAAGAAGAAAAAAAGGATGTTTGATTCTGTACTGAACATGTATAGACTTTTTTCCTTCTCATTATTCCCTAAACAATATAGTATGACAACCATTTGCATACCATTTAAATTATATTAGGTATTATGTAAGTAATGTACAGATCATTTAAAACATGTGGGAGGATGTGAGTAGGTTATATGCAAATTTTACAAAGGGACTTGAGCATTTGTGGATTTTAGGATCTTGGGGGATCCTGGAACCAATCCCCCACAGATACAGAGGGACAACTGTATTCATATAAATATATAGGCCAGAGATTGGCTTTAGGGGAGTCTGCAAAGTTCCATAATTATATGCATTTTTCTTAGGCAGTATTGTGTCTGTCAGATTCTCATAGTCTCCAAAAGTTTTATGATTCTTCAAAAGTTTAAGAACTGCTTACAGAAACCACGCCCCCAGTAATTATTCTGAATCTATGTGTTACCACATGTATGACTTAGAAGAAGTCTAGATGAAGGTTCCACCTAATTACAGAATCCACTGCTGTAGCCACAGCTGGACCGAGTTATGTGGCAGCCCTGCCCCAGAGCTGGGGAGGCTGTGTGCATGCCCCTCCACACCTGAGTACATCCTGGGTGTGCTGAAACGAAGCCCAGGGAGATACAAAGCACAATAATGCCGTTTAGGCCAGCACCTGTTGGGTGGGGGGAGAGGCTGACCATACAGACTTCTGACTTCTGCGTCTCATTCCCTGCTCTGAAACCTGTCCGTCTCTCAGGCTTGCAGTCTGCCTTCGTGTCTCTCTGACAGACCTGTGACTTGGGCTATGGTTCTGATGCCAGGAAATAATGCAGGGGTGGGAGTCTTAGTCCCAAGCAAAATAAATCACTGCTCCCATTAGACATTACAATGTTTAAACTCAAGTGCATCTGTCTGCCTTCAAAACCAAGATTTAGAGCATGTCAAGCAGGTGCCATGCCTCCAATAACACATACTTTATTCCAACATTTAGTAGATTACTGTGAGATTTTAAATTCAAATTCTTAGACATTCACTTTGTTTAGGAAATAACTGCAATAAAACAAATTGTTTCCTGTTCTTTTTTTCCCCCCACGGTGCAGCCAAGTGAGAGCAAATCAATTCCCAGTCAATTTTTTGTTGCTGTTTTCCTCCATGCTAGAGAAGAGATGATGCAGCTCTCTCTTGTTGCAGCCCTGTGCTGGGTGTGGTTCCCTCTCCTTAATTTGTCATCTGAAAGCAATTTTGTTCAATTAAAGATTAGAATTAAATTTCAGTTGTAGGGCTTCTGTGCAGAGGAAATGATGCATTAATGAACACACAGATGTCATCTTGCAGCCATGATGCTTGCAGAACAGTTTCTTCAGGATTCAAATAATAAAAGGGGCCATGGCAGCAGGAGCATTGTTTACTGGTTGGCATACTAAGTGGAGGCTCACATTTATTTGCAAACCATTTATCATTCTGTATACTGAGAGGGAAAATATACTTTATTTAAAATATTTGAAATAATGACTCTTAAAATCAGATAACAGAAGCATTAATGCCAGGTGTCATGCAGTAAATTGCATAATGCTGTTGGGTTGGCACTGACACTGTGATTTGTGTTGCTAATGATCTATCCAAATAGATGGGAGTTGAGAATAAAAAGAGAATATTCCTGGAAAGAGACAAGGCAACTAGTGAATTAAAAGTATAGTGAGAAAGGGAAAAAATGTGTAGGATCATATTTTACTTATTGGAAGACCCATCTGCTCTTCTGCACACACATTATGTAAGTTTCACTCTCTGTATTACAAATAACCCACAGGGTGGATAGGAAGTTCATATATCTGCCTTCAACTGTTTTTTTCATTCACAGACGTGAATGAACAGAAAGATTTATGTCTTGTGTGTTGGATATTATAGGATAGTAGGGTTTTTTTTTTTTTTTTAAAGGGCATTGTGTATTTAGACTGTGATATTCTGTGCACTGCTTTGCTTGAAGTGAGTGATGGCTGCGACTAAGAAGGCAGCAAGTGGGGAGTGGGAGTTTGGGGAGGTGGAAAAGGGTTTCTGTGAGACAATAGTGGTTAATCTGGTCTTTGGGCCTGGGCTACACACATGCCCTTTGACACTTATGGTTAAAATGTTTATTTCCAGATGGTGCCCAGAGCTATGTTCAGCGTGTCCTGAATCACTCTTGAATTTTTAAAATTTGATAGTCTCTGCGCTGTCCAGAATTTCTTAGATGTGTTTTGAATACAGAGGGCTCTCAGTATCAGGTGGCATCCACCCTGGTCATTGATGTTGACAGGGGTGGAATCTCACTTAAAACCCTCTAATTTCCTAGTTCAAGGACTCTTCCTCATTCCTTTTCCCCTGTTGCAAAAGGACCCTGTAATGTTGGTTAAGGGTTAATAGTTCTGTCCTTGATATGTTTTCTTTTTGCGACATCACATTTTTCTTTTGCTTTATCCATATCTTGTGCCAAGGCCATTCTCTTTCATTCTCATTTCCTTTTTAACCCCTGTGTGTACTGCATCAAGTCCTATTTTGCTGTCTCTTCGAATTTACAGACATCATCAGTGCATATCATCCATTATAAAAAAAATGCCAGTAATAGCCCAATTTTTATTTCCTGTCAAAATTTTTCTCCTCAACTTCATATCCATAGCTCTCTTCCACAAATTTTATTAGAAGCACAATGTATCTAGGATAAAATGTACCCTCTCCCTAACTCTTCGTTACCTTTTATAATGGTGCTTACATTTTCCATGTCTTCCTACTTAAAATTGTATTCACGTTTGTAGTCTTCTCCCTGATCATGAGTTCTACCTTTTCCTTGTCTCTTATAAGTCCTTTCCTTTTCATTTCTTTTGCTGCCTGCCTTGTCCAGATCTTCCTTACACATCACCTGCAAGTAGCTGATCAGCCTCTTAACTGATCTGGTAGTTAATGGTGTCTTTTGCCCCCAAGCCTGCCTTTAGTCCTCTGCTCATCTACTTATTTCTGCCTACTACTCCAAAGCCTTCATTGGCTCCCCATTGCCCAAAAATGAATTCCAAACCTCCCAGGCCTGGTGATTAAGTAGTTCCCTCCCATACCCAAACAACCCAGCCCTATCTTTTACTAACTTTTCCTTATAGCTGTGTGTTTTGTTCTCCCTGTTCTCCCCTGTATGCCTTTCAAAACCCTGTCCTTGCTAAAGCCCAGCTTGGATGCCTTTTCTGGGAAACCTTCCATGATTGCCCCCCTGGAGTGTACTTTGTTGCTCTAGGTATAAATGACTACTGCACTTATGTTAAGGCACCTGTCACATACTGTAGGTATTTAGGGACCTCCTCTCTCTGCTGGATGATCATCATTTTGATAGCATATTCCTTTTGTTTTCAACAGAGCTTTGTCTATTAATTTTAAATGCAATATACTCTTGCAAGTAGTAGTTGGAGAAAATCACAGAGCAAACACAGTTCTGGAATACAATTTTTAGGTCTTCCTCAACATTCCTGTCACAGTAGATGATGTACACTTATAGCAGAAGACGATGGTTAGAAAGGTAAGAGCGTAGGGTCTGAGTCAGCTTCAACTAGAATGTGAGAACTGAGATAGAAGGAATTATTTCCACCTACCCAGGAATTTTCTAGCATAGCCTATGGGTTGTGGTTTGCCCAGCAACACCTTAATCTAGTTGCTTATGTTTAGTAAGCATTTAGAGCCTGGGTTAGCCGCCGGGGTTCAAGACTCTTGGCCTTTAGGCCAGTGCTTGATGCTTCTGTCAGCCTGGAAAAAGGACCCATGTATCACTCAGTGGTTCTTTAGCCAACTTGAGCAAGTAAAGAAGTCTAGGAGGCAGAGGTCTTCTGCCAGCTTCAGCCTTTAGGATTGTCAGGGTGGTGTGGGGTCTGCTCTGAGGCGTCTCGTAAAGAGGATGAAGGAGCAGTGAGAATTGTGTAGACTAGCAGTATCCTTTCATCTGCTTTGTTGTGAGCCAAATTAGGTGGTCTTTTCTCTGCTATTAAAGGGGAATTCTGACTCCTTGAGTTGATGAGATGGAGTTTGGGAGGCAGACAGGCCTTGAGGACTTGGTGGGAGTTTGTAATCTGGGCGGCCTGGCTGAGTTCATCACAAGGGTGAGCCTTCTTTGCTCACCTACTCAAATTGAGTCACTAAGCAGTATATTTGTAGATGCTTTAACAAGTAGATTATATTGAATCACATTTAATAGGAAGATGACTAACACAGGGAGTTGTTTTATTTTTTAAAAACTGCTCACGTTCCTGAACTGCAGAAGCACCTGTTCTGTTACTTTTTAAAATATGGTCGTGAATATTTTTCCCTTTTTGGTTTCCCCAGGGCAGTGATGTTCTGGTTCTGAGGTCTAGTACAGCATTTCCTTTTTGGCCTTTTGTCCTTGCCTAAATTCTCTTCCAATTCTTCCCTTCCAATCCACTGAGCCAGGATTGCAGTACTAAAACCTCACTTGTTTTTCCTTATTTTTGTTCATCTAACTTAAGAGTGCATGGCAAAAATCTTCCTTTGTTTTTAACTAACCTCTTTACCTTCACCCTGTTTTCATAATGTGTCACCCTCCCTCTCTCCCCCTATTTTTTCCTCCTAAATTAAACCAACAGGAGTCATTTGAAATAGGCAGCAGTGCCAGAATTAGCAAATAAAAATATAGGACACATAGATAAATTTGAATCTAGATAAACAAATAATTATTTTTTAGTATAAGTATGTCTCATGCAATATTTGAGAATACTTACTCTAAAAAATCATATAGAAAATTCCGATTTAGCTGGGCATCCTGTATTTTATCTAGTAACCCTACATAGGCATATATTTGAAATAAAAATAAAATTTTACATTAAAGAAAACATTATAAAGAAGAAAATTTTAAGTTTATTGTGTGTTAAATACTCCTAATGCTTTCCTTACTGAAAAATGTAAGACTGTGGACAAATTATGAAACAGTTTGTGCATAAGATTCGTAAGTTAGCTACCTAATGAAAAGCTTCTGTTGGCTATTGGAATCAGCCATTTATTCTAGGATTCAGCTTTATCTCTTCGCTTTCTAAGAAGATGCGGCTCATTTTGAGGTGAGAATATTTAGTGCAAGCGGTAGACCATTGTTACACATGATATATCACAAGCACCTGTGTCAAAAACAAATGTTGAAGTATTCAACAATTTTTTCCTCATTTAAATTGTGCCCAGCTCTCTTAGCTCAATTTCTTCTGGCTTAAAGATTCTTAACACAAACAATTGGATGATGAAGACAGTAAATTCTTGATTGAGCGAAGTTTTTATCCAAGACTAGCTTCCCTGTGTCACCCAGGTTATATGTGGAGTACAAACTAATTATGAAGCTAAATCTTCCTCAGACCACGTAAGACTACTCCAAAGCTTAATGAAATGATGCTGCAATATTTGTTCCATGCTTTGCTTTTTACCAAGCCTGTGCATACATTCTGATTTGATTCTCATGACAGTCTATGAGAGAACAGTGATGATTTGTGTCCTCATTTTATAAAAGATAAATTTGAATTTTTGATAGGTGAAATGGCTTGCTTAAGATCAAGCAGGACTTAAATCTTGGTCTTAGGCCTTTTGGGCTATTGCTCTTTCCACCACCTGTATTGACTTTTGAATGTAAGTGATTTGGGAATTAGGCAGTTCAGGAGTAATTGTACCAGTGTTCCCCTCTGCTAGCTTGGAAAATGAAGAGCTGTTTTCATACCTGTGCATTGTGCTGGAAGAGGTATTTGCCTTTGGTTCAGTGCATACCTATAATACACATTGGTTCTTCTTTTGAGGAACAGCCACCTCCCCTGTACAAACAGCCTTTCTGAATGAAGGGGATCAGCCACCGTTGACCTGTGAGTTTGAAGTATTGCACCGTTAATGTTTGGGCAGGATTTTTTTGAACATGTGGTTGTACCACAGAGTTACGCAAGTGAAATATTCTTGGAAATGACATTCTGCACAACCATAGGGAGAAATACTGGGAAGCTGGCAAGAGAGTCAATTCTATCAGTGTTTATTGAGCACCTATAATGTGCATTTTGTGAATACTGGATGATGTGGATGAGAAAAAGTCTAAGTCCTACTCAGGAGCCCTTTCTGCTACAGTACCTTCATTAGCATCTCCTGCCTGTCAGTGTTTGAAATTCCTGGCTCATTTTTGTTATATTTTATTTCTGATTTGAGGCATTGTGTCCTTTATTTTTTATTTGTTATGTATAGTCCCCTAACAAAGTTTGAACTTTTTGAGGTCAAGGATCATATATATATACACACACACACACACTCATGTACAGAAGAAGTTCTTGATGGATAAGCAAATAAATTTGTGGTATTCTTGGGGAATCTTGGATTAATAAATGGATAGCATCCCTCGGCTGTTGCATACCTATATTCAGAGGATCCATGACTCAATGATGGGGTAAGGAGGCTACAAGAGGCAAAGTCAATGACTGAATTGAACATGGGATATCATCTCAAATTATCCTGGGAAACAACATTATTGTCTACTTGTTAACCAAATATATGCAGTTGATATCATTCAGGCCTTGCACAAGTTCCTTAGTGTATAATCTTGGTCCTTAGAATGAAGTGAGCAGCAGGTACATATTCAGAGACTCATAGTTTGATGGCATGGGAACTGTATCTTTGGAGATAATAATAGAAAAAACTGTGCCTTATCTGATTAAAAATGATTTCCTAAAAAGTACTTGGATAATTCCTAATTGTTCCGGTTTTCATAAATGATTTGGAAAATGCTGTTTGAGACTGTGATTGTTAATCTACTGTGGAAGCCTGTTAACTTCTTTTTATAACTCAAAAGCCTTTAATATACGGGGCAAGAGAACATGGATTGAAAAATGGATAAGAGTAACTAACTTTATTGTAAGTCACTGGTGATATTTGGTCCCTGCCTTTGTTCTTTTGTTTTACTTTCTTTCCTCATAGGACTCACTACCTTTTAACATATTAGTAAGACCAGGGGAATTTGTTCACTTTTTTCTTTGATGTATAACAAATCATACTGCTTAAGTTAAAGCTAAAATAGATATTTAGGTTAAAAATTATGTAGATATTTAAGTTAAAAATGTGAATTGACATAAGGAATAATATTAAGAGAACAATGTAGCAAAAAGTGTCATATATATACATATCTGTGTGTATGTGTGTGTTATATATATATATGTATTCACATGTTATATACAGACATACACACAGACATATGTAAGTACCAGGGATGAAACAAAAAACAAAAATAAAACAACCTGTGTTAAGTACTGTGTTAGTAGTAAAGATGATAGAAAAAAGTAAAACCCCAGATCCTTGGCCAGAGATGCTTACTTGTCTTACACTTCTTACAGCCCCCTCTTTACTACACGACGGGTTAACTTAATCAGGACAGACTGTATAAGTTGTGGGGCCCAATGCAGAATGAAAGCATGGAGCCCCTTGTACAAAAAGTAGGGCAAAGGTGCCATTAAAGGTGGTAAAATATAAAATATTTTTCTTCTAGGGGATCTCTTTCAACTTTTTATGGTGTTTTAAATTAGCTGTTTAATGTTGCTTTAAGTGAGGAAAAATTCAAATTTTAAATTGCTACCATGAATTTTACCATTCATGGTTCTGTTGTGCAATGCCAGTTTTAAATGCAGATATGAGAGCATTCAATTTGTATGTAGAATCACTGAATTTATACAGTTTATGTGGTGCCTCATAGGCACATAATGTATTTTGTTTTTACCACACAGTGGAAACACTGCATGAAACGAACTCAGCGGTTTTTATTTCACTTGTTGATATGCACACATTTAACCAACACTCTCTACCTTCAGATTACAATGAGTAAGGAAAGACTGAAAGGGACTGTCTTCCCCTTTCCTCCTGTGTCATTTTCAGTGTAAGTGATTGGCTAATACAGGGAAGTAATATGTGTAAGAAAAGGTATGTTAGGATTTCTTGCCATTCATGTTTGTTTTAGAACACTATTTCCAGCTTTCTGCCTTTAAATTGAAGTTTTGATTTGAAGGGAAAGTATAGGCTCCCAAGGTTGTCTGTCTTTCCTCTGGCTTCGTCGTAACCATAACACATTTATAGGGTAGTCCCCGCTTTATCCATGGGGAATACATTCCAAGACCCCTAGTGGATGCTGGAAACCGCAGATAGTACTGGACCCTATATATACTATGCTTTTTCCTATACATACGTGGCTGTGGTAAGTTTAATTAGGGACAGTAAGAGAGCTAACAACAATAACAGAGATTTAACAACAATAACTAAAACAACAGTAATTAACTATAGTACTAAAAGCTATGTGAATGTGGTCTCTCTCTCTCTCAAAATATCTTACTGTACTCTACTCACCCTTTTTGTTATCTGTTGATCTGATAACTGAGACAGCTACTAAGTGACTAATGGATGAGTAGCATCTATAGCATGGACATGCTGGACAAAGGGATGATTCATGTCTGGGTGAGACAGAGCAGGACAGCACAGGGCCTCATGCTATTCATAATGCCTCAAAATTTAAAACTTATGAGTTGTTTATTTCTGGAATTTTTCATTTAATATTTTCAGATTGTAGTTGACTATGGGTGACTGAAATTGTGAAACTGGAGATAAGGTGGACTGCTGTACTCTGATTTTTACTGAACTCTCACGTATTGCAGGCTCACTGGAATTCTGTGTTACTGGGACATACAAACACTATGTGAATGGGGCAGCCAGGAATTCGCTTGCGCCTGTTGCGTGTATTTTTTCTACTCATGGACATGTTCCACTGTCTTATCCGACTTAACTTACAAAACAAAGTTCAAAGATAAGATTATAGAGCATTAAACCAAGTGCCGAGCCCTTCCGAGTGCAGGGCCCTGAGTGATTGCACAGGTCACACACCCATGAAGCTGGCTCTGACCTTAATAGATAAGGAAGCACAGCAGAGACATATGCTGGGCCTGATGCCCTGTGTTTTCACACTGAGGAAAACATGAATAATCTCTTACGTTCCTTGTTTGAAGCTCAGGCTTCAAAAGTAGGAAAGGTTAGAACATCAATCCATTGTGCCTTTCCACCTTTTATCTGTAACTTGCTGAAATGTTTTCTTCCTCCTCCTTTCTTTCTTGTCATGTTGGATATGTCCTTAATATATTAGTGTCAAGTGTTGTGTCTGAATGTGAACCTGAATTCTATTCTAAGTGCTGAAATTAAAACAGTGTTTCTCTGTTTAGTTTCTAATGTATTCGGGGTACTAGAGTATCTAAAACAGCATTTTAAGAGGCTTTAACATTTTTTGCCTTTTTTTCTCCCCAATTATACAAGTCATTTTTCTTTTTCTGATTTGTCATCTCCTGAGAAAGTAGGCCTCCCTTTTTTTTCTTGCATGTGGCAGATTAGTATCCTGTGGTCCATTGCAACCACCACAGTGGTTGGTAGGAAGTAGAACTTGTAGAAGGTGCAGTTAAAACTACTATTAAAGTAGCAAAGAACTTTCTTTGCCCTCTCAGATGAGGACCAGGAAGTTGACTTTCACATTTGAGGTGGCACTTGATATAACCTATATTCTTTTTTTTTTTTTGAGACAGAGTGTCGCTTTGTCACCCTGGCTGGAGTACAGTGGTGTGATCTCAGCTCACTGCAACCTTAGCCTCCCGGGTTCAAGCGATTCTCCTGCCTCAGCCTCCCGAGTAGCTGGGATTACAGGCACGCACCGTCACACCCAGCTAATTTTTCTGTTTTTAGTAGAGACAGGGTTTCACCATGTTGGCCAGGCTGGTCTCAAACTCCTGACCTCAGCTGATCTGCCCGCCTCAGCCTCCCAGAGATATAGTCTATATTCTAAAGAGACTCTTTTTTTCTAATGAAGTGGTTATCATCTGCTAATACTTTGAGGAAAAAAGATAAATGTTCCAGGATTTATAAGTTCAGAGAAGTAGCTTAACAGAGTGCGGTGCTTCACAGGTCTGTCTGGCTGTGGAATCAGATTGACTTCAGGTTGCTGTCATAGCTCTGCAGCATAGGAGCTGGGAAATTTAGTAACCTTACTTGGTGGTTCTCAACCCTTATTGGTATGGTTAAGGAACTTTGAAAAAACACCTGTAAAGATTTGAATTTAGTTGCTGTTGGGTGAGGCTCAGGCTTTTTTTTTTTTTTGCATCCCAGAGTTAGCAGTCAGGGTTGAGAACACTAGCTTATCTCAGAACATCAATATTCTCATTTATAAGATGAGAGAATTAGAGTGTATGAGATTGTCGTGAGATCTAGGCAGATGAACACAGCCCTTGGCCAGTCAATGTGAGTGACTGTTATCGTTAACCACCCATACTGATTCTTTGCTGAGACTGGAAGCTAGACTGGCATTCATTTCTTAAGCTGGAAACCTGTGCTGATTTGTTAGAAATGCTGCAAGGAACAGAAATGATTATCTATCCTAAGAGAATGACTTGGATCTTGTTAGAATACCATGCCCAACTTCTCACCTCCCAGGAAGAGTGTGTCACAGAATAGCTGGAATTACACCTGCTTTATGTGTGAAGATTATCCCTGGAATAGATACATCTTTGAGGAAGAAGTTGATTTATTCATTTGTGTAATGTTTATTGATAATTAATACCTATCAGCACTTCTAGACTGTGGCCTGGAGGAATCCATAGATTGGTAATTGGATGGAAAAGTAAATGTAAATTATAATACAGAAGAACAAGTGTTTTGTTAAGGATAATGGAAACTTTAAAGCTAAGTAGAAGATAGCCAAGCTGCGAGGCCTGGGTGGGCTAGGGAAGAAGGTTATTACTGGCAGAGGAAGTTGCAGTTTTAAAGAGACTTAGAGGCTGGACACAGTGGCTCATGCCTGTAATCTCAGCAATTTGGGAGACCAGGGCAGGAGGATCACATGAGCCCAGGAGTTTAAGAGCAGCCTTGGCAACATAGTGAGACCCTGTGTCAAAAAAAAAAAAAAAGAACAAGAGACATGAAGACACACTTGGCATGACTAGGAAACTTAAAGTAGTTTAGCATGTCTGGAGTATACTTACTCCAGAATTGGGAGTCCAGAAGATGGTGATAAGAAAGAGGTTAGAACCATAAGCAGGGTCCCAGTCATGGAGGGCCTTATTTGGAGATTGAAATTGATTATTGGATAGCCATTGAACATTGTAAGCAAGAAGTGGCATGCTTAGACTTGCACTTTGGAGATATCACAATCCTACAACAGGCTGAAAGGCTGGAGACATGGAGGCCACTTGGGATGTTGTTAATGGAAGTCCAGATGAGGAGGTCTGAATTAAGGTAGTAGCAGTGTAGTCAGTCACAGTGAGGTGGACAACAGATGGCGGTGATTAAGAAGGTGGAATTGGTAGGTGTCAGCCCCAGGCATTGCATCTTTTTTTTTTTTCTTCCAAATTGTGGAGGTGCAGTCTATCTCTGTCACCCAGGCTGGAGTGCAGTGACGTGATCTCGGCTCACTGCAACCTTTGGCTCCCTGGTTCAAGAGATTCTCATGCCTCAGCCTCCCAAGTACCTGGGATTATAGGCATGAGCCACCATGCCCAGCTATTTTTGTTTGTTTGTTTGTTTTGTATTTTTAGTACAGACGGGGTTTCACCATGTTGGCCAGGCTGGTCTCGAACTCTTGACCTCAGGTGTGAGTCATTACGTCCAGTTAGATTGCATCGGTTTGATGTTGGGTATCTAGGATGTGCATCTCTCAACTCGTGATGCCTCCCTGAACCTTCGATGATTATCTATTGACTATAATCTACCCCCAACCCTTTTTTTTTTCCATTTTCATCTGTCACTGAATTCCTCTGTGGATCCATTGATCACGCTTTGCATATTTATTCCTTCTCCCCCAACCCCATTCTTCCTGGATGAGCTTTTTGCTCTCTCTTTTTTAAACCATTGCACTTGACTGTCTAGGTGTTTGCCAGTATATCAAATAAGTATGTATTTGAAAATCTAGGTGAGCCTTTCTTAAACACTGGTTGCTCAGTCTAAGGTATCCATTGTGTTTATGGAATTACTTTCTCTCCTGTTTATCTAAATGGTACGAGTTTGATAACTTTTCTGAAGATAATTGAGAAAAAGTAACTTTGATCATTTTTTTCTTCTGTGGTTCAGAAGAGAAATTGTTTGTTTCTTGCTCCTATCTGAGCCAGATTGCAAATTTAGTGCTAAGATTTCTGGCATTAAGAGGATTATTATTATTATTGTTAAATTGATTGTCTCATTAGATTACCAACATGAGGCTCATGGGACTTAAAAGATTTATGCCCATATCCTGGTTCCATTTTTGTGTAGAGCCTGTGGGATGAAAATGGCTCACAGGTCTCTTTGTGACACAAGTAGCTTGATGGATGGCCTATGGTTCATGTGTAGAAAATGTTGGCGACTATAGATTTATTTTAGTATCATTTTAGGAAGCACAAAACTGGTGTCCCAATTGAACCTTACGGAGAGAGCATCATTACTTTCCATCACAGGTTCAGACTTTGGGACCCCAGAAATGGAACTCTTTGAAGAGGTCAGAGCCTGTATGCACCGTCTCAGTCAACTCAACTGCATGTAGAGGAGGGAAAGAGTGTTGTTATTATTCTTAATATTCTTATAGTAGCGTCTAATAGTACATTAGTAAATAGTTATTCACAAATGGTTGTTCCTATTGCTTAGCAATTTCTGATTTCAGATTTGTGTTTTGGATATATGTGCATACTGACCTTCTGCCTTTTAATAAATCTAGAATTCATTTGATAGTACAAATTAACAAAACCAGTTGTAATAAAAATATTGAATTTTAACTTTAAAAAATATGCAGTGTGGCCAGGTGCAGTGGCTCACACCTGTAATCCCAGCACTTTGGGAGGCCGAGGTGGGCAGATCACGAGGTCAGGAGATCGAGACCATCCTAGCGAACATGGTGAAACCCCGTCTCTACTAAAAATACAAAAAAATTAGCTGGGTGTGGTGGCATACGTCTGTAGTCACAGCTACTCTGGAGGCTGAGGCAGGAGAATCGCTTGAACCCGGGAGGTGGAGGTTGCAGTGAGCCGAGATCGTGCCACTACATTCCAGCCTGGGGGACAGAGAGAGACTCCGTCTCAAAAAAAAAAAAAAAAAAAAAAAAAAAAAAAATCAGTGTTTGGCCAGGCGCGGTGGCTCACACCTGTAATTGTCGGCACTTTGGGAAGCTGAGGTGGGCAGATAACGAGGTCAGGAGTTCAAGACCAGCCTGGCCAATATGGTGAAACCCCGTCTCTACTAAAAATACAAAAATTAGCTGGGTGTGGTGGCGTGCGCCTGTACCCCAGGAGGCAGAGGTTGCAGTGAGCTGAGACTGCCACTGCACTCCAGCCTGGGTGACAGAGCGAGGCGCCATCTCAAAAAAAAAAAAAATGTATGTATATATATAAAATACATTATGTATATATAATACATATTATATATACATAAAATATTTTATATTTATATATTTTTTGAGATATATAAAATACATTATATATACATACATAATGTATTATATGTATTTATATTTATATATTTATATATATTTATATGATATTTATATTTATATATATTTATATATATTTATATATAATATTTATATTTATATATAATATTTATGTTTATATATATAATATATATTTTATATATATATATTTTTTCAGTGTTCATATAACAAATTTCTATTGAGAACTACCAAGGACCAGACTTGGTGCTGTGGGATATTTGATAGGTGTGAGACAGTCTTTTCTTCAGAGGGTTTGTATCCTAGGAGTAGGGATAATGATAACTGCATAAGCCACCTGATTGATGTGGAATTGGATGCAACTTTTACTACAGGAATTGACATAAGGATTTAGACCCTTTTCCAGTACATCAACCTAGTAGTATTAACAGGACTGTGGCAACTTTGAACTTCCCTAATGAGAAAAACGTGTTGGTGAGCAGGCATTATCACATCTTCCCTTGCTTTTCTGTTTAAATACAGTATCCTATTCAGATAGGCAAATCTCTGATGTTTTGTTGAGCGAAGTCTATGGCCCAGATCATATAATAGATGATGTGTTTGTTGGTTGCCCACTGATTAGCTTGGGACTTGTTAGCTAAAGGTCCACGGCCCCTCTGAAGTCTTCATTATGTTGTTAGTCCCCCAGAATGATCCCCTGATGTTTCTTCTAAATATGGTTTATTTTTTGCAGCTTAATGATTTACTTATTTGCCAAATACTAGGATTTGGTTTCAGAGAGCATCCTTTTCTACCTCCTTGGGTATATAGGCCGTGATTTATAATGTCTAGTTACTCTATCAATGAATCAGTTAGTGACCATTTTGAGTGTTAAGAGCTTTGAGTAAAGAAGTGTGTGAAAAGGCTTCTGCCACCAGGGAACTTGTTTCCCTGTGCCTAGTTTAAACCAAAAGTCTTCAAACTTTTTTGATTGTGAACCCCAGTTGGACAAATCACTTAGAGTAAGCACCTCATTTTAAAGTTTTATGTTTATACTACTGTACTAATATATAGATCAGAAACACACCGAATTAGAAAGTAATAAAGAATGAGATGCGTATTTATTAGTTTACTTAGACTTTTATTTTAGATTCAAGGGATACACATGCAGGGGTGTTACCTGAGTATATTGGGTGGTGCTGAGGCTTGGGGTATGAATGACCCCGTCACCCAGGTACTAAGCATAGTACCTGGCAGTTTTTCAACTCTTGCCTCCTCCCTTCCACTTCTGATAGCCCCCAGTGTCTTTTGTTGCCGTCTTTATTTCTATGAGTACCTAGTGTTTAGTTCCCACTTACAGGTGAGAACATGCAGTATTTGGTTTTCCTGTTACTGTGGTAATTCACTTAGGAGAAAAACACATTTAAATAGACATTATAATGTAGTCTTACCCCTCAGTGGAACATTCTACAGACCACTGGTGTAGACAGAAAATGCTAGAGGGTTGCTTGGGAGAGAGAAATCATCCCTGAGGCACGTGGTGGAGAATGAGTTGTGTGCAAGACATCACCAGAGTCATGGCAGGCCGTGGAGAAGACACAGTTGGTACCATCTTTTGGTGCAAGCAGCAGGGAGCCATGGATCTTCCTAGGAGGAGCCGCAAGGTAGAAGTGGCCATGCCATAGACGCCTGCATAGCCTAGTGGGCTGGGGTAGACGGTGGGGGGCATGTGTGTAAAGAGATAATGTGAGGGAGACAGGTTGGGATCCTAATCCTAATCCCACAGCAGAATAGAAAGGCAAAGAGGATGGTGGTGGCAGGTAGGGTGAGGAGGTAGTGAATATGTGGACACTTCCTGCATGACCAGAAATGCTAAGGAGGAAGTGAGTTTCAAAGTCTGCTGGACAACAGTGGTTTGTAGTAGGAGAACCCTAAGGTGGAGGGAGCGGGGAGGGGAAGGACTGGCCACATCCCAAAACCTTATTGTGTCCAATTTTACTGCAGCTGTTTTATGACTGCAACATTTTTGTTCAGGAAATGGTTTATTTACCCCCACACCTTTTCTTTTAGACTAAATGACAAGAACCAGTGCTCACATCCGGGGTCAAAGCTAATCTTTGAAGAGGTGGAAAACGCCTCCTTGTTTCATTGTCTCTCTTGAAAGTGGTGCCTCCCTTTCACTCTCCTGCAGGAGAGAGATGTCCAGCTACTGCCTAAGCAGCCCCAGTGAAAAGGGATGGTTCTTGAGGCTTCCAGAGGTCAATCTGGCATAAGAAGTAAAGAAGAAGCCACATAACTCTGAGAGGCAGAATTTCTTTCCTTGGACAGGATAGAGCTTTTAATTGAATCCAAATCACATCTCTCATCCTGTGAATCCTGCAGAGCAGTACATTTTTAACTAGGAAGAGCATCAATTATGTATTAGCCATGATACTAATTTACCCTGAGTGTGTGTCTTAGAGCTGGCTTTCATCTCTGCATAGCCACTGATGTAATGCCATTGTGTTTCTATACTCAACCAGTTGCTCTTAAGATAGGGTGTCCTGCTATTGAAAAGAGTAGAAAGTAGGGATTGCTATTGCTGAGGCTCTTTCTGTGCTCTTACAGCTGAGGGCCCTTTGGGATACCACCTTAGGGTGGGAGAGCTGTTCACTCACCGCTGTGCTTTGAGATGCAGACTGGGGCTTGTCCTTTTACTCTGATGCTGCTGCTTTATCAGTTATTTGGTATTATTGTGTTCCAGGATAAATCTCTGGAACTCTCACTTATAGATATTTGAGACTTTCTGTGTGTGTGTGTATATGTGTGTGTGTGTGTGTGTGTGTGTGTGTGTTTGAGACAGGGTCTTGCTCTGTTGCCCAGGCTGGAGTGCAGTGGCATGATCTCAGCTCACTGCAGCCTCCCTCCATCCTGGGCTCAAGTCATCCTCCCACTTCATCCTCCCAAGTAGCTGGGACTACAGGCATGTGCCACCATGCCTGGCTATTTTTTTGTTTTGTTTTGTTTTTGTAGAGATGGGATTTTGCCATGTTGCCCAGGCTGGTCCTGACCTCCTGGGCTCAAGTCATCCACCCACCTCAGCCTCCCAAAGTGTTGGGATTGCAGGTGTGAGCCACTGTGCCCAGCCTGAGATTTTGAATGTTTGCCTCCAGAAAATGTAGGCAGTTTCTGTGGCTGCTTATTTCCTCGCCAGTAATATATTTTGCTGATTCCTAGAGTACTAAATGTAATGATGGCCAAAGTGGACTGAGCATTTCCTAGATCTTGACACTCTTCTAAGCACGTTATATGTATTAACTTACTAAATTCTCACAAAAATCCTATGAGGTAAATACTATTATCATCCCTATGTTACAGATGAGGAAAATGTTAAATGACTTACCTAGTGAGTGTAGCATAGGCTCTGGTGTAAAAAGCTGATTCAAACACCTGCCTTGCCACTGTGAATCACGGCCCTCAGTCCTTTCCTGAGAAAAATTGATTTTTTTTTTTTTTTTTTTTTGAGGCAAGGTCTTACCCTGTCACTCAGGCTGGAGTGCAGTGGTTTGATCATAGATTGCTGCAGCCTTGGCTTCCCAGGCTTAGACAATTCTACCATGTCAGCATCCTGAGTAGCTGGGATTGCAGGTGTGCACCACCACACTCGTCTAACCTTTTAATTTTTTAGAGAGATGGGATTTTTCTATGTTGCCCAGTGTATTAGTCCATTCTTGCACTGCTATAAAGAACTAACTGAGACTGGGTAACTTATAATGAAAAGAGGTTTAATTGTCTCATGGTTCTGCAGGCTGTACAGGAAGCATGGCTGGGGAGGCTTCAGGAAACCTTCATTCATGGTAGAAGGTGAAGGGGAAGCAGGCACATCTTACATGGCCCGGGCAGGAGGAAGAAAGTGGGGGTGGGGGTGCCACACACTTTTAAACAACCAGATCTCGTGAGAGCTCACTCAGTATCATGAGAACAGCAAGGGGAAAATCCGTCCCCATCATCCAGTCACCTCTCACCAGGCCTTACTTCCAACACTGGGGATTACAATTCAACATGAGATTTTGATGGGGACACAAAGCCAAGCCATATCACCCAGCCGGGAAAATGGATTGTTAATAGTACCTGCATACAGGATTGTGGTGGGCATGTGATTCTGGCAGGTGATAAGCTCTTCATTAGCATTCACTACCACAGTGGACACCACCATCCTCCTCCTCCTCACCATAATTATCTATCCAGAGGATCGTGTGAGATGCTTCAAACCCCGGACTAAGGCAATCTCAAAGGATAATTTGCCTCAGGTGTCAGAATTGTTTAGCTGTACTTGCCTTTCCTTGCAAATATAATGGCAGAAAAAGAGGAAAATTTAGACATTTTGAGCCTTTTCCAAGCGGGAAGTCAGGTAAGATACTTTCAGATAGATAATTTGTTTTCTCCTTGTGCTCTTCTTATCACTTCCTTCCTCTCTCTCTCCCACCTCTGAGAACCCTGGATGAGGGTAGATGAAGTAGAGGAGGGTGGTAACAGTGGTGGTAAAAGAAAAAGTAACCACCAAACATGTACAGAACCACTCCAGCATTTAATTAAAGCCTGCAGCCCTTTGTCAGCCAGAAGCTCCTCTCACGGTGAGAGAGGCAGAGAGCCTTGTCACTGTCTCTAGAATTATTTGTATAATTCAGCAGCTGTTTCCCTCAGATGCCTACCACACGAGGTTGGATTATAAAGACGTATGAGTAGAATCTCCAAGGTTCAGACGCTTGTGTTCACTGTTGAGCTGAGAGCCACTTAGGCTGTTCTTGTACAAATGCATTAGATTATGGTTAAGCAGCTTATGGACATAAAAACACATTAGAACTTTACAGCACTCTATAAATTATAGTTTTTGCAGCATTCACAGCCACAATGCTAGGTAATTACATTCATTAATCTACTAGTAAGAGCACATAAAGTTGCCTCCCAAACCATACTGTATGTGTCAGTGCTCAGCTGGGAAGGAGAGTTTTTTTTCTCTCCTTTTTCCCCATCTTTCCCTGTTCCATTAAGCCTTGTGTGGGAAGATTTTTGATGTTACATTGAGGTGTTCCCTAAAAGAATCCAATAAACCCATTTTTTTTTTTTTAATGGTTAGGCTCTGGCAGGAGGCCTTGTAGGTAATATTTTCATGTTGAGCTGCACCTAGTAACTATTTTTGTATGCATTTATTTTCTTTTTGGAAATGGACAGATGTCTCATTTGGAAAGCCAGCAGGGGTAAAGCAGTTGAAAAGAGATGTATGATAGAATCAGCAGTAAATGCTTTTTCAGGCCTTCTTTTTCCCTGTCTCTGGTAGCAGTTAACATGGTGGTCCTTTTAATTTTGGATCTATCAAGAGTACAAAGTATTGCTCTCTTCCCATGCCAAACTTTCCTAAAGTTTCCATCTTTCCATATGGTGATAGGAAATGCCTCCCCCCACAGCCCTCTCTCAGAACTTTCTCTTATTTGCATGTCTCATAAATTACAGAAGGTAGATTTAGGAAGAAATGCTGGAACTTTATATGGTGCTAGTATTTCAAGGAGCAAATTGTACTTTCTTTGCATTGTTTCCCAGGTTAAATAGACCAAGTGGGCCAGGCGTGGTGGCTCACACCTGTAATCCCAACACTTTGGGAGGCCAAGGTGGGTGGATCACATGAGGTCAGGAATTTGGGACCAGCCTGCCAACATGGTGAAACCTCGTCTCTACTAAAGATACAAAATTAGCTGGGAGAGGTGGTGCACGCCTGTAATCCCAGCTACTCAGGAGGCTGAGGCAGGAGACTCACTTGAAACTGGGAGACGGAAGTTGTAGTGAGCTGAAATCAGGCCACTGCACTCCAGCCTGGGCGACAAGAGCGAAACTCTGTCTCAAAAAAAAAAAAGACCAGTGATAGGCCAGGCGTGCTGGCTCATGCCTGTAATCCCAGCACTTTGGGAGGCTGAGGTGAGAGGATTGATTGCTTGCTCAGGAGTTTGAGACCAGCCTGGGCAACATAATTAGACCCTATTTCAATGTAATAAATAAATAAGTAAATAATTTTTTTAAAAAGTAAAAAAAAAAAAAAATAGGCCAAGTAATACAGCCATCTTAAAAACAAAAATGGAATAGAGAAGTATGTTAACATGCAACCCCAAGGCACACTATAAGTCCTAGGTCATGCTCAGACCACATTCTAGGCTTCTGCTTTCAGTTCTGTTCGCATGAATGAGGACATGAATGCTAGAGCCACGCGGGTCTGTGTTGAGTCCTGGTATTTTCTTTTCATAGCTATGTGACCTTGGGCATGTTAATTAATAGTAATAAAAATAATTAACTTGGACTGAACTCCTAATATATCCTAGGCATTACATTAACTAATATAATCCTAATAGCTGCTTTATAAGTTAGGTGATACTATTCGCTCCATTTTATGTATGAGAAAACTGAAGCTTCACAGGGTATTGTGGTAATTAAATGAGGTATTATAAATAAAATATCCAGTATGTTGCTTGGCACATTCAATGACACTCAGTAAACACAATCTTGAGGATAAACGGAGAATAGATCCCACCATTGTTCCTCCAATGCCAAATGTAAACTTTTAGAATGACAGTTTCCCTTTTTAATGACTTACCAGTCGTTAATTGTATCAGTCAGGAAGAGGAATTCCTCACATCATTTATTTATAATTTATTTACTGTCTATACCAGGAAATATCCCAAGCACTTTCCACAAATTTCATTAAACTTTCTATTCCTGTATTCCAGGAGAAGAAATGGAGGCTCATAAGGGCCAAGGCATTTGTTCATGTTCATAAAGCCAGAAAGTGGGAAAGCCAGTTCTCGGACTCAGATGTAACCGCCACCAGTAAAGAGTAGGGACAGCAGTGAAGTGGTCTATTTTCTTGGAATGAAGCTTCTATGGTGGGAAGTAATCTAAGCAACTGATTAAGGAGCCAACTTTGTGTACTTCAAAGCAGCCTCAGCTTCGGGGTGGAGCGTAGAGTTCCCTTTTTTTTTTTTTCCTTTAGCAGGCAGGAAGATATTCTTATTCCCAAAGAACAGAGAAATATTTGAGACTATCCATAGTACTCAATGGTGCTGTAAGGTTAGATAACTGCTGAGAAGAAAACTGATTGCTCTGTGTAAATCAGTATATGCTGATGAGGGAATGATAAAACTGCAGGGTAGCACCAGCGTCAGCATCTTGTTTCCAACCCAGCTCTTCTCCCTCTTGACAAAACAGCTGTCATATTGGATGACTGTTGAAATCACCAGAGTCTGCTGGTCATCAGAGCAGGGCCGATGCCATCTTTGGGATGAAGTGTGCTAGCAACAAGATAGAAACTGGACATGGGAAAAAGGAAAGTCTCCCTCAAACATGCTGCCATCCAAGGCCCAGTTTAAACCACAGGCTCAATTTTTGCTCCCAAACTGATTTCCCAACTAACCCATCTGCTCATGCACACACCCTCCCAACCTCACACAGCAGGCCTGGCCTTTATCATTTCAGGTCCTGCAGAGCTGTTCTCTCTCACTGTGGTATTGATGTCAGTTTTAACAGCTGCCATGTGTATTGACTCCTTTACTGATTACAAATATATACGCGTTTGCCAGTTTGTTTAGTGAGTGGTTTTCATAGGCTGTGATGGGGATTTCACTTTTATGAATATAATTTGCTGAGCCTGTGGTGACATCAACAGATCCTTCTGGGATGGGGAAGGGTTGATCTCCCTACATCCAGATGACATCCTCCAACCCACTTCCTTATGGGACCAACAGTCAATGTCATAACACATGCTGCTTTGTGAGAGCATGGAAGGAAATTGTTTAAAGTGTGTCATCTGTGGGCACAGTTTCTAAGGTAGATACCTGTGAGGATGTATAGGCATGCTTTAGACATGGACAGAATGAGTTATGTACTTAGTAACTCAAAACTCTGCTGAGCTCACTGTGGACAGCTCTTACAGATAAACTAAAATGCAGCTTAAAAAATGAGAGGACATTTTCAGAAAGCATTCTTACTGCTTTCAGCAAATCTGTGTGCCTTATGTTTTTATATAGCAGTCATTTTCTCAAATCAGACATCCCTATTGCCTATTAGATAAACACAGAAAGCATAGATTATGAGTTAAAAGTATCGACAGCATTTCAAGTGCTATCAGAGAACATTTAATTCAGTTTAATTTTGTGATAAATCTCATGTTTAATCCTCTGGTTACCCTGTAATCATGTCTCTATTGATCTTTTCTGAATGACTGCCTGCAGTTTAATAAACTTTGCCATTAACCCAGAGCTTCTAAAGGGAGAGATTGATTCCATTATCAAATCTGATAGAACCAATAAGTACCTAAACATCACTAAATCTATCTATAGGAAGCTTTGGTGTAGAGACAAGCCTGTGGCTTGTTTACGAAACTAGGTAAAAATCTGGATATCTTTGCACGACCTAATTGCCTCACAGCATCTGATTCCCTTGTGCAAACTGACACTGCCTTCCATCTTTCAAGTCAATGTAGTAGCCAGCTGAAAGGACAGTCTCTTTTCTTGCCTCAACCATAATTGTAGGGTCTAATTTATTCTCACTGCAGATATAGCTTGAGGAGTTTATTTGGTCTGTGTCTCAGGTCAGTGGGTACATCTTAAGCACTTTTCTGTGTCTCTGAAAACCTGCAGGATAGTTTGTTTTATTTTTGCCTATATGATGCCAAGGGAAAGAAAATTCTATCTGGATAAATCCTGAAATAGAAGACTGGGGGTGAAGATTGAGAGAGAGGGAAGGCAAGTACAGAGTCATAGCTGTGTGAACAAGCTCTAAGACTTGGAAAACTTTCCATGAAACCCATATATGTTTCTCATATAGTGATAGGTTATTTGCAATATGTGCTGAACAGGAATTTCTACTTTTTGTGCCTGCGAGTATTTATAGCTTTCATCATTATTCATTAATACTTAATTGAGTCACATAGGCAGAACATATGGAATTCAGGGTCTAGAGTATATTTACAGCTTCTTATTTTTTTAAGGTCAGAAAGGTGTCACTCCCTGCCACTTTTCACCTCTGAAATAAAACAGTGAAGGTTGTCAATTTTACAGAAAAGCCAAAGTTTTTATTTTCTGTCTAGATTTTTATTGACAATGTGAATTTTTCAGAAGGAGTTCAGCTATTTGACTTAGGATGCATAGCCTTTCCCTAATTACACTTCAGTGGGGAAGTGGAGGTGCATAGAAAGATTTTTATAATGAGACAATACTAAACTGTAATTTAAAATTTCCTTCCAACAAAAGACCATAATCTTGGCACTTAGAAATAAATCTGTAATGACGTGGTGTTAGGCAATGGAAGCAGGATTAGAGCCAAGGGACTCTGGGTGTGTTGCCAGTTGCTGATTGCCTCACTTTGGAAAGTCACTTGTTTACCAAGCCTTAGTTTACTCATGTATAAAATAAAAGTGATGGTGCCTGCTTAGAGAGCTATTAGAGAATTCAATGAGTCGATTATTTTAAAAGATACTGTAAACTTTTTCCAATGCTGAGTTGTTGTGCAGACATTAATGGTTATGAAAAAGATAAATTAGTCCTTGCTTTATATTCAGAAATGGTCTGACCTTTCAGTAAATTATGTTTAGTTCTCAAATCAAAACCCAGTTAGGACAAGAGAGCTTGAAGAGTACGTATACATAAGAGAAGTCTCACAGAGATATTTGAAAGGCTGGAAAATGTGCTCTGGAGGCAAACCCTCCACTGAATTGATGAATTCTAAGTTACATCTGTTGATCATTTTCTGTGTGCTAAATAGCCTCCCAGGATGGTAACATTAGAGAGGTTGAAGGAACCTAAGAGGAGGACCATACATTTATAGGTATTGAGGTAGATGGGTCTCTGCCCTTGAGAAGCCAATCAAAATTAGGTTGAGAAAGGATGTAGCAATTGTTTGTGGAATACTAATAGGCATATATGCGCTTGTTCACGTTGATTCTCTATGTCACTGCTCTGTAAGAGAAGGAATGCCTGCACATCTTCAATGGGAAGTTGACAACAGTTTCTGGAAAGTTGGAAGAAAGTTACAGAATTATTCCTTTAGTAATTATTCCATAGTTCTCTAGAAACATGACAAAACCTCTTGAAAAACTTGAGTCATAAAGGGACTGTCTCACATATATATACACACACTTCCTGATATGCTGTGTAAAACTGCATTTATATTCAGAGCCACATAACACAAATTTTGCCAGAAGTTGCTTTTTATGCCACTGAATAGCTCTAAACTTTAAATTGTGTTTCATAAAATTGTTTCTTGTCTGCTGAGTGGACAGAATGTCTCTCTCTTCCTCACCCTTCATGTCATTTTGTTTTCCTAAATGGGCCACTCTGGGAAGTAGTTCTTTACTTCTAGCCACCACCCCTGCCTCTAGGACAATGCAACCAACCTTAACCAAAGTCACATATCAAGAGTTCTCTGCTGCCTGTTAATGCAGATTTGACTTCTTTGTGTGTGTGTGTGTGTGTGTGTGTGTGTGTGTGTGTGTGAGAGACAGGGTCTCGTTCTGTCACCGAGGCTGGAATGCATTGGTGTGATCATGGCTCACTGCAGGCTCAGTCAGTCCTCCTGCCGCAGCCTCCTGAGTAGCTGGGACTACAGGCACACACCACCACACCTAGCTAATTTAAAAAATATTTTTCTAGAGACTGGGTCTCACTCTGTTGCCCAGGCTGGTCTTGAACTCCTGGGCTTAAGCCAGTCCACCTGCCTTGGCCTCCCAAAGTGTTGGGATTAAAGGCATGAGCCACCGTGCGTAGCCAGATTTGACATCTTAAAAGCCAGAGCTAGACATACTTATTGATGGTCTTCCTGGGGCCAGGTGCAGTGGCTCACGCCTGTAATCCCATCATTTTGGGAAGCTGAGGTGGGTGGGTCACTTGAGGTCAGGAGTTTGAGACCAGCCTGGCCAACATGGTGAAACCCCATCTCTACTAAAAAATACAAAAAATTAGCCAGGCATGGTGGTGTATGCCTGTAATCCCAGCTACACGGAAGGCTGAGACAGGAGAATCACGTGAACGCGGGAGGTGGAGGTTGCGGTGAGCTGAGATCGTGCCATTGCACTCCAGCCTGGGCAATAGAGCAAGACTTCGTCTAAAAAAATAAAAATAAGCAAATTAATGGAAACTCAGAGAAGGTTGCTGAAGGGAAGCTAGAAGGCCTCCTCCAGAACAGAGAATTAATCATTTAACACGTATCACTTACGGTAACTACAATAGAATCAGTGAGCTAGTTGCTGAATACTTCTAGAGACATTGTTCCGTTAAAGTGAAGGTGTGATAGTATGTGAATACCTGGGGAAGAGAAGAAAGGGAAACATTTTTAGGAAAGAAAAGGAAAGTATGTGACTTATTACTAATCGGGATCAATTTGAAGATCTGAATAGGTTTTCACTGGCTAATCAGGGTTCTTCAGTGGAATATCTGCAACCTCTGCAACCACTTTTGATTTTTCTGTGAATAGTGAGGTACTGAGACCCAGTAAATGATAATTTGGCCTTGATATCAAGCCATGAAAAAGATGTTAGAACTAACATTCATTGGCCTCTTTCATTTTTTTTTCTCTTGGGGTTAATAAGTCGATTTATGTTATTTCTAGGCATCTGTTCATCCCCTCTTTAGCATACAGGGGAATAGAAATGGTTTATCTGGGATGTGGATGTGGGAATGTGTCTTAGTCTGTTTTTGTGTTGCTTCAAAGGAATACCTGGGGCTAGGTGCAGTGGCTCATGCCTGTAATCCTGACATTTGAGGAGGCCAAGGCGGGAGGATCGTTTGAGGCCAGAGTTAGAGACCAACCTGAGAAACATAGCAAGACCTTGTCTCTACAAAAAAGTAAAAATAAAAACAAGAAAAAGGAATACCAGAGGCTAGTAATTTATAAGGAAAAGAGGTTTATTTCACTCATGGTTCTGCAGACTGTACAAGAAGAATGGTGCTGGCATCTGCTTGGCTTATGGTGAAGTTCTCATGTGGCTTCCACTCATGATGGACGGCAAAGAGGAGTCAGTGTGTGCAGAGGTTGCATGATGAGAGAGGAAACAAGAGGATGGGGGGAGGTACCAGGCTCTTTTTAACAACCAGCTCGTGTGGGAACTAACAGAGTGAGAACCTCTCTTAGTTCTATTAGAGTTCGACATGAGGGAGGGCATTAATCTATTTATGAAGGATCCAATCCCATGACCCAAATAGCTCCTCTTAGGCCCCACCTCCAACATTGGGGAGATATATGTATATATATGTATGGTTTTTTAAATTATTATTATTATTTTTTTGGAGACAGTCTCACTCTGTCACCCAGGCTGGAGTGCAGTGGTGTGATCTCGGCTCACTGCAACTTCTGCCTGCTGGGTTCAAGTGATTCTCCTGCCTCAGCCTCCCAAGTAGCTGGGACTACACCTCCACACCTGGCTAATTTTTTGTATTTTAGTAGAGACGGGGTTTTACCATATTGCCCAGGCTGGTCTCGAACTCCTGAGCTCAGGCAATCCACCCGCCTCGTCCTCTCAAAGTGCTAGGATTACAGGCGTGAGCCACCGGGCCCACCCATTGGGGATATTTCAACATGAATTTTGGAGGGGACAAATAAACTATAACAGAAATAATTAGATAATGTGTTTGAAAGTCTTGGATGGAAGTCTGAGAGGGGAAGAGAGATGGAGTAGTACAATTCATAGCATGGCCCAGCAGCTTCAGAATGAGAGGACACATTCAGGGCATCCTAATTTCACAAGTTCATTCTCCTTTAAGTTTTTGTTTTTAGAAATGGGCTCTTGCTTTGTTGCCTAGGGTTCTCAAACTCCTGGGTTCAAGCAGTTGTCTAGCCTCAGTCTCCCAAGTAGCTGGGACTGCAGCCATGCACTTCCAGGTCTAGTTCTAATTCATTCTTTTATAAACAGGTTACTGTGTGTCCTCTACTCTGTTCTCTGCTAGGAATTCTGGCGTGATGAAGTCGTAGGCATTGTCCTTATGGAGGTAATTCTGAGTATTACCAGGAAGATCCAATTACCAATATTTTGATACACTGTAATAAGTGCATTAATTCTTTTCCTATCTTTTGCATACAGTGCTTAATCAAAAAATGAATAATGGTTGTTTCAACTTACTTTGCCATCAACAGTGTGCAGTGGTTCCCATTTTTCCACACCCTCACTGACAAGTACCTCTTGTCTTTTTGGTAATACCTGTCCTAACAGGTGCAAGATGACATCTCATTGTGGTTTTGATTTGCATATCCCAGATGACTAATGATGTTGAGCACGTTTTCATGTACTTGTTGGCTATTTGTATGTCTTCTTTGGAAAAATGTCTAGTCAGATTTTTTTAAAAAGAACATACTACATGTAAAAAGAATAATGGTTAATTAAAGCAAGTATCATTAGAATTACACATCCTCTCAAATGTGTGCATGTGTTACTTTAGTGGATTAGATTTGAGTGGGAGAAAAAGCTATCGAAATTTGAGTGTTCGGCTTGTCTTTCCTCAGTTAGCATACCAGGCTTCTGCCCTTGGAGAGGCCTGAGAATTGTATGGTGCTAGTTTCTCTTCTGGCTGCCATTACACTGTCTTCTGTTGTATGGTTCTTCTTGCCTTTTTGGACTCGCCCTTTGTGTACGTTATTGCCCTAAGCCCTCAGTGATGAGATATTCTGCCTCAGTCATGCTGTGCTCAGCTTTCAGAATGTTGTTGTTATGGAGGAGTTAATTTTTTTTTAAGGTTTCCTTTTCGTCATGCTGTATTTCTCAGATTATCTGGAGGGACTGTAATCCAATTTTAGGAATCCTTCAGGGCTGAGAGCCTAAGCTGTTTTAAGCAATAGCATCTGGTTGCCAGGGACTCAACTACTTTGAGCGTGTTAAGGTCTAATAGCAGCCAACTCTCAATTATCTATGGGAATGGGAGACTGCTGGGATGTTTTCAATTCACAGAGTGTGCAAAAATCTCACTTAAACTGATAGTCGTGACCTCATCCCATAGCTGAGTTTAGGAGAGCTTCTCAGTGTCTGGTTTTATGTTCTTTTTGTTTTGTTCTCTTCTCACCTTTGACAGTGGCACTGCAGCATTGACAGGTGCCTTTTATATATTGAATTTATCTGTACCTGATCTATTTTTTTAAACCTTGTCCCTCTCATCTTTATTTAGATTCCATATGTGTATCATTATGTACATTAAGTATGTTTTAATAAACTGCCTCAATTCTTTTACATTTAGGAGCAGTAAAATTTATTTATGTTTTCTTTCTTTGCTTATTGGCTAACGTGCTCATGGGAGGGGATGTGGCCAAACAGTAATCAGGCTACCACATGGAAAGATAAGAAAACTTTACAAAAGGTTAGCCTCTGAGTAACAATTGAGAACTGGCTGTTAAAAGTGAAAAAAAAAAAAAAAACCACACACACAATACGAACTCTACCTTGTCACTGAAAATGAGGTGAAGGCCAGGCAGTGCTCCTCAGTCAAGACATTCGTGTTCACAACTGAGTTGTCTCCAGTGGAAATTTCATGGCTACTTTATGGCCTAAAGCCAGTGCTCCCAGAGTGTGGTCGTCCCTTGGTTTTAGGATTCTAAAAGATGAGTTTCTTTTAATGAACACTGAATGTAATCTAGTTGTTAGGAATAATTATATGCCAGTTGTGCATGATGGCAAGGGCTCCCGATTTTTAAAAACCAGCTTTATGGAGGTATAATTTACATTCCAGTAAACTGCACAAACTAACAATATACAATTGGATGAGTTTTGACATGTGTATATACCCATGAAACCACTGCCACAATCAAGACAGCGAACATGTTCACCCCAAAAGTTTCCTTATGTCCCTTTATAATCCCTTCTTCCTATCTCTCCCAGGAAGCCACTAGCCTGCTTGCCATTGCTATCAATTAGTTCATATTTCCTAGGATTTTATATAAATGGGATCATACAGAATATAATCTTTTCTGTCTGATTTCTTTCACTTCGCATACTTATTTTGAGATGTATTCATGCCACCTGTATCGAGGTTATTTCTTTTTATTGCTGAGTAGTATTCCATTGAATGGTTACAACCACAGTTTGTTTATCCATTCACCTATTGATGTACATTTGGGTTGTTTGCAATTTTAGAAGCATTGCACATCTGCTAGGAGCATTCATGTCTAGCTCTTCATGTAGACATGTACTTAAATTTCTCTTAGGGAAATACCTAGGAGTAGAATGGTTGGATCATATGGTCGGTGTACTTAGAACTTTTAAAGAAACCACTAAACTTTCTTCCAAAGTGGTTGTGCTGTTTCATATTCTCACCAGTAGTGTATGTATGAGCGTCCTCTGCATCCTTGCCCACTCTCGGTAGGGTCATTCTTTCTTATTTCAGTTATTTTATATGTATGTAGTGGTATCTCATTGTGGTTTTAAGTTGTATTTCCCTAATGACTACTGATGTTAACTATTGTTTTATGTATTCATTCACCTTCCAGACAGATATATTTTTTTGTCTTTTGAGATGGAGTCTCTCTCTCTCTCGTCCAGGCTGGAGTGCAGTGGCGCAATCTCGGCTCACTGCAACCTTTGCTCTCTGGGTTCAAGCGATTCTCCTGCCTCAGCCTCCGAGTAGCTGGGATTACAGGCACATGCCACCATGCCCAGCTAATTTTTTTGTATTTTTAGTAGAGACGGTGTTTCACCCTGTTAGTCAGGATGGTCTCCTGCCTCATGATCCATCCGCCCTGGCCTCCCAAAGTGCTGGGATTACAGGCGTGAGCCACCACACCCGGCCCCAGATATCTTCTTTAGCAAAGTATCTGAATCTTTCGCTTATTTAAAAAATTGGGTTGTTTCCTTTTTTAGTTTTGAGAATTTTTTTTTTTTTTTTTTTAAGATGGAGTCTTGCTCTGTCGCCCAGGCTGGAGTGCAGTGGTGCAATCTCGGCTCACTGCAACCTCCACCTCCTGGGTTAAAGCGATTCCCCTGCTCAGCCTCCCAAGTAGCTGGGACTATAGGCACGTACCACCACACCTAGCTAAGTTTTGTATTGACCAGGCTGGTCTCGAACTCCCGACCTCAGGCAATCTGCCTGCCTTGGCCTCCTAAAGTGCTGGGATTACAGGTGTGAGCCATTGCGCCTGGCCCAAGAATTTATTAAATTAATATATTCTGTATATAAAACTTATCAGATATACATTTTAAAAATATTTTTCCATTCTGTGGCTTATCTATTTATGTATTTTTTACTCTCCTGGTAACTCACACAACAGTCACTTTATTTTCTTGACAGTGTCTTTTGAAGAGCAAAATTTAAATTCTTGATGAAGTATAATTTATCAATTTATTCTTTTATGGATTATGCCTTTGGTGTCATACGTAAGAAATCTTAGCCTAACCCAAGATTACAAGAGTTTTCTCTTAGAAGTTTTATGGTTTTAGGTTTTACATTCAGGTTTATAATACAGTTTGTGTTAGTTTTTTCTATTTAGATTGAAGTATGGATTAAAATTTTGCATATGATTACCTATTCTATCACCATTTGTTTAAAAGCCTTATTTCTCTGTAGAATAGCTTTTGCCTGAAAATCAGTTGTTGATGTATGTGTGGGTCTCTTTCTGGACTATTCTGTTCCTTTGATCTGTTTTTCTATCTTTATGCCAATATAGTGACGCAATTTTAATGTGATGTGAAAGATGGCAGTACAGAGCACCTGACTTGCTCCTCCTCTAACCTACTTTACTATAATAGTTCATTGATTTGCCTGTTTCCCTGGATAAGCAGCCTGAGTTTAGGAATTCTTTCTTAGATATTTCCAACAGATGGCAATGTGTATGCACATAGGAGGTGTTTTGATACTTGTTTTTAAAAGATGTGAACCTTAGGGATTAATGTTTGAATGCCATCCTGGATGCCTTGTACATTCCTACAGATAATAGTCTTCTCTACTTTCTAAAAAGTTTAGGCTCTGAAAATCTGTTCATAAAGTCCATTTGCTCAAAAGTCCAAAGTTGGGGACTGCTGTGAACATATCTATCTAGAGTTAGTAGTTTTCTAATTTTTAATTTCTTATCACTGGAGACTTGTTATTGGTGGAATCAGTGTTTGTAAAACCATTCAAAAACAAGTACAAATGGTATACAATACACCAGCAAGGGACTTGACAGACCAAAATGACAGGACACAGCCATTATGTCATTATGTCATTGGGGACAGGCAAAGCACTTTTTTCTTTTTCTCCTGGCTTCTTTGTTATTTTCTTTAAGGTCTCTAAGATCAGATAACTAACAGAAGAGGCTCTGTTTAAATTGCAAGCCCCTCTCACACATATACACGCATTTGGGCACATGCAGACACATATACCACAAATGCTTTGTAAGTGATGGACTGCCCTCAGGTTAGTTTGCTTGGAAAAATCAGGCGGAGACTTTCTATAACCCACTTCATGCAAGGCAGACAAATTGTGCCCTCATTTTCTATTGTCTCTGGCTTCATCTGTAATCAGCAGATGGAGCCCTGCAGCTTACATAGTGTTTCATCTGCAATTTGTTACTCTCCCTTAGTTTGCACAACACTGAACCATCTCATTTTGAAATTCAAGAGTGGTGAGGAGGCCTTTGGTGGAAGATTGTAATTTGGGAGAAGGGAAAGTCAAGAGCAAGATCTCCTATTTTGAAGAAGGCGGGGTGTTGAAGGAAATTGCCTTTGTCAGTCTCTGAGCCTCTCCACATATGTGCTACTGTGACCCTGCCCTCCATCACCAGTGACCTAAAAATCGCATAATTTCAACTATTCTCCAAACCTATTCACATCTGTTGTGCATGGCTTGTACACTTACCCCCTCTATTGCCAGCCAATATGTCTAAATCTTTTTGCCTCTCAGCCAGCCTCCTGTTGGTGGCTCCCTGGCTTTCTTGCTTTCTTTCCTGCTTCTTTTATGACTGTCGAATGCTTAAAGCGTTTTTTTTTTTTTTTACAGATTTCTTTCTTATCCTTCTGCCCTCCTGCCTTTCTCTCCTAGTGCTTGTGTAAGGGAGGCAGTTTTTTGTCTTTACTCTGTTAGGGTCTCTAGCTGAGCCTGAGTATTAAATTGATGTAACATAGATTAACAGAAGAAAAGCATATGGATTTTGACACATGTATAGGAGCCCCCACAGGAAAATGAAGACCCAAAAAGTGACAAATCTTGAATCCTTATTTAGTAGGTTGAACAGAGTGGCAGTTGTGAAAAAGTAACTAAAATAAATGATGTGACTAAAGGAAGATAAGAGTTAATAAGATCTGTTGGTACAAATTTTTCTGGACTCCCCATCTCTAGAAACGAGAAAATTTCTTCTTTCCTACTATAGGGAGATCATCTTTCACATGAGAGTTTTTTCCCATCTCAGGTGTTTCTGGTGATAATGTTTCTTTTCTCCTGTCTCTTTTGTTTCTATTGTTTTTCAAGTGCCTTTAGCTTTAAAATAATCCTTAGGCCTAAATAGCATGTTTTGGGGTGGCATGTTCTGCCACTCTTCATTTGCTAATGCTTTCCTTGCAGAATATGGGCTACAATCATCTTATTTTCAAAAAATTCTTCAGGTAATTCTGATGGACAGTTTCTTTTGCGAACCACTAGCCTAGATCATGGTAGATGAATGAATCAACAGTCCTTTGAAAATTGCCATTCATTGATCCCAAAAAGTTTTTTTATATGCCAGATAATTTCCCTCCCCATATTATAGCAATACTAGAGACTGCCCAGGTTTCCTTAAGGAAGTTCTTAAATTAGTGCTACTGGTTGGTTGGTGGTTGAGGAAAGCATTGGTGGGTATATATTTACAAACAATTACACAGGCATGTAGTCATGTACACAACTCTTGTGACTGTTGATAAGATGATTAGTTTATAATCAGTCTTTGTCTTTGATTCTTAATGCTTATAATGGATAGTTTTTGTCATTTTTCCCCAAGACAGTCAATGAAAAAATTAAATGGTTATTTTACTTATAAATGGTAAGCAGTCAGTACGTGTTTATAGAAGGAATGAACAAAGAGTGGTCTGGTTTATTCAGGATTTGTACCAAAAAATCTATATAGTAATTTATAAATAAAGATCTACCTTTGAAAAGAATAATCTCTAGTCTTTGAAAATATAAACCTGTTACATAATAAAAAGTTTTTATAGACTCATTTCTTCTTACCTCTTAAGCCACCACCTCTAGACAAACTTTGATCCTCTCTCTCTCTTCTTCCCCACCCCAGAGTGGAAAATCTCAATATTAATTGGAGCTAAGATGATTGTACTACTGCTGCTAAGACTTCAGCAGGTCTCTTACAAGCTAATGTCACAGCATGGAGTCCATTTGCTCTGTGTAGCTATTCTGCAGTGCAGTGAGAATTCCTTGATTAATATGCTACATGAAAATAAAATGGATTTGGAAAAAATTATACTCTCATAAATATTAATTCACATTTGTATGGAATTGCACATAATTTTCAGTATACTTTGGAAGCACCTTCAGTATGAAAGATTTGGTCTCCAAAGAGAATGGCATAATTTTTTTAAAAGCACAGTGGATACATTATTAAGCATCATTTGTTTATTAATCTGATACTCTACATGCATATGATGCAGGGCAGTAGGTGGGTTGTGTGACAAAGAAAGGAACTTTATACCCTGTGGGGAGTTTTTATATTACACTTAGAAGTGGTACAATTTAATCACATTATATAGAAGCAGCCCATGATGGAACTCACCTGGCTCCCTCTGCTAGTGTTGCCATTATTCCTGAGTGTCTCTTTATGGCAGCTATTTTGGTTAAGTATGAGACTAAACACAGAACATTTTTGAGCTGAGCAGATGCCTGGCATAGCTGACTGAGGTTGTGGACACTGGACACAGGAATTCAATTCAGCAGCCATTCATTGAACATTTACTATGTGTTAGGCATAGCATGCAAGGCTGTGAAATCAATGGCCATGCGCGCTTGCTTTGATCTCAACTTGTCCCCTAAAACACTTTTCACCACATCCTCATTGCCTCAGGAGAGCTACCTCTCCAATGGCAGAGGGTTAATCGTCTGTAGCAGTAGCAGCTGGAAGTTAGGCCAGAAGCTGCTTATTTGCCTTGTAGACTGTTATCTTTGATATCTTCTTACTCTTAAGGATAAGGCCTTTCCCCTTTTCTGGGGTTTCTTGCTGTTTGCTGTGATCCTTCGTGTATACCAGCAGTGCACACTAGATTCCTTGGTTTCCTGCTTCTATCACCCTTTCTGGCTTGCTACACTGTATATTAGAGACAGCTTAGACCATTTTAAAGTCAGTATTGTGCTTTATAGGTTTGGATGTTTTAACTAGTTGACTCCTTTATTTATGTATTTATTGACTAATGCATTGGCCACCTACTATTTGCCTGGTTTATGTGAAGCACTTATGTGAAGCACTGGGGTTACTGAGATGAACTACTTAGTCCCTCCCCTCTTTCACATTCTTTCAAGAGATTATGCACCCAGCTGCCTCAAGGCCTTTGCACAAGCTGTTCTCTCTGTTCAGCCTTTCAGATCTAGGTCAAATAGCAGTCATTTTCTCAGCTCTAACCCTCTCCTCTGGACTATACCATTTCCCTTAGTTTTAGCACCCATAACCTATCCTTTAGCATTGTTAACTCAGTTTGCAATGATATATTTGTGTGATTTGATTAGTATTTGTCCTGTAAATTCTAGAATCTATGAGGGTGGTGACTTTTCCCCACACCATTATCATCCTAAACATAGGTCAGTGCTACATTTGTACTTGGCATGTACTGGGCACAAAAAACATAATTGTTGAATGAGTGAAGACCTGAGAATAGAGTACTTTGTATTACAAGAAAGGTCTCCCTGAGTGGGCAACACTGCTAAGAGTCACTGAACTAGAAAAGGGAGGAGTGTGTAAGAGAGGCCTTTTGAGGCCAAGGCAAATCAGTGTAAAGGCCTGCATTAGTTTGTCCAGTCTGCATTAGCAAAATGTCATAAACTGAGTAGCTTATAAATAAGAAACATTTATTTCTCACAGTTCTGGAGGCTGGGAAGTCCAAGGTTGAGGCACCAGCAGGTTCTGTGTCTGTTGAGAGCTTGTTCCTCATGGATGGTACCTGTTCTCACATGGTAGAGGGGCAAACAGACTCCCTTAGGCCTTTTATAAGGGTGCTAATCCCCTTCATGAGGGTTCCACCCTCATGATCCAGTCGACTCCCAAAGTCCCCCATCTCCTGGGCAACATGGTGAAACCCCGTCTCTACTAAAAATACAAAAAAAAAAAAAAAAAAATGGCTGGGTGTGGTGGCAGACATCTGTAACCCCAGCTACTCGGGAGGCTGAGGCAGGGAATCGCTTGAACTGGGGAGGCGGAGGTTGCAGTGAGCCAAGGTCGTGCTGTTGCACTCTAACCCGGGCAACAAGAGCGAACTCTGTCTCAAAAAAATATATATTCTGGGGAGACACAAACATTCAGATCATAACAAGGCTCAAGGTCTCAAACTAATAGGAATGGCTGATTTGGGGAGAGACATCAGGGAGTACCATGCATGTAAAGTTGGGAGTGCTGGGATATTGCAGCAGAACAGTTACCTTGAGAAAATTGGATGTGAAAGGGAGGAAAGAGAGCGGTATTTTAAGGAGAGATGAGTAAAAGGAAATTTCTATTTTAGTTTTGTTTTATTTTTAAATGTACATTTAGATAGTAAAAAATTTAATTGTTCATTTAAAAATAACTAAAATAATATAATTGGATTGTTTGAAATACAAAGGATACATGTTTGAGGTAATGGATACCCCATTTACCCTGATGTGATTATTACACATTGCATGCTTGTATCAAAACGTCTCATGTAAGTCATAAATATATATGCCTACTATGTACCCCAGAAATGAAAAAATTTTTAAAAAGTTCATTTAGGACTGCAGAAACTGAGGAAGTGTGGTGAGGCTTCATGAGGGGGATTTTCTCTGTTAAGAGGATTAGATCCACTAGTTTCCAAATAACTGAGTGCCAAAACATTTTCATTTTATTGCTTAGTGTGTGCATCATTTCTCACAGGGCAGAGGATATTTGCATGTATGTGGTTTGTTTGCTGTTCTGAGAGCCCATTTTGCACATGGTCTCAGAGTTGTAGTGACTTACTCCACTTCTGATAATGAATAATGTCAGTGTCCGGACACTAAAAGCCCAGTCTTTTGGCACCTTGGTGTGTACTGAGCTGCCTGGAGGCATAGAACTCTATCAGGTCATGTGGCCTGAAATGCCCACCTGTAGTTTCTACAGATGCAGTTCCCCATTCAAGGACATTGATTTCCCATTTCCTACCCACCTCCCCCCATCCCCAACCACACACAGGAATAAATAAAAAATTGCTGTTGATCTTGGTGATAATATTGTTGTTACATTTTGCAAAGAAAATGGAAATAAAGGATGCTTAGAGGAACATATGGTAAAAAATATAATGCATTAAGGAAACATTTTAATCATATGAATAGACAGTTCTTTCTTGCTGGCTCACATCCACCTGGACCTGATAAATTCAGTTGGGTGCTATTTCTTTTGAATTGAGCATGCACTTAGTGCTCATTTTCTGAAACATAATTGATGTACCAACTTGGGAAATGAGTGTATTGCACTTCCTTGGGGAATGTCATTGTGTGCTGGACCCAGCACCAAATCAAACAGAAAGCTGCTATCCCAGGGAGCAGTGAAATCACTTTTGATGCATGTACTTGTGTTTTGTTTAGTTTTCTGCCCAGTAATAATAGAAAGGATATATATATATTTGTGATGGCATTAAGGATTCAGGAAAATTGAGAGCCATGTTTCTTAGTTTTAGGTCTTCTCATATCCCACTTTCCTATCCCTCTCCCACTTAGTAGTAACACTCTTTAGTATTTAGCCTATATTTTGGGTGTGACCTTAGATACCTTTGTAACCACCACTTCCCTTTCCTTCTCTTCTTTTCTACAGAAAGATGTAGCACTTAAGCCTCAGGAACGTGTGGAGAAACGCCAGACGCCCCTGACCAAGAAGAAACGAGAAGCACTTACCAATGGCTTGTCCTTTCATTCAAAGAAGAGCAGACTCAGCCACCCACACCACTACAGCTCAGATCGAGAAAATGACCGCAATCTCTGCCAGCACCTTGGGAAGAGAAAGAAAATGCCGAAGGCACTCAGACAGGTGAGGAAGCTTGGGTTCGCTCTTTCCTGTGGCGGCAAAATTCCTTCCTTAGGTGCTTCCTCCACTGTGGTTCTTCGTAACAGGTGGAGAAGATATCCTTGGTGGGATGCTGAAGTGGTTGTCCAACAAAGCTGTGTGTGTGCTTTTAAAAGAATCTAAAACCCAATCTCAGTGTTTTTTATGAGGATTTGAAACTTCAGCAAGGTGCCCTTTCAGTCAGATGTGCTTTATGCAACAAAGCTTGATGCTAGTGGTACTGGTATTTAGGGCAGACCTGTCTTAACAGTTGTCAAGATGGACTGGCTTGTAGGGGAGAGATCTTTGCAATTAGGATAAATGGAACAGGTGGATTTCATCACATACATTGTGCATCTCATGGTTCTAAGGTGCTGAAATGATTGCCTGGGTGTGAGAAGTGCCTTGCTAAGATTTATATTTTCCAGGGAAGCTCAGATACTGTGGCATCTGGGAGGGCAATGGCAAAGAAATGAATTTGCCTTTTGGTGTCTTAGTTGTTCTCCATAGGCTATAATTCAAGACTGTCTTTGTGATCTGTTGATTGTATGAATATCTGATAGCGAGGCTTACTGGCCTGTTAATAATTAGGTTTCAATGATCCACAAGAAAGTATGGCTCTTGGCATTTGGGAAGCCTTTCTGCCTGTGGAAATCCCCACATGAGATGGATTTATAATGAGATATGAAGCTGTTTATAGCAGTTTTTCTGCACAAATCCAGAGGCTTCAGTGCCTGTCAAGTTAGTTACCTGTGTCCTGGGTGTGTTTTATTTATTTTTGGCAGGACCATTGGGTAGGATTGACTATCAACTGAAGAAAGCGAAGGAAGGAATTGTAGTTTACAGAGCAGGTGCTGCCAATTAGAAGTGGAATAGGTAATTTTTGGTTTGCAGATGTTTCTCTGCAGAGGCAGGGAGATCTGGGATCAAACAAAACAATGGTTCCCAAACTGCACAGATCTTGAGAATCATATAATGAGAGCTACTAAACCCAAATTTCTGGCCCCTCTTTAGGACCTAATGACATTTGTAGTTTTAGGGAGTTTCCTATTTGAAAACAGTCAGCCTGGTTGGAAGTCACTCTTAAAAAGAATCAAGAGTGTATTTGGGTGATGGTTTTTAGTTAAAAGATTGGAAAGATCAAAAGCCTCAGTATGATGTAGTGGGCAGTTTGGTGTCAGAATTCTGCCTTATACGTAGTGAAGGATATAATCCTGGTAAAAACATCTGGGGTGATGGGTTTCAGATGGACCCAGAAGGCTTCCAAGGTAATGCCCTAAATCTGACAACCAGCACAGTGTTTCCAAAGGTACACTTGTGTCCTGAAACGCCAGACTAGAGTTATAATAGTAATTATTAACATTTACCTAATGCATACCATGCTACATTCAGTGAGGGAGTTTTTATAGTATAACCTCTAATTTGTACAACAACCCTGCCTAGTAGGTAATATCATGGTTACTTAACAGCTATGGAAATGAGGGCTCAAAGAGATAAAGTGACTTATCTGAGGTCTTGGCAATGAGGGAAGGAGCCAGGGTTTAGACCCAGATATCTCTAGTTCCGTGGTTTGCTCTGTTTTCCATATTTCGATGAAGTTTTATTTATTTTTTTCTTGATAGGGAGTTGGGGAGAGGGAGGAAAGCCTAAATTCTATAAAGGGTGATGTTCCTGTGGTATTTGTGACTCCTAACTCATGCCTCTCTGTGTGAGATATGTGAGAAAAGTGATTAATCTCAGTGGAGAGAGATTGCAATGTAACCACCCCCCTCTCCCTCAGGCCCCCGTCCCAGCAGGGTAAGAAGGAAGGCTTCTTACTCTGAGTTAACACCAAGCTGCGGATCCTCATCCTTGAATCTTTTTCTTCTAGACATGATCTGACTTTTCTATTCTGTGTCCTCAGAATTATTCTTTGTATTTCTTTCTACTTCTTCAAGACTTTCAAGGTCCTCTGGCGACAGAGTTTTATGATCGGAAAAGAAGACTAGGACATAACACATCTTAAATTTGAGTAGCTTTTGGTCATAATGGCCAACTCTCTGGTACTAATGGTATTTGAAATCAAAGCTATCTTTGTTTTAGGTAACATATTTGAAAAGCAAGTATTTTGACTATTTATGAATCACGGAGAAGGAAAGCATGAATTGTATCTTTGGCCCTGTGTAAAACTTAAAAACAAGGAGTATTTTCTTATCTCCAGTGTTGATGCCAAAATATGTTATCCAATCAAGTGTTATATTTCTAGTAAGAAGGAATGCAGAAGGTAATAATTGAGATAAGGCTATAATACTTCTCATTTTTAATATTCTTAGAATCACTTGTGCTATTATGAAATCCCAAACAAGTCACCATCTGGTAACAGCCCATCTGGAAAATGAAGGGCTTGGACTTGAATGTTTCTTAGGCTTCTCCCTCTGGGTCCCATAGTTTTTTAAATTTATGAATAACACAAATACAGTGTCGTAGGGGTCTGTAAAGGAGTCTGTAGGTCTGAAGGTAATGCTGTTTTGGAGTTGGTCTGTAACTGATAGGCTCTGTGAAGACATTTATTTATTTTTAATGTTTTTTTCTTTAAAATTTTGTTTTCATGTAATATGAAGACATTTAAAGGAGAGGGGTAAGATGCATTTATAGTAGGAGGGAGGGGAGTGGTCCATTGTGTGTCAGCCCAGACAACTGCCATCTGTTATGTGATCATTGGTAAAAGGTGACACATGAGTGTTTAATGACTATAGTAGATGTTCAAAAAGCTTGTCTGAAGAATACTCATGATTGCTTTCCTATCATCCTAGATGCCTGTAAATATCACAATTACTTTATTGCCTGCCTTTGCCTCTTATCAGGTAAAGAAACTGAATCTGACCATCTTAGCTGGGAGGGGACCTTGAGATGAGAGTGAGCTTTGAGGAGCATTTCTACATTAATGGATTGTCATTTAGTGCCTGTTATTGAGAACTACAGATGAAATAGGGAAGAGGCGAGAACTTAGTCTTTATTTCTGACTTGGTGAGAGTGAATTAGGTTTGCATCTTATTAGGAAATGGTACTTCCTGAGCAGACAACTTAATGCACAGCTTTCCTGTAATTATAGGAAGATGTTACTCCTTAGTAGAGAGGAAATAATAGGATTTTTTTTTTCTGAGACTCCGTTGAAGGCAACTAATCTTTTTACTCGGAGAGTGCAATTATACTACTTTTATAGGAAAGATGTGTAGTTCTAAAACCAAACTGCTTATTCCTTCACTTGCCTAGTTATAAAACCCAAGTTCTTGTGATGTTTTTCCGTACTACCAAAAGAAAGCTTTTAAACTGACACTTAACTTATTTGTTGGATTATGTTTTTAAGTGTAAATACATACTGCCTTAGAAGATGCTGAGGTGGCACCTGTCTTGGCAAATGGTTGCACTTTTTGATATGAGAAATTTGAATCCTTTCTTACTTCCCAAAGGGGTTAAAAAGTATGAAGAAATGAATAAGTTACCTCTTATACAACTCTTATACAAAATAGCGCATGTCTTTCTGACCTCTGTAAATGAACTATTTGTTCATGATGTAAGCACTTAGACATGATATAAAAAAAGTTTTATCATTTACTTATAAGGACATGGTACTTTTTTTTTCTCAGTGGAGATTTGGGAGTGGGAAAAGCAAAAGAGGTTGCACAGGTCCTCTCCTTAAGGAGTTTTATTCTCTAATTGGGAGACCAAGTCACAATGAAACCACTCAGGAACACAAGGAAGTCACGTGTCGCTAAACCGATAAGCCAAATTATAACTTCCTGAGAAGCACTTTGGGAAAACTTAACCCTTCCCAAGGCATTGAGTTTAGTTTCAGTATATCTGACTTCTAGATCATGGGGAATTCTTTAAAAATTTAGGACTTTGTAGTTTAAAACACACAGAGAGCAAAAGGGTTTTAAAAATAGAGTACCAATGATGAAAAGTTGATGAGCATTCAGAGAACTCTCAGATTTGGCTCTGACTGAATTTCTAAATCTCCATTTAGTCCATTAGTCTGTCCTTTCTCTGTAGTATGAACTGAGCCAGAGGAAATAGGCTTAAGTGAGCTAGAAGGCATTTTTAGGTCATATGAACTCTTCTAACAGACACCAAGATGAATCATCAAAATAAATCCTGTGGTCTCCCTCCTTAACTGAATTTTAGGTGCCAAAAAGCCACCATTCATCTTTGGGCAGAATTTCCTAAAGAAAGAGGCAGCCTGTTGAGATTGCTTTAGTCACAGGAGAGCATCATTTTAGAGGAAAATGGAGGAATTTGTGAATATTTCAGGAGCCTATTAGTAGACTCTAACCTTGCAGGTAAGGATGGCTTATGTGGGAATGTCTTATGTGGTTTAAAAATCTTTATGCAAGTTAATCTGGGTAGGTATTTCTTGTTAGGAATAAAAATTTGCTCTTCTCTCTCTCTGAAAATCCAGTATGGTGGGAGATTTATAGTTGACATTGTAAACTGTAGACACCAAAGGTGTCTACTGCTTTCTGGGAAGAAGAGGGATCCATCCCAGTGCCAGGCATTTAAAATTAGAGCGATTACTAGAACTCTGCATGGTGGTTGCATCTGCTTCATGTATTGACATTGTACGTTGGTCTTCCTTGGAGTAAGTGATAGTGGTGCTATAGACTTAAGAGCCCAGGTGACTGAGCCATCCTCTCTTTCCACCTGTCCTGATGGAACAGTCTATCCCAGCCCATGCTCTTTCCTGTTGAGAGTGTTTGCTACCAGAGGCTGGTCCCTTATTTCAGCATGACTTAGACTTACTCCTATTGTCTGAAGAGCTTTCTGTAAATTTGTTACTAGTAGAAATTAACTTGCAAAGGAGGATTTATAATGGAAAATTTTGATTAAACAGATCCAGTTCAAGTCTCATTTCTGAAGATCTGCTAATTAGTTTTAGATGGAAATCTAGGCCAAAAATCACACAGGTATTTATCCAGCTTGACTCTAGAGCCTACAGGTTTCTGGAAATCAGAGCATTTGAGACAGTAATGTAATTTGGGATTTTACTGTCATAATGAAAAGACATGAACTTTGCTATGTGCTCTTTCATACGTACTTTTGTTATAATAGATGTCTGCTGGTACCTTGAACCAGTATTAAGAAATGGTCAGTTAAACCGTTTCTACCTCATACTTCAAAATTTCAAGTTTAACATGTTAATTGGGATTTCATTTGCTTTCGAAAAATTGTGTAGTCATGTGAAGGTTACAAGCTAAGGTATCAAATAAAATTCTTTGTATTTTTTTCCTTTTTATGAATTTAAGTTGCATACTTTTATGAATTTAAGTTGCCTAAAGTATAGAAATAAGAAAAACCATAAGGAAAGATGGAGGGAATAAAAGATTGGCTTATGATCTCTCTTGGAATATTGATTGACTTGAATAAGAATAAGATGCTAGTTTTAACATCAGGTAATTGAAGAACCCCAATCTAGGCTTGTCTGTGTTCAGGAATTACTCATGTATTGTATTGGAAGTATTGGTTTATAACTGGGATTGGTAAACCTGACACTAATATAATAATGAGTTATATGAAAGATGTTTTGCTTTTGTTTTATCTTGAGCATTTGGAAACAGGTTTATTGGAGTTTTTTATTTTGTGTCTTTTGACTCTATACTTCGTTGCTGTGAGCCTTGAATGTTGGGAATAGTGAGCATAAACATCACTTAACTTCAGTGAGATACATCTTTGGAATGTTATGGCCAGTAATAATTTTATCCTAAGTGATATTTGTAATTTTAAATAAAAATTTAGTAAAAATTGACTATGAAAAGGACATAGCATATGTATTAGGATTCTCTGGAGAGCAAGTACCAATAGAATATATACGTGGATAGATAAGAGGGGATTCATTCGGGGAATTTGTTCACATGATTATGGGGGCTGAGAGGTCCCATAACAAGCTCTCTGCAAGCTGGAGACCCTGGGATTCACAGTATGGCTCAGACCAAGTCTGAAGGCCTGAGACTGGGGTAGTCCTCAAGTCCAAAGCCTAGAGAGCCTAGAGTTTTGATGACCAAGGGCAGGAAATTATATCCCAGCTCTAGGAGAAAGAGAGACCATTTCGCCTTTCCTTTGTTTTTGTTTTATCTGGACCCCCGGCTGATTGCATGGTGCCTGCCCACATGGAGGGCAGATCCTTCCCTACTTAGTTCACTCAGACTCACATGCCAATCTCCTCTGGAAACACCCTCACAAACACACCCAAAGGTAATGCTTTACCAGTTCTCTAGGTATTCTTTAATCCAGTCAAGTTGACAGCCTAAATTAACCAACACAGCACATTAACTACCACCTCATAAAATAAAACCTGCAGAGAGAAAATAAGCTGAATGGGAAAAGGAACTGCAATGAAAAGAATGGGCCGTAATTCAGCTTGGGTGATCCTGATACCTATAGGAGTTGTTCCATAAAACAGTGACCTTTTATGTTTCCCATAGTACGAAAATTTTATATGTGTATTTGTGCGTGCAGAACTTTATTAAGGGCCATTTAAATCCCATATATTGTTAGAGGAGTTAAGAAAGATAAAGTGACAGGAGTGATTCTCAACTCTGGCTCCCATAAATTTCTACAATGTCAGTGATTGAAGAATGAGAGAGCACATCTTTCCTTTAATAAGGCCTAGCCAGTGCCCTTTTGGTAGTTGATGAGGGTAGGACAGAACTCCCTTTCTTTATTTGAAACTGTGCATTTTTGTGCTGATTAAATTTTACATTTTTCCCTCTTGTGATGATATAAAGTTATCTGCATGTGGCCAGATCTCAGCTACAGAACATGAAAGAAGGCCTCTGTACGTTCTGCATTCTAATCTCTGTTCACAGCAATCTTGTATCCACACAAGTCTGTACATGACAGGTAATGAGTGGGAAGTGGGAGGAGATGGGTGTCTGTGTGGTTTGCAATGGTGGTGGTGGGGAACTGAGCAGATGGTTGTGATAGCCACATGCTGCGTGATTCCCGTGGGAGTTGATGGTGGTGACAGGCGACTCACAATGTGCTATTTACAGTTTGGGTTTGCAGTCTTTCGGTGACATCTGAATGCTCTTTAGCAACTGCTTTCATTACTGCCTTTCGAGGAGCTGTTAATTGAAAATGAAATTGTGGGTGGGCTTTAAGACAGGCAGACGCAGGCAATTCTGTGTGGTAAATGTTACTTGAGAACTGTTGGATGTCTTCATGCCCAGTTTGTAATTCATTTTCTAAGACTGTAAAAGCCAAAGGTGCATTTGGAGATTCAGTTATGTATACACATAGGCCGAGCTGAATGTCACACCTTGCCCAAAGGGTCAAACATACAGTTATTGGGATGGGTGCTGTGGTTCACGCCTGTAATCTCAGCACTTTGGGAGGCTAAGGTGGGAGGATTGCTTTGAGCACAGGAATTCAAGACCAGCCTGGGCAATATGATGAGACCTTGTCTCTAGAGAAATAAAAAAATTAGCTGGGCATGGTGATGCATGCCTGTTGTCCCAGTTTCTTGGGATGCTGAAGTGGGAGGATTGCGAGGGCCCAGGAAATTAAGGCTGCAGTGAGCCGTGTTCACACAACTGCACCCCAGCCTGGGCAACAGAGCGAGGCCCTGTCTCAAAAAAAAAAAACAAAACACACAAAACACCTATTTGTCTGGAAACCAACCTAGGGGAATGCTTGGCGATCCCAGCTGCCTGCTCATGTCTTACCTTTGTGTGGTTCTCTTTAAACGTATACAACTGTGTGAGGTTCTTAGGTAAAATCTGCTGACATCTTGTAGTGTTCTCTGTGAGTTTATCGTAGGACTTCATCCTCCTTTCTTCTTTTAGCTTTTCATATAGTTACTATGCAGGAGTTAATGGTTATTTGTTCTCTTGAACTTTGGGATACATTTTTCCTTCCGTATCCAAGGAGGATTCTTTCCAGGACTCCCCATGGATACTAAAAGCTGTGGATGTTCAAGTTCCTTAAATAAAATGTTATAGTATTTTTATGTAACCAACACACATCCTCTCACAAACTTTAAATCATCTCTAAATTATTTATAATACCTAGTACAATGTAAAAGCTATGCAATTTGTTATTATATTGCATTGTTTAGGCAATAATTACAAGAAAAAGAGCCTGTGCATGTTCAGTATATAAGCGACCATTGTAGGCCTAACCACATTTTTGGTCTGCCATTGGTTGGATCCATGGATACAGAGGGCCAAATGTATTATATTCAAGTTCTTACATATAACTTTGTTCCTTGTAAAAGTTTTCATATGATACAACTCTGTTAAAGGCAGTTGGAGCCCAGAGGCAAACAAGAGAAGAAGGAAGAGAGAGGGTGGATTTTATTGGACTTTGACAGTGGTTGATGATCTTGATTCTGTTATGGCTGCCCCCAGCTGCAGGATTGTGATTTGTTTCTCATCTTCAGAGTTGTTTGCTAAAGCATTAGTAGCATTACTGAAATAGTAGCTTTTGTAAATGTTTATATGTTGAATTGTTTTATTGCCCATAGCTTTGCACAGAAATCTTGTGCTGAACAAGGAATGACCTCCCTCTTGGAAGTGCTGTTAACTCTTTTTAATTAAATATGAATATAGATACAATATTACTGCATTTTTTTTTAGCTTTCCCTTGAACATTTCAGTGAATACTATCTGGGACAAAACCATACTGAATTATACGCTTTGACTACTATCATTCTTTGCTCTTAGAGAGTCCCCGAGGCTTGGGGTGAGGAGACACACCCCTTGCCGTACTTAACCCTCAGTCCCATTAGACCTGCTTTGCCGCAGGAACCCAGCTGTTCTAATGCATTTGAGCTGCTGCTGGGTCCTAATGATGCTTAAAAGAACCTGTCTTGGTATTCTAAATGAACTCTGGAGCATTGCTTATTGATGCAAGTGTTGATGATTTTATATCAGGCAGATATAACTTTGTTATTTACTCTGGGGCTTTTTACACCTAGGGGTGTGCATCCTCACACCAGTGCTCACAAAGACACACACAGGAGCAGAAATCAAAATAGCTCACAAATGTGGGCAAGTCCTGTGGGGGCCCACCTGATGTCTCTCAGGAGGCCTGATGAGCTGTGCCGTGTGGCCTTCTGGAACATTGTACCTGCATTCATTGATCACAGCTCTGCAGAAGCTGCCACTTCTCCTATGTGCCTGCCTGCAGTGACGCTGATGTAGCAGGTCATTCTGTAATCACTGTTTGCACCTGCATTTGCTCAGGAAATGCTTGTGTCACATCTTGAAATCATGTACAAACCTGGACAGGTCCTAATTGCTGGTGATGGTTCTGAGAGGCTGAGATTGGCTATAATTAGATGGAGAAGCAATTAGCTACATATTCTGAGTAGGGAACATACAGAATAATGTTTCTCAAAGGGTGGTCTTTGGACCCCTATGTCAGAGCAACTGTGGATCTTTTGTTAAAATGCAGATTCCCAGGTAATCACCTTGGCATAGTCCCTTGGGTGGGGGTCAGGGTGTGGAAACAAGGAACTGGAGTTCCTTCAGTGACTCCAGTACAGGTGCTGCAAGAGCCATATTTTTAAATAAACTGTACTTATTTTTTATTTTCAATTAAAAATTGCAATATTGTTAGCAAAACTTGGGAAGAATCATAAAATTGTAACAACATCTTGCGGAAATAAATTTATCAATAATTGGATCATATTTTTTGTTCTGTACGTTTACTAATTGAGTTATCTTCCAAAATGTATTGGCAAGAAAGAAATGTTTCTGCCAGATGATGTAGACATTATATAACAAAAAATGCTGTTTTCAAAATAGCTACTTTTTCTAGGTGTTTACTAGAATGGACCTGATAGAATAATTGTATTCTAGTATTCTCTCCTTAGGCCCACTGGCTCACTCAAATAATAGCTGTTTATAAAGATGCTAACTGGAGTTTTTTATTTTTCATTTTTTTAAAGTTCTAATTTCTTGTGTTTTCCCATCTGTAGACAATGATGATGAGCTCTTAAGGTTTATGCATTTTTTGAACCCTTCAAATTACAAAAATTGGTGATATTTGGTACTGGGGGTCAAGTGTGAAAGAAATCTGAAAATATTGCCCATATCAGTGGAGACTAAAGGCCATTTGTCATTTTCTTCATTACCAGCAAAGCTTCAGTTTAATAAAAATACTATAATTGAATTTATGGTTTTGATTCCACAAATTCAAAAAGAAATATTTTCCTTTCTAAAGCCAAACAGAATAAAAATTCTCATAAGAATTTTTGTTTAAGTAGCAAAACCTATTCTTAGGATTTAACAATTGCCTGAGGTATGTCAACAGTAGGTAGCATTCGTTTTTTTTTATATATTGCTATGAGGCCAAAAATGCTGTTTTCCTACAGATTAGTTGCAAAATGATCTACCAAATAGTTGCTAATGAAATTATCCTATGAGAAAGATTATTAATAATGACTTTTGATTTTAAAAAATACTATCATCAAATTTTCCTAAGAAATAATGATGATGATGAGAAAAGCAGTTTTGAAATACAAAGCTGGGTGGTAGTGGGCCTGGTGTGCACTGCTGGGAGGTTGCATGGTACTTTGTGAAACTTCAGCAGCCCGCTTGCATAATTTATCATTACCTGTCCCCTACCTCTCTCTACTTAATTCTGAATCTGTATTTCTCAGATAAACATGGCAGTAGGAAGGATAGGGAAAGGTGTTGAGGGGATGTGATTATATGGATGTTTTTGAAGGGGAATATATTGGTGTCATGGGATCCCTGGGATGTCACCTTGCCAGCTGGAATCCTCTGTGGCAGGGGTACCTTCTGCCTGAGTATTGCTCATGCTCACTGGGCTTGTTCTGTCCAGTTGGCCCAGCAGGCTGCACTTGGCTGATGCCACTGGCCCAGATCCCACACCTGCCAAGGGCGAGCCAGGCGTAGAGTGGCAAGGGGTGTGTGGGTGAGTATATTAGTCCTTTTTCATGCTGCCAATAAACACATACCCAAGACTGGGCAATTTATAAAAAAAGAGGTTTAATGGACTTACACTTCCACATGGCTGGGGAGGCCTCACAATCATGGCAGAAGGCAGTGAGGAGCAGGTCACATCTTACATGGATGGTGGCAGGCAAATAGAGCATTTGTGCAGGGAAACACCTGTTTTTATTTTATTATTTTATTTTTTATTTCTTTGAGACAGAGTCTTGCTGTGTCACCCAGGCTGGAGTGTAGTGGTGTGATCTCAGCTCACTGCAACCTCTGCCTCCTGGTTTAAGCGATCCTCCTGCCTCAGCCTACCAAGTGGCTGGGACTACAGGCACCTGCCACCACACCCGGCAAATTTTTGTATTTTTAGTAGAGACGGGGTTTCACTTTGTTGACCAGGCTAGTCTTGAACTCCCGACCTCGTGATCTGCCCGCCTCAGCCTCCCAAAGTGCTGGGATTACAGGCGTGAGCCACTGCGCCTGGCCCGAAACTCCTGTTTTTAAAACCATCAGATCTCTTGAGAGTTACTCATTATCACGAGAACAGCATAGGAAAGACCCCCATGATTCATTTACCTCCCACTGGGTTCCTCCCATGACATGTGGGAATTGTGGGAGTTACAATTCAAGATGAGATTTGGGTGGGGCTACAGCCAAGCTGTATCAGTGAGTGAGCCTGGGGTATGGCCACTGCTCAAAGCCAGGCATGCCTGCTGCTGCAGCAGGGTGGGCAGCCCCAGGCACCAGAACAGGTGCTGGCTCCATGCAAGGCTGTGGCTGGACAAGATGTACTGCATGTGGCTTCCACTGTGGGCACCCCTGTCTGGATGAGGGCAACAAGGTGGCACCCAGAACCTTGGAGATACCAGGAACCACAGAGCCCCAAAGAGGGGTGTCACAGCCCTGGCTCAGGGAGCCCCTAGGTCTGGGCTCCGCAAAGGGCCGCAGCTCTTCTCTCCTTCTCATTAACTGCAACGTGGGGAGCAGGGGGAAAAGTGTGTTTCAGCCCTGTTCTGTTACAGCTCATCAGTGCTGCCATTCAACAGGTCTCGAGTTCTTGTCCCATGCCTAGGAAGAATGAGGTACAGCAGACAACTGGAGTGTGAGCAAGGTGGAGAGGAGCTTTGTTTGATCCACAGAACAGCTCCCAGGAGACCTCAAGTGGGTAACTCCTTTCCACAGGCAGGTCATCCCTATGAGTGTCCAGCTCTCAGTGGAGAGGTGACCCGCAGTGGTAGCTCCTTTCTGCAGCTGGTAGTCCAATGTCTGTGTGAGCCTGGCTGAGTCTTGGGTTTTTATGTGCTTAGAAGGGAGGAAGTACGTGTTGATTGGTCCATGGGCAGGCCTGGAAAAAGCACCATCCGATTGGCTGAATGGTCATCAATGGAGTCTTCACTCTGGGTGGCAGACTCCACTGGGAACTGGCAGCCTGGCCACTAGGCTTCAGGTTGTCCCTGGCTTGAAGGTGGGATTTCACTGGGGACCTGTCCCTTCCTGCCCCAAAACCTGTCTGCCTCCCACCATCAACATGCCATCCATGGCACTCAGGCTGTTGATGCCAAGGGACACCTGTAGGCCCACGCTGAGCCACCTTCGGTCCTACCTTGGCCTCCCTCCTATGCTCATGGGTGCCCAAAATCTGGAGGGGGTGCTGAGGTGGCAGGGGGCTGGCATGTCAGTGCCATCCGAGTGCATGCATGCCTGGCCAGGTTGTGACGGCACTCAGGCTTAGCCTCAATTTTCCTCTGAAATCAGAGTGGGCTCCAGGTATAGGCAGAGGCCAGGTATGGGGAGAGGCCAGGTAGAGAGAGTAGGCACTTCCAAGACTGCTTGGGCAGGGGCACTTCCCCAGGTCCCTGAGAGCTCAGGGATGCCTGGGTCTGGAGCCACAGCTGGGCAGCTGCATGTGTGCCCAGGAGCATGAATCTCCCGCTCTGCCAACTCAGTGGAGGGTGGAGCTCCTGCCTGTTCCTGGCCCCAGCCGGCTCCTCAGAGCATACAGCCCCAGCTGCAGCCAGCATCTTGGCAGCGGCTGCTCCAGACAGGCTGCCGCTGCCATCACTGGAACCATGTAGGGAGTATATTAGGGCTGCCCCATGGTTCTCCAGATAGACTAAGGAGACAAATTGACATAGTACAGTATTAGAAGGAAAGAATATGGAGTTTAAAAACCATTTTCATGGTCATTCTGCCCCTGCTCTTCTCTGCCCCCTTTCAAACTGAGCAGACCCATATTTTTCCTTTCATCTCTGTCCTTGAGCCTACCTTCAGCTCTTTGGCTTTCATTTTACTCTCTCCTTCCACCCAGTGTCTTTTGCTTGCTTTTTGACCCAGCCAGGATTGCACGGGACATCACTTAGATCTGCTCTCAGTCACAAAATGCCTTTGCTTCCTGTTTCCTTGTTCCTTTTACCATACTGGTTCTTTTCGGTAAACATTTAGATTTATCATCTCTAGATTAGTGCAGCGTTATTTAGCTCATTGCTATTGTACTATGGTTTAAAAAATTTCAGTGACCATCCACAGCCATTTAAATAAGATTGAAGCCTCTTAGTATAGGACATTTTAGGCCTTGACTAATCCTGCTGCAATGTACCTTCCCAGTTGCCTTTCCTGCTCTCTGTAAACACCAAGCTGCAACTACAACTGCTATTTGGATGAACCCTGTGTTTTCTCCACATTCCTGTGCCTGTGCTTAGGCTATTTTCTTTGTTTAGAATATTCTTCTTTGACATATTTGTCTTCCAGTGACTAGTTCAGACCCACTTCTTCCTTGAAGTTTTTATGATCTTTTTCCTTATAAGTAATTACATTGTCTTCCCAACTCTCATGATCCTTTGTTTATAACAAGGGTGACCCCAGAATTTATCACCTAATCTAGGACATTACTGAGAATGAAAGGGGGCACCATTAATAATTACCTTGGAACAATAAGCATAAATCAGGACTTCCTGAAAAACTGGGATATATAGTCACTCTGTAATTCACTTTTGGCCTTTTTCATACCATACTCTGTTTTGAGTTGGATGTATACGTGTTCTTCTTTCCACTGAAAAGTTGAGCTCCTTGAGGACCTCACTGAGTGACACAGCAAGGGGCCTAGGCTTATGTCACATATTGGGAAACAACACCCTTAAAACCACTGCTATCCTTTACTCGAGGATACCCTTCTCATATTTATAGTTTCCATTCATGTCTCTTTCCAGTCTTTTCTCCATATGCTAGCCAGAGTGATCTTTTAAAAATATACATATGATCATATTATTCCCACAAGTAAATCCTCTCAACTGCTTCTCAGGGTATTCAGATTGAAAATCAGACTCCCATCATCTACAGTGCCCGGTTTTCCAGTGCTGTTTCTTCAGCTTCATCTCATGTTCCCCTTGCTTACTGGCTCCAGCTCCCGACCTTCTTCTATTCCCTCCCACATGCCCAGTTCCTTCGTACCCTGGGCACCTTACACTATCCTCTTTGGATGAAGTAGTTCCCCCTCTGTTTTTTGAATGATGAGATACTTCTAGTCCTTTAGGCTTGAACTGAAATGTCATCTTTCATAGGGGCTTTTCTCGACCATATGGTTTAACTTAGGGCCTGCCATTTATCTTCTGTGTTTTGCACTTACCTTTTTAACTTCCTAACACCACATTTATAATTATAGATTTTTCTTTCTATGTCCTTCCTTATGTCTGCACCTTCTGCTGCACTCCAAGCTCTCCTGAGGAGAGGTATCACCTCCACCACAGTGTTTGTAGCACATTGCCTGGCACACAGAAGGTGGCACTCAATAATTAAAGTTGAGTGGTTGAAGGTTTGAATATTTTTTCCAATGGATGACATTACTAATTCCACACTCCTGTTACATTCCAACTTTAATTGGCTACAAAAAAAAGCACACACACACACACACACACACACAAACAATCCAGACCCCAGTACAATATGACTGTTGTCTTCTCTCTCTGGGGATATGCAATGTAAAATAAGGTACTGATGAGCGCATGCTGCACACCAAGCAAAAATTTATCCCAAGAAACCCCTGCCCCCCGCGTGGACCGTGTCTGCTGTTCTCCCATGGAATCTATCAGCAGTTTGTCTTCCCAGGGTCATAGCCTCTCAGGATGGTAGAATTGCTAGTGCAGCCAGGAAAAGCTGACCTAGGAAGACCATAGCCTTCCATTTTTTTAGCGGTAATCCAAAAGAGACTAGACAAGCAGAAGGACAGAGAGGAAAGTTGGTGGGAGTGAGGTGGAATTTACTGAGTACTCTTTTACATGGAATATTTGTGTGGGGCTCTACTTTTTTACCATGAGTACAAACTCTTTTTAGTATCAATGCATGAATAGCATGTCTTTTTACTGAAAAATTATTGTCCCACATGCCCTCAGTTTAAAATGTTTTGATCTTAGAAAACAGTTTATTTCCTTTTAAAGTGGCCCAATTAATTCATTTTCCACATATTTGCTCGTTCAGCAAACATCGACTGAGCATCGTTTGTGTGCAAACCTTATTCAAGAAACTCTGACATAACAGGGAGGACATGTTTAATGATAACTCTGCCCATGATGTGTTTATGGCTTGCTAGATCCATTCTGACCCACCTGTTGTAAAGAGTTCATGGAGAGCTCTTAACAACAAGTGAGGCTGAGGCTGGCGGATTAAATGCAGTTCAAAGGGAGACAAGGTTGAACATCTCCTAGAGAGGGAATACCTTCAGAGATACATATTAAAGTTATTTAAAATTGTTTCTTTCTTATCGTGCCATTTTTGTTGACCTCCCTTCTGCCCTTTTAAGAAACTTTGGAGAAAAATGCATTATTCTACTGAAAGCATCAGCAAATGTTGGAAATAGTATTTTGTTTATCAGTTTTCTTGGGTGCTTATGTTTAAAAATAAAGGCTTAAATAAGGTTCGCACATTTTTCACTCAGGTGCAATTTACTGGGAATTACCTGGCGCATTGGTTTTATGCTTAATATTTACAGATTATTAAAATCTCAGTGGCTCTCAAACTGCATGGACCAAGAAAATACGTGTATTTTCTAGAAGTGGTTTTGCTTATGGACACTGACCCATTTGAAACGAGTTACTCTTGGAACTCTTAGTACAGGAAAGTCTTATGTTTCTGTCTAGAGGTGGAACTGTTTATGCTAAATAGAAATAGCTTTCATTTTCTGTCATTTCTGTTTTCTTGGAAGTAGATTATTTTTGATGCAAGTAGAGCTTCAGAATTTGAATAGGAATTTTTATTTATTTACTTATTTATTGAGACGGAGTCTCACTCCGTCACCAAGGCTGGTGTGCAGTGGCGTGATCTTGGCTCACTGTCACCTCTGCCTCCCAGGCTTAAGTGACCCTCCCACCTCAGCCTCCTGAGTAGCTGGGACTACAGGTGCACACCACCACACCTAGCTAATTTTTTGAAAAGATGGGGTTTTGCCGTGGTGCCCAGGCTGGTCTCGAACTCTTGAGCTCAAGCAGTTCTCTTGCCTTGGCCTCCTAAAGTGCTGGGATTACAGGCATGAGCCACCGTGCCCAGCCCTTTGAATAAAAATTTAGACTTCAGATTTTTATAGTGAGAATACTGATGGGAGATTGAACAATTAAGTGATCTCAGGAGTAGATTATAGAGCTGTTTCTAATTTACTATCAAGTTATTTTTTTCCCAAAAGATAATTCATAAACTGCTTTTTTGTTTCTGGAAATCCTATTTGTTAGGAAGTGTTACAAATGGTGGTTTCCCAGTGAATTTATCAAAATGCTGTTTATTCAATAACATTCACTCCTCCAAGGATACTACTCACTGTCCCTTGACATTCATTCATTAAATATTTATTGTTCATGTACTGCTATGGACAGACATAATTTTGGGTGCTTATATTAGTGAACAAAATAATGAATACATCTGCCCTAGTGGAAGTTACATTCTCTTCATATATTAAATTCTCTTAGTTGTATACAGCTTCCATTTAAATGTTTAACCCAGACCTTTCTTCTCAACTTCTAGATTCATAAACTCAGCTCCTTATCAGAGTTTTGCTGCCTAGATCATTCACAAACATTTCAAACTCAGCATGTGTCACTTTGAAATCTATAATGGTGGTCCCCAAATTGCTCTTCCTCCTCAATTTCCTTCCTTAGTATGTGCACCATCTGCTAAGCATCCAAGTCATAAATCTGTTCATACTAGAAACCTGCAAGTCAGACTCCTCTTCCCCTCTTCACCCCATTCCTACATCCTGTAGATTTTTATCCTATGTATTTCTCATCTGCCCCTCTCTCTTCACTGTTTTCTATCCTTCCTGCCAGTGCAGTAGTTCAGATTCTCTTTCTCTTGGAGGTGTGATGACTAGCTTCTCATCTGACTTCTCAGCCTCTAATCTTGCCACTGTTAAATTCTGCTCCTCAAATTCCTCCATTAATGTGTTCTTGACAGCATGCAAATTGAATCATGTCATTTGTTTCAAGAGTTTTCATTGACTTTACTTATAGGTTAATTTCAACTTTCTTTATATGGTATAGAAGCCCACACATTTTTTTGTTTTGTTTTGTTTTAGAGAGGATCTCACTCTCTTGCCCAGACTGGAGTGTAGTGGTGTGATCATAGCTCACTGCAGCCTCCACCTCATGGGTTCAAAACGTCCTTCTGCCTCAGCCTGCCAAGTAGCTGGGACTAAAGGCATGTGCCACCACACCTGGCTAATTGTGTTTTTTTTTTTTTTTTTTCTTTTTTTAGAGATGGAGGACTCACTATGTTTTCTAGGCTGGTGCCCACACATTTTAATGCCTTACAGAGCATTCCCTTTTTTTTTTTTTTTTTTGGTGCTTCCTAATCCCAGTGCCCCTATCACATCAGACTTAATCTATTTTCTATAATGTCTTCCTCCACCCACTCCTACAAATCTGAATTTTTTTTGCCTTCAGTGAGTCTGATCTTAGTTACATGTGAGAAATGTAGTCCTACTAAATCAGAAATGGACTATACTACCTCTTAGAATAACATCTCTTGAAAGGGATCCCCTATAGCTTTAAGGGGTCTGCTGGTTTTTTGTTAACATGGGTGAATTGTAAGTGGTAAAATCTGAGATTTTAGTGCACCCATCACCTAGTAATGTAGGTTATGACTACATATTGTAGTAGTTACAATATATTGTTTTTTGTCCCTCACTCCCCTCTCACTCTGCCCACTTCTGAGTCTCCAGTGTCTGTTATACTACTCTGTATGCCTTTGCATACCCATAGCTTAGCTCCCACTTACAAGTGAGAACATAGGGTATTTGGTTTTACATTCCTGAGTCACTTCACTTAGAATAATGGTCTTCATTTCCAAGGACACCTTTGTTGTTGTTGTTGTTGTTGTTGCGACAGAGTCTCGCTCAGTCGCCCAGGCTGGAGTGCAGTGATGCGATCTCGGCTCACTGCAACCTCCACCTCCTGGGTTCAAACGATTCTCCTGCCTCAGCCTCCCGAGTAGCTGGGACTACAGGCGCCCGCCACCACACCCGGCTAATTTTTGTATCTTTAGTAGAGACAGGGTTTCATGATGTTGGCCAGGATGGTCTTGATCTCCTGACCTCGTGATCCGCCTGCCTCAGCCTCCCAAAGTGCTGGGATTACAGGCGTGAGCCACTGTGCCCAGCCCCAAGGACACATTTTTAAACTAAGAAAATGTTCAGTTTGTTAGAATTCAATGTGGCATAGGGAAAGGAAAATGAATTTTAGAGGACCAGTCTTTTACAAAAGATTACTGCAAATTTTGGTGGTTTCGTTCAAAAACTTTAAAAAGATCAGTTTCTTTTTTCATAATGGTAGTTGCTGGACCCTTGTGTTGGTGTGGCCATTGGATATTACAGAAGCCTTTTGTTACTGGAAGTAATTTTCAGGCCTCGGAGTTGCAAGTCAAGAATTGCCTGTACTGAACCCTTTGGAGTCTTTTCATTGTTACGAGGTAACTTTGCTTATGTGTGAATTAATGCTTAGGCTTTCAAAGCAAGACAAACTAGACATGATATGAACTTTGTCATTCTGCTAAATTAATACTGAAATGAAAACTTTTGCTGATACAAAGGCATTTCTGTTACCAGTAAATTGTTTAGACTTTGTAAGGATTTTGAGATGTGATTTATATTGGCTTATTTTTTAAAAAGCTGCCTTGAAAAGTGACCACAAGTGTGCTAAAAGGTTTATTTGAGGTAACCACAGTATTATAGCTCCCCTGGCATAATTATTCCATATTTTGTTTTGAGGAGTCAAGGCACAAAGCAAGGATAATCATAATGGTTGTAGGAAACAGCGCTTAGAGCTGGGATCCTAGGATTTTAATACTAGGATCTTTTACTTGTTGCAGCTTCCACGTTCCTTTTTGAAAAGCTTTTTTTAAACAGTATTTTTTAGGGCACAGGCAAACTATTTTAGCAGAATGAAGCAGTAATTTAAGAAAAATCTTTATATTCCTGTCCATTTCCACATTCTTTCTGAAAGGCTGCTCTTGGTGGTAGAAATACAGCTGTGGATGAAAAGATTGAGGTAAGGAATACTTTTCTCTTACATTCTTGTAGCTTGGGTCATTAACTATTCTCATATATGTCGACCTAGTTCATGGCAGCCAGGGGAGACAAGGTATAAAATTGATTGGGTTGTGATTCAGAGAGAGAAACAGTGGAAAAATATATTGAACACTTTTACATTACTCAGACCCCTTCTACACTTTTTTCCTCTTTGGTTTTAGACTGTATAAAGTATTGTGTTGGTACTGTAGATACAACATGTGGCTATCGATATTGATATAAGAAAATCTGTTAAGGTTCCTCTTTCAGCAGATATGGGGATGTTCATTCAGAGCAATAAGATCATTTCTCCTAGATGTTACATGTTGGCAGACTGAAGAAGACAAAGACGTCTTGTCTTCACGTTGTTTTATGGCCACGACTTTGAATTCATTTGATCACTTAAGAGATATCTCAGACACTGTAGCTAATTAGAAGGAAGGGGGCAGTTTTATTGTGAATATGTTCAGTGAAGAAGATAGCAGTGTTTGCTGTTGTATTGCTCAGGCTGTATGAACATGTATTTTGTTGGGGAGAAAGAGACTGGGAATCTGGATTCTTGGGCTAAAGTTTCTGCCTTGCTTCTGGCACTTTGTCCTTAACCAAGTTATTGCTGCTCTTTGACCCTCAGTTTCTGTGATTGTACCAGAATGCAGATGTTGTATTCTTCTAACACTGTGAAGATGTTATACGTGCTGGAGTACTTAAAATTCCCTTTTCCTTAAAATTGGGAAAAAAAAAGTAGATTTAAAAAACTAGGAACTACCTGGACTTTGATAATATTAATATTTTAGATAAACCAGCACTGAAGTATGTGATACATACAAAGAACAACACCTCAAGAGTTTCTGCTTTGTGGTAGTGACTCACTTTGGTAAAATGATGCTGTGCACATGGTTATTAGACTACTGTAGATCCCAGTGGGTACGTTAGATGGAAAAACGTAAATGGAGTGGCCTCATGTATACAATTTTTTGCAGTTGCCTTTTGCTGGGAAGAGGTTAATATGAGATAGTATAACTTTTTTGTTTGGGGCGGGGGGGCGGGCATGCCTATTGGTGGTGATCTGAGGATTGTAACTTTGGATCTTTTACATTGAAATTATAGAAATTTGATTCTTATGGATAATTCATGGTGAAGGAATGTAATGAAATTATTATTATTATTATTTTTAACCATTAACCCATGTTCCTGGATGTATTCATTTTTGGCTTACCTCTCCTCTCCTCTCCTCTCCTCTCCTCTCCTCTCCTCTCCTCTCCTCTCCTCTCCTCTCCTCTCCTCTCCCTTTCTGTCTTTTATTTTTTTTAGAGAGGGGGTCTTGCTTTGTCACTCAGGTTGAAGTGTAGTGGTATGATCTCACTGCAGTCTGAACCTCCTGGGCTCAAGCGATCCTCCCGTTTCAGCCCCCTAAGCAGCTGGTACTACAGGTATGCACCACCATGCCCGGCTGTTTTTGTATTTTTGGGGGAGGCAGGGTTTTCCCATGTTTCCCAGGCTTGTCTCGAACTCCTGAGCTCAGAGAATCCACCTGCCATGGCCTCCCAAAGTGCTTGGATTACAGGTGTAAGCCACTGTACCTGGCCTGCTTTTCAGTTTTTCAGTAAGTAAATTGTGAGGCATATGTGTTGATTCTTCTGGCTTTGGAAAATCCTTCCCTATACCCTATTTATATAGACTGAATGAAATTGATAAGATAACAGTATTTTCTTCCTAGACTGCTCAACACTGGCATGAAATGGTTCTTGTGTAGGACTCCTTGCCCTCTTCCAGGTAGCTCTCTTCATTCAGTACATGTTTTACATGCATTCTCTGTGTTTCAAACCTGAGAGACGTCAGAGGAATATAAGAGATGGTCCCTATTTTCCAGGGCTTCACCTCTGGGTTAATTACTTTGGGACAGTTTAAAGTGAATAAACTGTAAAAAAATACTCTTAGAATAGTTGGTGAATGATAGATACGTGCTTAATTTTTCACTAGTCTCCCTTGTGGTTTTTATAATGCCATGTATTTTTCTTGGGAGGGTTTCCTTACAGCTGTATTTGTGATCTTGGGCTAGAATTTATAGAGCTGCCACCATGAAGGTCTCCCTCTGGCTTTGGCATCAGAGATGGCGAGTTGTGTGGTTTGTTTTCTTATTGTTAATGTGAGAATTTTTCCTAATCAAAATAAATGCCTATGTGTTTTTCCTGACTTTTTTGTTGGATTGACTAAGAGAGTTGTGTGAATTATAAAAATTTCTTCCTGAAATGAAGGACAAAATTTCCAAAGCAGGATGCATTGAGATTGTCTGAAGAAATGTATGTTTTCTGGTTTTAGTATTTAGACTTGAAGTTTTTTTGTTTGTTTGTTTGTTTTTTTAACCGTAATAACTAGGACAAGTAGAAAAGTTAAAAGAAACAAAAAACATCACGGTGGGAAATAGAAGGAGAAAACCGGACATTTATGAAAACCATTCTGGATCTCACAGATGCTATTAAGATTAGTAAATGTTGGCCGAGCATGGTGGCTCACGCCTGTAATTCCAGCACTTTGAGAGGCAGAGGCAGGCAGATCACCTGAGGTCAGAAGTTCGAGACCAGCCTGGCCAACATGGTAAAACTCCCCGTCTCTACTAAAAATACAAAAATTGGCCAGGCTTGGTGGTGTGTGCCTGTAATCCCAGCTACTCGGGAGGCCAAGGCAGGAGAATTGCTTGAACCCAGGAGGCAGTGAGCCAAGATCACACCACTGCACTGTAGCCTGTGCAACAGAGCGAGACTCTTGTCTTAAAAAAAAAAAAAAAAAAAAAAAAAGGCCAGGCATGGTGGCTCATGCCTGTAATCCCAGCATTTTGGGAGGCTGAGGCAGGCAGATCACCTGAGGGTGGGAGTTCGAGACCAGCCTGACCATTATGGAGAAACCCCGTCTCTACTAAAAATACAAAATTAGTGGGCATGGTGGCACATACCTGTAATCCCAGCTACTTGGGAGGCTGAGGCAGGAGAATCTCTTGAACCTGGGAGGCAGAGGTTGCAGTGAGCTGAGATCGCGCCATTGCACTCCAACCTGGGCAACAAGAGTGAAACTCCGCCTCAGAAAAAGAAAAAAGAAAAAAAAATTAGTAAATGTTGACTAATCTCAGGGATGTTTGAGCTGCACTCAGTAGGCTACTTTGCATTTGCAAAATTCTCACACATCAAATTGCATCACCTTTGGCTTTTTGATTTCATGCACGCAGTCTGTGAAAGGCTCAGCCAGGTATGTGGTTACATATAAACTTATTACCAACTAGTGCTGTCCTTTTTCTACTCCTTAAGAGGTTTATTGGGGCAATAAACTATTTGCATTATTGTTCACCTAGCATAAGCTGATCCTTTCTTTGACTGTTTTTAAGGAAGATGTTGTTTTATCTGGTAAAACAGGTAGCACAAGATTGACTTCACTAAAGCCTCTTCTAAGACTTTAGAAATGGCTTATTTAAGCTTCCCTGCTTTCTTAGCACTTTTACTGTATAGGCCCTTGTATGTGGTATTGATACGTTCAGTAAGTATAAATGTGAGAAGAAAAACCACATTTTCATGCTCTTATGTGATCCATGCTGTTTTCACTTCTCAGGGTGATTTTTGATTGTAGCCAACTCAGAAATTCTCAATTTAATTTAAGATTGTGTGAATTGCTTTCCTAGGCTATACACCAGAAAGAATGCTTCTCTCCTTACACATTTCGACACTTCTTAGCGAAGATCATTTACTTACGGAGTGTATGCATTATATTAGCATATGGCCTGGGTAACTTCAGACTTGTTAACATAGCGTGGGAAAGGTTACTGGAAGCATGAGGAGGCAGTATATTATCTCTCAGTTGATTTTGTACACCATTTTGAATATTTTCTGTATATTCCCTTTCCTCTAGTGTTGGTTTCTTATTCTTATAGTAAAGGGAAACTAATGTTGATATTGTTCAAAAAAGAAATGAAGTGAATTTGTATATTTTTAAAGAATAAATTAACATGCTTGAAAGTGCTTAACCAGTTGTTACAGTGTCAGTTATCACAGATTGGTATGCGTTGGTCCGTGTTACGTATTTGCCCGAATCAACCCTATGACTGTTTGGCTTATTTCTGCCTTTTCTTTTCCAAAAGGTATACTTGACATGAAGTAGACTGTGCCTGTTTCATTTTAAGTTTTGAATATGGTGGGAGGTATAGATTAAAGTTAATTTCTTTTGCATATGGATATTCAATTTTTTTGAAGGCATTTTTGAAAAAGCTGTCCATTCTCCACCTTTGCATTGCCTTTGTACTTTTGTAAACAATCAGTTGTCCATATATGTGTGAGTTTATTTCTATACTCTCTATTCTGTTCCTTTGATCTGTTTGTCTATCTTTATGCCAATACTATACTGTCTTTATTACTGTAGCTTGCTTTATAGTAAGTTTTGAAGTGAGATAATGTTACATAGTTTTGGCTTTTTAAGATTCTTTTCACTAGCATGTGACTTTTAGAATCAGCTTGTCAGGTTCTATAAAGAATCTGGCCAAGATGTTGGTTGAGATTATATTGATTGTATAGATCAATTTGGGGAGAATTGACAGTTTAAAATATTGAGTTTTCAACTCTTGAACAAGGTCTATCTCTCTATTTAGGTCTTACTTATTTCCTTCAGCAATATTTTATAGTTTTCAGTATATAAGCCTTTCACATATTTTGTCAGGTTTATTCCTATGTGTTTCATATTTTTGATGCAGTATTAAATGGTGGTGTTTTTTAACTCTAGTTTCCAGTTCACTATCAGTATGTAGAAATTCACTGATTTTTGTATATTCACTTGCATTCTGCAACCTTGCTAAACTCACTTATTAGTTCTAGTAGTTTTTTTGTAGGTCTTACTGGATTTTCTACATGGATGATCATATTTTTAGTGAATAGAAGCAGTTTATTTCTTTCCTCCTAATCTGGGTATCTTCTCTTTCTTTTTCTTGCCTGATTTCTCTGTCAGGAACTTACAGGATCATGTTTAATAGAAGGATAAGACTGGACACTCCTGCTCTGTTCCCGATTTTAGGGGGAAAGACAGAATCTTTTGCCATTAATTCTGAGCTTAGCTATACGTTTTTCATAGTGCCCTTTATTAGGCTGAGAATGTTGCATTCTAAGTTTGTCAGAATTTTAATCAAGAATGCATGTTATATTTTGTCAAACAACTTTTTTTGGTCTATCAAGATGATCATATGATTTTTCTTTTTTTGTTTATTAGTATAGTAATACATTGATTGGTTTTTAAATGTGAAACCAAAATGCTTTCCTTGGTAAACTCTATTTAGTCATGATATATTAACTTTTAAATAGATTGTTGGATTTGATTTGTTAAAAATGTTTTAAAGAATTTTTACACCTGTGTTCATGAATAAAAATTGGTCTGTAGTTTTCTTTTGATCTGTTTGTCTGATTTTATTATCAGAGTGATGCTGGCCTCATAGGAAAGGTAGGGAAATAGTCCCTTTTCCTCAGTTTCTTAGAAGAGTTTGTGTAGAATTGTTATTATTTCTTTTGTCTTTTCTTTTCTTTCTTTTTTTTTTTTTTGAGACAGAGTTTTGCTCTTGTTGCCCAGGCTGGAGTGCAATGGCGCAAACTCGGCTCACTGCAACCTCTGCCTCCCAGGTTCAAGTGATTCTCCTGCCTCAGCCTACTGAGTAGCTGGGATTATAGGCATGTGACGCCACGCCTGGCTAATTTTGTATTTTTAGTAGAGATGAGGTTTCTCCCTGTTGGTCAGGCTGGTCTCAAACTCCTGACCTCAGGTGATCCGTCTGCCTCTGCCTCCCAAAGTGCTGGCATTACAGGCATGAGCCACCAGGCCCGGCCTGTTATTTCTTTCTTAAATGATAGGTAGAATTTGTCAGTGAATCCATCTGGGCCTAGAGTTTTCTTTCTGTGGAAAGGTTTTAAATTAAATATTCATGTTCTTTACTAAATATTGAACTATTTATGTTATCCATTTCTTCTTGAGTCAGCTTTGGTAATTCATGTCTTTTCAAGGAATTTTTTCATTTTATCTAAGTTGTTGAATTTATTGGCATAAAGTTCATATAATATTCCTTCATTATCCTTTTATATCTATAGAATCTATGGCAATTCTATATCTGTTGATAGCCTCCTTTCCTCCCCTCTTCTCTCTCTGTCATATCAGTATGACCGGGAGTTTATTAATTTTATTGACCTTCTTGAAGAACAAGCTTTGTTTTCATTGATTTTTCTCTGTTGTTTTATATTTCATTGATTTCCTTCTTTCTGCTTACTTTAGTTTTACTTTGCTTATTTTTCGGGCTTTTAAAAGTAGAAGCTGAGGTTGTTGATTTAAGATCTTTCTTCTCTTCTAATATAGCCTTTTGATGCTATAAATTTACCCCCAGATATTACTTTAGCAGCACCCCAAATATTCTGATCTGTGGTATTTTCATTTTCATTCAGTTTAGAGTACTTTCTAATTTCCCTTGTGACTTCTAATTGAAACACTCCAAATATTTTAGGGATTTTCCAGGGATCTTTCTAATATTGGTTTATTAAATTAAATCAGTCAATTAATTACTTAAGAGACAGGATCTCACCCTGTCATCCAGGCTGGAGTGCAGTGGCGTGGTCATAGCTCATTGCAGCCTTGAACTCCTGGTTTCAAGTGATCCTCTCATTTCAGCCTGGCTTTTAAAAATCTTTTGTAGAGATAGTGTCTTACTGTGTTGCCCAGCATGGTCTTGAATCCTTGCTCTCAAGCAGTTTTCCCTCCTTGGCCTCCCAAAGTGTTGGGATAACAGGTATGAGCTACTGAACCTGGCCTGGAATTGGTTTCTTATTTAACTCCATTGTGATTTAAGACAAACAAACACTTTAACTGGGTATGGTGGTGTGCCTGTAGTCCCAGCTGCTTAGGAGATGGAGGTAGGAGGATCGCTTGAGCTAGTAGTTGAGTTTAGCCTGGGCAACATAGAGAGACCTTGTCTCTCTAAAAACAAAAAACAAAACACACCTAGAAACAACATTGCTTGTATGACTTGTATCCTTTTAAATTTATTGGCACTAATTTTATGGCCCGGAATATGGTCTTTCTTTGTAGATGTTCCCTGAGCACTTGAGAGGAACCTAATTTTCTTCTGTAGTTGGTAGGAATGTTCTATAAATGCCAGTCAGCCCAAGTTGGTTTATAGTGTTGCTCAGTTTTATTATATCCTTACGGATTTTTTGCCTGCTTGTTCTGTCAAGAGAGGTATATTGATGTCTCTGGCTATAACTGTGGTTTTGTTTCTTTGTTCCTATTGTCCTGTGCTATTTTGAGGCTTTGTTATTTGGTGTATAAACATTTAGGGTTATGTGGTATTGATTGATTGATCCCTTTATTATTATGAGATGACCACCTCTATCCCTGGTAATAGTCTTTGCTCTGAAATCTACTTTGTATCTATCTATCTATCTGTCTGTCTATCTATCTATCTATCTATCTATCTATCTATCTATCTATCTATCTGCCTACCTACCTACCTATATCTGTCAGTCATGTATCTCACTTTATTATCTCTTTTAATTGGAGTATTTTCCATTCAGATGTTAGGTTTGAGACTTTCATGTTGCCACTTGTTTTTTATTAGTCGCATTTTTTTTCCTTACCCTCTTTCCCTGCAGCCTTGAGGATGAATAAAGTATTTAAGATTTCATTTTATGTCTTTTGTTCCCATATTAGCTACAATTATTTTCCTCTTTTTTTTGTGGTTGCTTTAGGGAAAATACTATATATACACTATATATAATAAAGATATATAAAGATATATAAGATATATGTAAAGATATATAAGATATATAGTATATATGATATGTCATTTATATATAGTATATATGTATAAAGATATATAAGATATATACAAAGATATGTAAGATATATAGCATATATAATATATAGTGTATATCTATCATATCTTTATATATAAAGATATATAACATATATCTTTATATATATATAGTATTTTCCCTAAAGCACCACGAAAAACAAGGGAATAAAAAATTGTAGCTAATAAGGGAACAAAAGAGATAAAATGATAATGTTAAATACTTTATTCATCCACAAGGCCGCAAGAAAGAGGGTAAGGAAAAAAAATGCAACTAATGAAAAACAAATGGCAACATGAAAGTCTCAAACCTAACATTTGAATGGAAAATACTCCAATATATATTATATATATATATGCATACTATATATATCTTTAATTTACAGTGGTCTACCTTCACATGATGTTATATCACTTCATAATACAAGAATATTATATTTAGTCTTCTATTTACTTACATTTACTCCTTTATAGCCTTTATGCTGTCGATGACATGAGTTTTACTTTTGCATTTGTTAAAAAGGCTACAAAACATTGTTACTATTTCTGCTTAAACAGTGAATTATCTTTTAAAGAGATTTTAAATAATTAAAAAAAATTCTTGTATATATCCCTATGTTTTCACAGGATCCTTAGGGTGTCACTTCGTCAGCCAGAAACCTCTGTGGCAGCGATGCCTCTGCTTAAGTTTTTCTCATTCCTGCTGGGCTCATTCCACCCACTCTGCCTGGCAGGCTGTACTCAGCTTGTGCTACCAGCCTCGGTCCTATGCCAAGGGTGAGCCACATGCAGAGTGGCAAGGATTGTGTGAGCAAGTGAGCGCAGGGTCTGGCTGCTGCACACAGCCAGGCTTAACGGCTGCTGCAGTGGGGAGGACAGCTCCAGGTTCCCGCACAGGTACCGGCTGCGGCTGGACCAGATGTACCACAAGTGGCTTCCACTGTGGGCACCAGTGTCTCTGGATGAGGGGAATGCAGTGGCACCTGAAAGTGCAGAGACCGCCAGGAACCACAGAGACCCAAAGAGGGGTATTACTGGGCTCCCTGAAGGGCCGCAGGTCTTCTCTCCTTTTCATTGCCTGTGGGGGTGGGGTGTTATCCCATTTGTGTTACAGCTGTCTTAGTCTTGCCATCTGGCGGGTCCCAAGTTCTTGTCTCACGTCCAGGAAGAATGAGATTATGTGGACAATTGTAGGGTGATCAAGGCAGAAAGGAACTTTATTGAGTGACAGACCAGCTCTCAGTGGAGACCTGAAGTAAGTAGCTCCTATCTGCAGGCAGGTAGTCCCAGTGAGTCCCTGAGTCTGGCTGCGTCCAGGGTTTTTATGGGCTCAGAATTTAGGAAGTGTGTGTTGATTGGTCCATGGGCAGCCATGGGTGGGCCTGGAAAAAGCACCATTCTAGTGGCCAAAAGGCATCAAGGAAGTTCTCACTCGGGGTTATGGACTCCACTCAGAACTGGCAGCCCAGCCCACAGACTTCAGGCCATCACTGCCTTGAAGGTGGGATTTCACTGGGGACCCACCCTTTCCTGCCTTGGGACCTGTCTGCCTCCTGCCGTGATCAACATGCTGTCCACAGTAAGGCTGTCTGTGCCAAGAGGCGCCTGCAGGCCTATACTGAGCTACCCTCAGCAGCTCCAGCCTCCCTCCTGTGCTTGCACTCAACGTCTGGAGGGGGCTGAGGTAGCAGGGGGCTGGTATGTCAGCGTGACCCTGAGCGTGCACATATGCTGCTAAGTCATAACAGTGCCCAGATTGGCCACAACTTTGCTCCATGCTGCAGCAGGCACCGAGAGAGCAGGGAGAGGCCAGAGAAGCAGGAGCAGGCACTTCTGAGCCTGCAGGGCTTCCTGAGCCCCCAAGAACACATGGATGCTTGGGTCTGTAGCCACATCTAGGCAGCTGCAGCTGCACCTGGGAGTGTGGGTTCCTGTCCCGCCAACTCTGTAGGGTGCAGGGCTCCTGCTGGGATCACCTGTTCCTGGCCCCTGCTGGTTCTAAGTGAATAGGCCTTCCCCGCTGCAGCGGGTGTCCTCGCAGTGGCCACTCCAGACGGGCCGCCACTGCCACCATCAATGTGGTTACCATTTCTTATGCCCTTCATTTCTTTGTGTAGATCCTGTTTACATCTGAGCATTTTTCTTTTGCCTGAAGGCCTTCTTTTAACATTTCTTACTGAGAGAATTTACTGATGATGAAATCATTCAGCTTTTGTATGCCTGAAAACATCTTCACTTTGCCTTTGTTTTCAAAATTTTTTTTCTGGGAATATAATTTTAGTTGGACAGTTACTTTTTCTTTTAGTAATTTAAAAGTGTTGCTCTACTGTTTTCTCTTAGTGTTTGCCATGACAAAATTTGTGTCACTCTTAGTTTCTGGTAATGTAACTTGTCTTTTTTTTTTTACTGCTTTTAAGTGTCTTCTCTCTAGTGCTGCTTTTGAGCATTTGGTTACGTTGTGCCTTACCCTAGTTTTCTTCATGTTTCTTGTGCTTTAGGTTTGTTGAGCTTCTTTGATCTAGGATTCATCATTTTTATGAAGTTTGGAAATTTTGGGTTATTATTTCTTTAAGGTTTTTTCCCCCTCTCATCTGCTTTACCTTTTCAGGGACTCCAATTAACCAGATACTAGATAGTTTGAACTCTTCCTAGAGTTTCCTGTGCTACTTTGATTTTTCTTCATTCTTTTTTCTCTTTGCATTTCAGTTTGGATAGTTGCTGTGTCTCAGGTTCACCAGTCTTTTCTTCTGCTATGTCAAATCTGTTGTTAGTCCTATTCAATGTGTTTTTCATCTCCGACATAGCAGTTTCATTTCTAAAGATTTGGTTAGAGTGTTTTTTAAAATACTTACATGTCTCTATGTAACTGTTTGAACTTTTGGAATACAAGTACAATGATTGTTTCAGTGTCCTTGTTTGCAATTAACCTCAGTGCCACTTCTGGGTTGTTTTCACTTTATTCATTATTCTACTCACTATAGGTCATGCTTTTCTGCCTCATTGTGTAACTGGTGATCTTTGGATGCCAGACATTGTGAATTTTACCTTGTTGGATGCTAGGTATTTTGGTATTTCTATAAGTCACCTTGAGCTTTGTTCTGGGATGCAGTAAAGTTACTTAGAAACACTTTGATCACCTGGAGTTTTGTTATTGGCATTTGTTAAGGGAAATCTGGAAAAGAGCTTAGTCTAGGCCTTGGTTATTCCTCATTACTTTTGCAAGACCTTTTTGAGTATTCAATCTAATCATCTGTGAAGTATGAGTTTTTTAGTCTCTCTCATGGGAACAGGCACTGTTCAGAGTCCTGTGCGAGTACCAAGAAATGTTCCCTATAATTCTTTTGGGTGTTTCTTTCCCCAGCCTTGAGTAGCGTCCCCCTGCTTTCGAGCCAGTCTGTACTGTGTTGCAGGTGAACCCTCTGTAGATCTCCAGGGCTCTCTCTCTGTGTAGTTCTCTTCTCTCTAGTCCTCTATCCTATGAACCCCAGCTGCCTTGATGTCCTCAGACTCAACTCTGTCTCCTCAATTCGTTGAGTTGGCCTGGGTTCTGCCCCGGTTTCATCTCCTGGCATTGCACCCTGGAAACTCTCCAGACAATAAGTTGGGTCAGTTATAGGGCTCTCATTTGTTTCCTGCATCTCAGAGATTACTGTCATTAGTTACTTCGTGTCTGGTATCTTGAAAACCATTGTTCACATATTTTTCTGAGTATTTTTTGTTGTTTCAGGCAGGAGACTGTATCTAGTCACTGTTTCTCCATCTTGACCAGAAGTGGTTCTCCCATATTTCATTTAACAACATCATGAAATCTCTTTCCTTTCAGCCAAGCTCAAGACCATAATTTATCCTTCTCTGCCTTCTCTTTTGACCCAATGCCTTGTTCTTCCAGTCTTGTCAGTTCTTACTTCCTAGTATATTTGACATTCTTTTGTACTTAATGGTAAAAATCTTTAGGTAAACATCATCATTATTCACTTACACTAAAAATTAATAAAATCATTGGAATGGAGGGAGTATTGTCAGAATAGTTAGAAGTTTTGGTGCCCTATCCCAGTGCCCATCTGTAAGGTGAGTATTCAGGGAATATTTCTTATACATCTTAATTTAGTGTAACATTTGCATGTTTTATATGTTGATAGAGCAGAATTATTTCAGGGTGAGTATATTTGTTTAGATCTTTTAAAAAATGTATCTTTAGGGAGGTTTGTGCTTTTCCAGACTGAGCCAGAATGCTCGTGCTGCATTTTGGATTTACACACACGCGCGCACACACACGCACACACGCACACTACTTTTTTACGTTCCAGTTTCCCCTGTTACTTGGTGTGCTGCTTGAAACCAGACTTGTGATTCTTACATCTCCAGAAACTCATACCATGCCTGGCATAGTGGCACTCAGTTAAGGTCTGATGATTTGTACTGAGTAAGCTAGAGTTTTAGGCTTGGTACATTAAGGCTTTGCATAGAATCTCTGTATTATACAGAATCTTAACTGTCTCTATATTACAGTATAATCCACATCTGCATCTTTACAGCTTGCTATTATACGTCTTTGGTTTGTTGTGAAAGAGCTGTCAGAAAATGAGCTCTTTATTGCTTAGAATTACTAGTTACCTATTGTTTTGCCATTGATCAGAATGTCTCCCTTTTCTGTTCTGCTGTATTCATTGTGGTATTTTGTTGTAATCAGAGATAGTCTTGGAGGTGCAAGACTTATTGGATCTCCGTTTGTGCCATTGTCGCAACATCACTGACTTGGTGAGGATCAGTCAGGGGTTTCTTCCTTCTGTTTTTGTCATGGCAGTCTTTTTGAAACATTTGTCACCTTCTCTGATCCTGCCTCCTGCTTTTCCCCATCTGCACTCTAACCTATACTGTTTTAGAAAGAAAAGATAATAAAGGTCAGATTCTATAAAACTCTGTTCAAGAAATACTGCATAAAGAGCTCTTCAAGATAAAAGACTACCCCGCTTGTCAGGCAGCCTGCTAATTTGAGAGTGCTGACGACTTACCTTGATGAGGCAATCTTCGAATTGATGACTCTTTTTAATTAATTGTCTTTTCATTGATAAAACAGAATTGCTTTGTTTTCCGTTTACTGCCCATCTCTTCCTCACAAAATATGTTTCCTCTCTGAACACACGAACTATGTTTTCAGAATCTCCCCTGAGTCTGGAGGTCTGGACAGAAGTGTGTTTGTGTGCGTGTGTGTGTATATGTGTGCACACACATGCACACCTTGTGTGCATGGTATCTGTGATTTCTGTGTGTGCTTATATTTTTCACTATTTTGGATTCATCCAGTTCTATAAAGACATACTTGCTTGCTTTGCATGGTTCTGGCTCCCTCTGCAGCCCCAAATGGAAAAGTGCTTTGTTGTCTTTTGTTGCTGAAAAATCCAGCTCTCGGCCTTCTTTCTTTGAGTAGAGCATCCCAGCTGGTATACAAGTATAGATTGGATTTCAGATTTAGCAGTGCATTGTGTTTTGACAAAGCTTATTGAAGACGGAAGTCATTTTTCAGGAGCGCTCTAAGAGGTGAGAAAATGGCAAGGGAGGGTGGGGAGGAAAGGGAGAAAATGCAGAAGGGGCAAACACAATTGCAACATTGATTTGGTAAATAGAAAGTTAATGTAGCTACAGGTATTGACAGTAAACTTTGGCTAAGATATTGGAGAATTGCAGACTGGAAGCCTAGAGCTATTTCAGAATTTCCGGGGCCATTTTATTGGATTATACACTTTAAACCTTAACACACAGCTTCTGTTGATTAGTACAGTTTGGCCTCCAGTGTGAGTTTGGCTTTGAACACTCAGTGTGACTTTGGCTAGGGCTTGGCACCTGTGGACTTCAGCTTCTACTTTAGTAAAATGAATGAGTTAGAACAAATAATTGTCACATTCAAATCCAGATTTATGAGTGTACGATAGTGGCTTCACATTATTTGTTTTAAGTTACTGTTGAGAATTTGGTTCTCCTCAGTAATCTAGAGCTACTATTTTAGCAGAATTATCCATGGGTTGCAGAATAGAAGCTTTTAAGCAACAGTCAACCAGATTGGTCTATAATAACTCCAGGATAAATATAAGAAGAGTTTATGGACACATTTTGCCCCAGTGAAGTAAAATTATTTACATTCAGGGGTATATTTGGAAATGCAGGTATTTTTCTGTTGATCTGCGTGTTGGTTACACTGGTATGTTCAGTGTGTAATTACACTTCCATGCAGTTTTGTTTTTGTGTTAGATTTCAATAAACTATTATTTTTTCTAACAAATCTTATACCTTAATGCTTCTTTAGAATACTAATCAAAGTACTGTTGCATAAGTAATGGCTCATGTGTGCACACAGGTGTCTGCTCTGTGAAATAGTCCGTTTCAAGTTATGCCACATTAAATTGTGTCTGCTTTAAAGGGTTAAAAGAAGTACATGTATATATTTAGATATATAAGATGACTTCTATGTAATAGATAATTAGAATGTTTATGTAATAGATTCATGCTTTCAGAGATTTCATATTCACAAAGTAAGTTTTGGAACCTTGAAACATGGATAGGTCAGTGTCAATTGGTTTCTTTTTTCTTCGTTTAATGCTTTTCAGGACTTTGACTCCCTGTGAATTGTTAATGTACGGTCTTTATGAATCCAAATAACATTCATTAACTTTCTTGGAAGGTCACAGTTATGTTGGTTCTGTTTGAAATAAGTACTATAAATTTTTTAGAATAAAAAGGAAAGTATTATGGTGAGTTTTGCCACTTTCCTTTCCCTTCTTTTTTTTGTGTTTTGCTTTGTTTTTTGTTAGGGAGGGAGGTCTGTCTCCCTGTGTTGTTTAGGTTGGTCTCAAACTCTTGGCCTCAAGCAGTCCTCCCACCTCAGCCTCCCAAAATGTTGGGATTACAGGTGTGAGCCATTGCACTTGGCCCTTTCCCATTTTTGTGCTTGACTAGTATAAGTGTCATTTTTATTTTCTTGAAACCTTTGTTCTTTCCCATGTGAATACACATAGGATGACAATAGTCACAAAACTTTCCGTACTTAGAAGACTAAAACTAGAAATTGTTGCTTGAACATGTAATGGATAATTGTTAAAATTCTGCACTGGTTTGTACTGTTCTCGAATTTTTATGTAAAGGTCTAGTTTAGAGTTTTATTATTTTTGTTGTTTAGACTTAAAAGGGAAACAGTTAGCTGCAGAATCTAGTTTTTATCCTGGAGCGAAACTCATATAACCTTGTTGATTTTAGTGGGAATTAGAAAGTTCAGACTCTTTTTTTAGAGGTCTCCCAAAATTGTTTCCGCTCTATGTTGAAAGGAACTCTGATCTCCAGAAGTGGAGGTGACAGTAAGGAGGGCAGGGGATGCTCTTCCCAGAGGAGTTTCTGCAATGCAGCTGACTTAGAGTGCAGTAGAAAGAGCGAGATCTCATGGTGGCATGTTCCTGTCACAGCACGTGTATAGCAGTCACAGACTCTGAACCCAAAGACTGTATTTCTAGTTGGAGCAGACATTGACCTCTTTTTCTGGGCTGAAAACAGTGAAGTGTATCGGTTTTGGTAGCCTGGGTTATAAGAAACCTAAATTAGTTTGAAGTGGAATTATCCTGATGAAAGGACAGTTGAAAGCCCTTGACACTGGACAGAGGATTGTCTAGTGTCTAATCTTGGCTCAAAATGCACCAGACATAATGAGAATCATTATGAACTGCTGATCTCCTACCCCTCCCCTCAGCAGACCCTATTAGACTTGCAAAAATAGCAAACACTGTGTGTGTTTGGCATGGTGCCTGCTGTGTAGTAGAGGAAGAAAGCGTACCTTGTTTGCACTCCAACCAGATACTGGTGCATCATGTTACAGCTCTGCTTGGTTCTGAGCTCCTCTGTTCAATCTCATCTTGACAGATGCTGTCGTTGCCACCCCTTAGCAAGACAAATGCAGCCACTCTGCAGGAGTTGGCTTTTGCCCAGCTGTGCTTGCCAGGGCCCCAAACTGATGTGCTTGTGTACCTGTGGAAAGGTAACAGCCTGTGGGTGTGTTATCCTCTGCCATTATGTACATTACCTTTTGAGTTTTTGCCATTCCCAAGGGAAAAGTTACGGTTTTGTTTGTTCAGATGAATCTGAACCCTCAATTTCTCTTACTGCTTTTTTCACAACAGATGTTGTTAGGCACCCACTAAAGATCCCCAGGAAGGGTCCCTGCCCCATAGAAGCTCACTTTCTCTGTAGGTAGAAAGAAATGCAAACAGTCACATAATCACAACCTTAATAGCTATGTGTATAAAGGACTCTGGGAAAAAAGAGGAAGGAAGGGATCTTTGGAGATGCATGCCAGGAGAGAGTTGTCTCATACGGGCTATGAAGGTTAAGTATTGCTTAGAAGGTGTAGATATATGTGTTGCTAGGGTCCAAGGTGAAGAAGGAGAAGTGGTTTGAAATGAGCTTGGTGAACCTAGGTTTGGGCCTGGTTTTGAAGGCTACTGGCAACAGGGAATCATGATAGAATTTTAAACTAGATGAGTAGCCTCTTCAATTTTTTTTTTAGGAGGCATTATTCTGGTATCAGTCTGGAGAATAAGATTATATAAAAAGTGTTGAGAGGTGGAGAAGTGCCAGCCTATTATGTTGGGAGAAGGAAGCATGGAGAGGTTTTAGATCTGACCATTAGTTCAGATAGAGTAGTGAAGGGAGATAGGACTTAACTAACAGGAAGAGAAATTAAAGAGAGTAAGAAAGGAAGGTCTAAGGTTTTCAGCTAATACTCCCCAGGCATAGTATTTATAGGGAAACAGGGAAGGTAGATTTCAGTTTGGGGCAGACTGAATTTAAAATACCTGTGGACTATGTAGGTATTAATGAGTAAATTTCAGTGTGAAGTTTGTACCCAGAGTTGAGAATAGAGCAGGCTGGGCACATAGGGTTCTGGGATAATTGATGTTACAAATTTGAGTCTGGTTTAGCAGTTAGAGCCATGAGACCCTCTAATCCAAGTTTGATGTCCCATGGCAGTTTGATGCAGGATGATACCAACATTATAGACCTGCTGTTACCTGCTAAAAAAGGCATTTAGTATATTTCACTCCTGAGTCCAGAAAGCCATTTACCAAGAGCATATCTGAATTTGTGCGGCAGGGAATAATATAACAATGAGTTCTGTGTATTCACAATTTAGGAACTAATTTCACAAGACCACGGGTTGGAAATTCTTATCCTCTAATGGGATTGAGCCTTTGTGGAAAGAGTGTCACCTGGATTTTCTTCATCTCAGTAGATGAAGTAGTTACTGTTTATTTCCCACATTCAGCCAATAGCATACATTTTGTAGAAAGCAACTAAAGTTTTTCCTCCAAAGCTTTAGGCCTCTTCTCTTTCAGTTCCTCTTGGTGTAGGACCTGGCCTGTATTGGTCAGTCTGCCTGTTCTTTCCACTTGACTTACACCATCTGCCCATTGGGACCTACAGATTTTTTTTGTTTTGTTTTGTTTTTGAGACAGAGTCTCCCTCTGTCGCCCAGGCTGGAGTGCAGTGGCGTGATCTCGGCTTATTGCGAACTCCACCTCCTGGGTTCAGGCCGTTCTCCTGCCTCAGCCTCCCGAGTAGCTGGGACTACAAGTGCCCGCCACCACACCCGGATAATTTTTTGTATTTTTGGTAGAGATGGGGTTTTACCGTGTTAGCCAGGATGGTCTCGATCTCCTGACCTCGTGATCCACCAGCCTAGGCCTCCCAAAGTGCCGAGATTACAGGCGTGAGCCACTGCACCTGGCTGGGACCTACAGATATTTTTTGGCTGCTTGTAAGTTTTTGTTCTCCTAGGGGATTTCTGGGACACTTAAATATGATTATATCCATCAGTGAATTAACAATCCATAGAGTTGACATCAGTAGTAAATACAGTAATGTGAGAGTCTAAAACGTGAGCCAAAGTTCCATTTAAAAGAGCTAAATGCAGATTATCTCACTAAACTTGAGAATTATTGATCATCTCTGTCCCTTTCTCCTTTTTCTCTCCCTTTTCTTTCCATCGTTCCTCCGTCTCTATTCCCTTTTCCCTCTTCTCTTCCTTTCCCCCCTCCCTGTTCTCTCTTCTCTTTCCCCCTTTTTTCTTCCCCTCCATCTTACTTTCCCTTCTCTCTCTTTTCATTTGATATAACTGACAGATTTGAGCAGAACTGTGAGGCTCCTAGGAGCTGTGTGTGATGTGGAGTGGCCAGATGACTTTATGTGAGTACACACAAGGGACTGTAAAGAGGCTGTCCAGAGGCCAGCCTCCCTCCAGGTTGTTCCTAACCCTGGAGAGTCATCATATGTTATTTCTCATCTCAGACTGCCACAGAATTGAGGAGGGAGATTGAAGGCAGCTCATTAAACCACTTTGGCCACAGATAAGAGTGTTGAGATTAAGAAGTAGATTTATCTGGGGGAGGGGTTTGGTCCCGGATGAAGCCTTTTCCTGCCATCGGAAACCAAAGATTTCCTTGTCTCTTTTGTTCTGATCCATGGAATGGTGTGGCTTAGCTGCCTCTAAATCTGTCTTGGCAAGGATGTTTGCAAGGAGACATGGCAGGGTCTGTCTGGAGGGAACAGAAGAGAGAGTACATATTGAATGTAGATACTTGAAACTAGATCATAGTTTACATAATTGCAGACCTTGAAGAAACTCTTGGGGCCACTTGGATGGGGGTGCTTCTGGAAGTTTGTCTCTGGGGGCATGTGAGTATGGACCTCTTCCACACTGAGAAGAGGGCAGAGCCCAGTCATCAGTTTTCATGTTCCTGAGTACAATATTAGGCTACTTTTTATTATTATCGTTATTTCAACTGGTAACAATGTTTCCCCCCAGGAAATGTCTTTACCTTTCTGAAGAGAAGACCGTGATGCCAGCTGTTTGAGAAATGCTGCAGGGTCCTCTCCTACCTGCTGTTTCTGTGCCCTTTCCATGTGTTGTGGTAAAGCCCCTACCTCTCCAGCCATGGGGCCTTGTTCTTCATCATTTGTTCCTATCTTCAGTTTGGGATGTGGCAAGGAGAGGCAGAGTGCACTGGAAAAGTCTGATACTGTAATGTGCTAGGAGACAGCATGATGAGAGGTTTTGGATGGGAAGTCCATGCTAAACATCTTAAATGCTTCAGAAACTTCTTTACAGAATTCTCTGCCTTTAGGATTCTCCTGTTCAATAAATATATTTTTCACCACTTTAGAAATAATCTTCTTAAAGCCCTTCCTTGAACTCATGCATCTGTAATGACTGCCCATGACCAGCAGTACTATGTTCTGGAATGCAAGACCTAATTAGTCTAAGCATGAAAGACCTTTTAGTCTCATCAGCTAAGCCCCCTTGTCCTCCCAGGCGTTCCTCTTTCCAGGTGCTGTCTCCTTCTGCAGCTTCCCATAGGCCTCTTCCCACTGCTCTTTCTGCTCTTCTGTAAAGCTCCACATTTAATGCCTACACCTTACCAAACTCCAGGAAACTTCCTTGACTCTTGTGGGCTATATGGATCTCTACTTATTTTAGTTTCTGCTGTTGCAGGAGGAAAGTATGATTTTTAAAATACAATAATCCTTTTGTATGTCTACAGAAGAATGTGGGTTGGTGAGTTATACATTTGATGCATGATTGTATCCACAATTGTGAGATTATAAATAAATCTCAAGACATGACCTTGCCCTGAAAAAATCTACAGTCCAGTGACAAACCCAAAACTAAACATGAATGAAACTATAGAAATAACTGGATAACCTCTGTTACATAGAGGGTCGGTGTTACAGGGAGATAAGCAGTACACCCTAACCTAGGGAAGTGCAATGAGCAGAGAGGGGATGGAGTATGTAGGTGGAGAAGTGGCTAAGTGTCTTAGATAGATGAGGTGGAACCAAAGTACGTAGAGCCTGGAAGCCACAGAAAAGAACGTAGGCTAAGAAACAAGATCAATTGTAGGTGGTTGAGTAGGTGAGTAAGACAGAAATGTGTGAGGTGATTGGAAGGGACTGCTGCAATAAGCCAGCTGTGCTTACAATGGTGAAGATGAGGAATGGTGACTTGGGAAGATGTATTGGAGAAAAATGATAGGGCCTGCTGACTGAGCAGCTCAAGCTTTGTGGGAACTGCTGATCATGTTTTTAACTGCTGTAGATATATCTGATTTAAGTAAATCAATTTGTAAAGATTTAGATTTCATAATGATATCTTAGACCATATTTGCACAGCAAATGAAACTTTTAAATACTCTTGTATACCTATCACATCATGTTATCTTTAACATGTGTGTCAACTTTCTTACCTATAAATGCTGGTGACACCTCCCAGTTTTCTAGGCTTGATTTGTAGAAGGCTCAACATGTGAACAATGAATTTGGTGCACCATTCAAGAAGTAAAATTCAATCATTTTTTTCTCCTATTCATTTCTAAGGATAGGAATCTTTGCCTTATAGAAATATTTTAAAGGAGCCCACTCAAATGTCACGCTCTCTTTAGGCTTAAACTATTCTTATTTCCAAAATGTAACATCAGAAGTTCAGGAATTCTTTCTACTTAGGTTCTCTGTGCCCCACACAACCTCACATTTTTGCCTGAGTCTCCCCAGTCTTGCTGCAGGAGCTGGGGTAGCTTCAGCCCACTTACATCCTGCCAGGGGATAAACTTGATACCTTTTGCTTTCATGAAACACTATCTGTGTGAAGTGAGCTCTTTGATCCACAGTCTTCTATGCTGAAGCTAAGGGAGGATTAAGGAACACCTCTGAGTTGATGAATATTTGATGAGGTTTATATAATTTAAAATTACACTCCTTTAACCCTTTCACTCAATGGAGAGAGAAGAGAAACTTGTATAATCGTGGTTCCTACTTAGGCATAAGGGTACTGTGTCTTCTCTGGGTGCATCCTCCTTATCTATGTAGAGCAGAGCATGGGAACTTAGTAAATGTCAATTGATGATTGGCATTTTTTACAGCTTCATAGAAAGAAATATCTCTTTGCTTCATTATAACCATACTGAGTGAGATGCTGAAGTGGAATTGGGATCACACAGTATCTGTGTATTTGACATTGCATTTATAATGGTGAACAAGGCAGATATTCCACTCATCATAACAACAACAGTAGTAATCATACCACCAGGAAACATTCTTTCAGTGCTTACTGTATGCAAGGCTCTATTCTAAACTCTTTTCATCCATTTTAATTCTTAGAACAAACTTATAAGGTAGATGCTGTTATTATCATTTCTATTTTATAGGTAACACAACCCAGGCACAAAGAGACTAACTAACTCCCACAAGGTTTCACAACTTACAAATAGCAGAGTCAGGATTTGAACCTGGGCAGGCAGTTCTCAGAGCCTGCATTCCTAACTTCTGTGCTGGACCCCTCATGGTGAGAAGGGCAGAGAGTTGACAAATCCTCTGAAGTATGGTGAGTTCTGTAGGAGTCTGCAACGGGGCGAATTGACCTAGGGAAGGGGAGGGCTGGGAAGGCTTTCCTGAGAAAATGTCTTTTGGGATGAAACATGAAGGATGAGTAGGTGCTCTCTAGGTGAGGGCTCATGGACAAAACTATTCCAACATGTGTAGTGACCACAGGCTGGACAGAATAAAATAGGTGATTTGGAGGAACAACAGAGAGAAGCCCATTAGGGGTAGAGAAAGTGAGAGAGTGCGTGTCATGGAGTGATGCCACAGGTGCCAAATCATGAAGGCCTCTGTAGGTCCCACTTCAAGGATGTGGGTCACGGAAATATAAACGGCTAAGGACAAACGGAGCGTTCAAGGGGTAGAACCATGGGTATAACATGATGAGATGTAAGCTTTAAGGTGTTTCTGACCAGTGATGTGTCTAAGTCATAGAGGGAGACAGTAGAGGACAAGAGTGCAGCCAGGAAGCTGATGCTGTAATCCAGGTGGAGGAGGATGGCAGCCTGGACCAAGGTAGTAGAGGTAAGGATGGATAGAAGCTTAGGAGCTTATTAGGATGCCGATAATAGGAGTTCTGGATGTGGGAGATGAGAGTGAGGGAGGAACCAGTAACAATGCCTACATTAACAGTCAGAAGAAGGTTACAATGTAACCAGACTGGAACATCAACAAATTATCTGCAGTGGAGCTTATTTGCTCAAAAGAAGATCCTGCAAGAGAACATGGATGGCTTGTGTCATCCAAATATGGATGGCTTTGCCCAGTTAGAGAATGATTCCTGCTGAGAGAATACACATGCACACAAGCACATACACACGCACACACATTTGTTGTAGAGGGTTATATCCTCCCAAGTTAAGGTAATTTCATAACTGAGGTCGACCCTCTGGATGTGGTATCATTGATAAGCCCCAGCACTACAGTTCAGCTACCAACACTGAGTTTCTCGTTGAGTCAAAGCATGGGATGATCTGACAGCGTCAGCAGCACTGCACAACAGTGGGAGGGACGGATGAATGCCACATCTATACAGAGTTGCCACTTGGATTAAAGAGGAAAAGGGGTAATTATCCACATGGGTAACAATTTCAGTTTCATTTATCCCTTGAGCTAACTCTATTCACCTCAAACGTCTTTCCTGTCTAGAGAACCGCCAAAAGTGTCATTCTGATTACCATTTGTAATTAGGTGTTTTCTGCTTAACATTTGGAACTGGGTGGGGTGAGATAAATTCCAAGAAGATGGGACGTTTCTATATTGCAGTTTATACTACAGCAGCAGCTCCAGTCTGCCCTACAGACCTTCTAGATTTTTTTTTTTTTTTTTTTTTTTTTTTGCTGTACGACAGGTGCCTGTGGAGTTTATATTTTGATATTTGATCAAACTTTTTAAACCTGAGCTTATAGTAACCATTTTAGTGGTCATGCTTGAGAATGTGTACTTGCTAGTATAGAGTTAGCCTCAGTTTATGGGGGCAGGGATTACTTTATGAGGAATTAAATGTGGTGTTTGAAAAACTGGGAAGTGACGATCTTCTGCAACACTGGAGTTTCTAAAGGAAAAACAATTGGGCCAGACTGGATGAACTGGTTAGATTAAATGCTGTCTTCCTGACTCAGGGTTATTATTTTTGGTTGCTTATTTTATTTTTAATTGTTAAAGACTTATTGTACCATGCTTTGCTCAGGACAGTGTGTAAGGTATTTAGGGAAAGACTTGAAAGAGACAGGAAGCATGAGCCCTTCCATCAGGCACCTGACTGAATAACTGATGGTGGACATATTGGGAATATGTAGAAAATTTGTATCTTATAGTCACATTGCACTTCAGACTTTTCAGAATGCCCTTGTATCTCTGTTACTTGATTCTAATTTTCTTGGCTCAGCATGCACAGTTGTTTTCCTTACTTGTTTATGGTCTGTCTCTCCCACTTATATATCAGGTCCTTGAGAGCAGATACTTGTTCTCAGCTATAGCCCAGCACCTAGATCAATACCTGACATATTGTGGGCACTCAGTAAATCTTAGGAGGATAAATGAACAAAAAAATCTATCTTCTGAATATCAGTGATAATCCCACTATTAAATAATTATTACTTCCAGGTCTGAGGGAGACTGTCCAGCACCTGCAAGGGTTTTGCTAGGATGCGGGGCTTTGTTCCCCCGCTGGGCTGTGATTCCATCCATGGAGTAAGCTGCATTGTGGTAGCAAGTCATCTTGACAGTGGCAAGTATAGCATATTTCAACTGGTGATTTCTGCATAATTTGTATGAATTTCTGTATGACAGGAGTCACAACAAAACTGTTACGTGACTTGTGTCTAAAGCTATCAGTCAGCTGGAGCTGTGAAAATCAGTTTGCATATGTCAACAATTTAATCTTCTAATATGCTTGCCAATAGAAAACTGACACTAGAATTATTTTTCTGTATTTACTGACTAGAAAGATACGGTTATCAAGTGCAATGATTGAAAAATCTTTAAATTCCAGTCTTTAAATTGGGACCATATGTGTGTTCTTTCCCTAGCCAAATCTATTTGTGCATTCACCCACACATGTGTATACATATACACAGAGTACAGTTACATTGATATGTGTTTGTGTTATATATGTATGTATTCACACAGAGCATGCATATGCCTCATGCATACTCATGAGCTTTATATGTGCTTATAGATTAAGATATAAGGATGTTGGGGAAGTTTCCCTATCTGTTAACTGAGAATACTACTACTGCCTACCTTCCAGGCACCTTGTAAGAATTAAATTAGTTAATATGAGTAAAGTCCTTAGAACAAGGCCTGGAACATAATGTGTTTCCTATAAATATTAGCTTTTATTATTTTAGAGTGTGTCTTCATTCTGTCAGCTTCAAATGGGACTCTGTCACCTCTTTTTATAAAAATTTACCTTCAGAGGCAGTATGGCAAAGCCTCAGAATTATTGCATAATTCATTTGATGAATTTACTGTTATTCTAAAATGCCTGCAACCAATTTATATGCCATGCAGGAAATATTGGTATTTGTATTTCTAAATCAAAGCCATTTATTAAATACCTTAGTCATATTGATTCCCGTTATAGTAAATTACTTCTCTTTCTACGTCATCATTATCTCCTAGGGTCTATCAGGGAGATATTTTCAGTGAATTTGTCTTTTTCATTATCAGACTAAAAGTAACTTCACTGAAAACATCTTCATTTGGGATTTGAAAGAGAACAAATTTTCCATTTACTAAGAAAAAAATAGGTGTTTGTGTATTGGTACAAAAATAGGTATGTAGGTAAGTGATCAAGTAGAACATAATGCAAAGGGACATAGAATAATTTGGGAATGGAGGTAACATACACTTAGAAAAACAATGACAAGGGCACATACTATTTTGAAGCAGGTTTTAGCAGGTAATGATGGTACTCACTGTGGGAGGAAGGTGTGAATTATCAGTCAAAACGAGTGTATAAACTGGTGATATGAAATGCTGCTTAACAGTTGTTTTAAATAATTAGATTTTTGTTGGGGATAAATAGTTCATTCCAGACAAAAGTACTAGGGACTCTATAGCTCATCTAACTTTATAGATTAAAACGAAGGCCCAGATAATTAAAGTGAAGACCTCAGAGTTAGTTAATGGAAGTGCAAGTTTCAGAACCAGGCTGCGATTGGGGGGAGACAGTGTACTCCATGACAGCTCTTTAACAGATGGCATAGAAACTCGACTTGTGACCTTGAGGGGCTCACTTCAACTCTCTAAGAATAATTCCAGCCCAGAGCTACACCATATATAGAGTCTGTAGACTATTCCTGATAGAATGGTTTTCTTGTCTTAGTAAGAGAAAAGAAACTCAGCACATACCTACTTTGAGTCAGGTTTGAGCATGCTCGAAAAGGGGGCAGCTTTTTAGATCGAGACTGCTGGAGTAGACTCAGGGTCTCTTTCAGCATGGCTGCCTGTGTGATTTGATTCATGTGCACTTTAAAAAACTGTTTTATCTAAGTGTAAGACTGTAGAAGGCATATATATTTAGGGTATTACATTGATTTTTGGAAACCATTTGTGTAGGGTACAGTATCTTTGAATTTCACTACAGTAACTGAGTTACAAAATGGGACACTGGGTCTGCTGGGCTGAGAACCATCAAACTGAATGGTCACCAACTTTGTTCATGCTGCATCTACTTTTTCTTTTTAATCATTTGGGGACAGATAATCTTTCGGTCGCTTTTTAGACTAACTTTGAGATTCAGAGGGGCAGTGTATTCTTGGCTAAAACTTTTTGTACGGAGGCACACTTTCTTTTAAGGTTTGTGATTTTACCCTTACATATCAGATTTCATGGTATCTGAATGCAAACATGTATTTAACAGTTGGTAGGGATGGGAGAGTTTGAGGACAGCAAAGCAGCCTACTCTGATGAAAGGGTTAGATAGATTTTAGGATCTGCACCCTTTCTTAGCATCCTAAGCATTTCGAGAAGCAGTTGTATGTAGGTAAAAACAAACAAACAACTTGGTAGATGGTGTCAGCTGAACTGCTTTTTTCTGAATCTCTGCTGTACTAGCTGTGTGGCTCTGAGGCTTACTTCCCTAGTCTGCAAAGTAAAGCTAATGATACCTGTTTCACAATTTAAAAAATAGATTTATTGAGATGTATTTCACATACCATAAAATTCCACTAATGTAAAATATATAGTTCAATGATTTTAGTATATTCACAGAGATGCAGCCATCACCACAAGCAATTTTAGAACATTTTATCACCCACGAAAGAAATCCTGAACCCAAAAGGGCCACTTCCCATTTCCTCCCTAACTTCCCCAACTCTAGGCAACCACTGATCTACTTTCTGTCTGTATGGATTTACCTGTTTTGGACATTTCATATAAATGGAATTATATAATATGTTGTGTTTTATGACTGCCTTCATTCACTTAGTATAATGTTTTCAATATTCATGTTGTAGCATGTATCAGTACTTCATTCTTCTCACCCCCCAGCTTTATATTAAGGTATAATTGGCAAAAAAGTATATATTTAAGATGTATAATGTGATGATTTGATATATGTATATGTTGTGAAATAATTAGCATTATCAGGTTAATTAACACCTTAACCCAAATCCATTGCCTTGCATAGTTACTGTTTTTTTTTGTTGTTGTTTGTTTTTTTGGTGATGGGAACACTTAAGAATCTACTCTTCTAGTAAATATCAAGAATACAATACAACATTATTAACAGTAATCACCGTGACTGTACATTAGATCTTGAGAACGTACTTATTTTCACAAAGTTTGTACCCTTTGGTCACATTTTCCCATTTCCCTTGTCCTTGCCCTTGGCAACCACCATTCTACTCTCTGTTTTTATGAGTTGGATTTTTTGTTTTGTTTTGTTTTCAAAATAGGCTCTTACTCTGTCACCCAGGCTGGAGTGCTGTGGCTCACGGCAGCCTTGACTTCCTGGGCTCAAGCAATCTTCCCACCTCAGCCTCATGAGTAGCTGGGATTATAGGCTCATGCCCACCATGTCTAGCTGGCTGATGTTTTATTCTTATTTTTATTAGTGACGAGGTCACACTATATTGGTTAGGCTGGTCTCAAACTCCAGGCCTCAAGTGATCCTCTCATCTCTGCCTCCCAAAGTGCTGGGATTATAGGCATGAACTACCACACACGGCTGAATTTGATTTTTTTGAATTCTACATGTAAATGAGATCATACAGTGTTTGTATTTTTATGTCTGACTTCTTTCACTTAGCATATGTCTTCCAGGTTCACCCAAGTTGTTACAAACTGCAGGGTTTCCAATGGTGTGTAGTAAAGGGGATCCTTGTATAGTGTTGGTAGAAATATAAATTGGGACAGCATTATGGAGAACCGTGTAGAAGTTCCTCAAAAAATTAAATATAGAACTGCCGTAGGCTTTATCAAGTCTGCTTCTCGGTATATATCTAAAGGAAATGTAGTCCATGTCTCGAATAGATATCTGCACTACCATGTTCATTATGGCATTATTCGTAATAATCAAGATGTGGAAACAACCTTAAGTGTCCATTGATGGATGAATGGATAAAGAAAATGTGATGTGATACACACACACACACACACACACACATACACACACACCCCGTCTGTTATATGTGTGTATTGTATTATGGAATATTATTTAGCCATAAATAATGAAGTTCACTCATTTTTATTGCCAAATTATACTCCATTTTATGGATATATCACATTTTGTTTATCCATTCATCAGTTTATGGGCGTCATATTTTTGTGACAGTGAAATAAGACAAAGTATATAAAGTGCTTTATGATGTCTTGAATATAGAAGCAACGTATGTTTTGTTGTTTCTTTTCATCTGGTTGGTAGATTTCTGGCGTGAATTATCAGCCGCCCCTCTTGCCTTATGAGGCAAGGAAAGCAGTCTTATTGAGTAGACCATCTGTCTGCCAGTTCTCTCATGTTGGTCCTCAACTCATGGAAAATCCTGGTGGGCACTCGTTTGATACTAGAATTCGCACTGCTTTTCTCAGCAGCCAGAAGTGTTTGAGTGTTACCAGCAGTGCTTGTTGTCATTACAGATGCTCTGTACAAAACTGTAAATGCTGGGTTTGAAGGGATTCAGGGAGGGAGCCATTGCAGCTTACACAGATGTCAGCTAATCTAGTGTTGATCCTCATTCTGAACCTGAGCATTGACACCAATGTCAAGCTGTGGGGTAGTTATGTTGTGTGCAAGGCTTGGAGGGAAATAGTGCTTTGGCAGTTCAGTGCTTGCCGACTTTACAAAACACAGAAAATTGCTGAGGGTTTATGTGACAGAAAGTTCATGTTACACATATGGGCATCTTGGCGAGAAAAGCCACTGATTGTCTCAGTGTAAGGATTTGGAATTTCAAAATCCTAAATGATTACTAAATGACAAGTAAAATCTCAGTTGAGATAGATTGTTGCTAATATCCAAAGAGATTATCTAAAAGCATTGATTTTTATTTTGCTGGCTGTGGAAATACCATGGAATTCATTTATTAAAAGTAGTATTTCTAAGTTTCTACTTATTTTAGATACTGTAATATAAAATTATAAACAAGGCCCAATTGTTGTTACCCACTAGGCAGATTTTTTTATTATCCAAGTTTCTGTTTCGAGCCATGAAACAAGTTAAAATCAAAACTTTTGCTGGTTGCCATTTAAAAGATAAATTTGTTATATAGGCTTTCTAAGCTTGGTTGCCTTGCTCCACAAAGACAAAACATTAATAATAGCTTACATGTATTGAGCACTGAATCTGTGCTAGGCTTTGTGTTAACCACTATATATTTGGATTATCTCATTGATCTAAGGTAGGTACAGTTATTATCCCTTTCTTATAGGTTAGGAAACCGAGGCTCAGAGAGATTAAGTAACTTGTCCAATGTTACACAGCTTGTAAGTGGCATTTCTGTTTAAAGCTTCCCATTTTATAAAGTTTTGTGTTTTTAAATATGCTTTAGAATTTCAAGTTTTTACTCTGTGATTATTTCTCGAAGTCCTATATCTACATACACATCAAAGCAATTCTGTGGTTCTTAGGGAATTATTTAATAAATGAAATAGCCATAGACTGTAATTACATTATGAGTGGCATCTTTTAGCTGTGCCCAGCGGTAGCCCAGTTGCTAATCTTTATCCCTTGAGTAGTCAAGTAGATAAGAAGTGAATAAGCAAGTGGAGTGGTGGCCACTCAAGCAGGCCTCTACCAGAATAATTCCAAATAACTTCACACAGTGAATTGCAACCCACTCAATCCACTTCACTGGATAGCATTGCTCAAAAGATATTCTTTTACTCTTTTATCTACCTTGTTGGCAAGCATCCCCAAGAGGTCTTATGCCTGTGGCCTACAGATCAAAGATATTTTCTCAAATACTAGGAACTTTGCTGCTAGTTAGAATTAAGCAAATAAAAACATACACCTCCAGAATGTAAGCAAACTAGTTTAAAACACTCCAGCCACTGTATTACTTATGCTTTAAAAGTTTCCCCACAAAACCTCATTAATCATATAAACATTTTGACAAACAGAAAGGGGATAGAACAGACTTATTATTTTCCATCTTGTATGAATGGCTAGACTTTTCATCTGTGCTCTTATCCTAACATGTCTTTAACTCTTCTGTGCTAAGATTTTTATTTAAAAACAAGGAAATTGAGACTCAGTGAGATGAACTGCTTTATATCACTGTGGTAAGATGTGTTGATAGCATTTGAAAAGGAAAAGCCAAAATTTTCTTTTTCTTTTTTTTTTTTTTTTTTTTTGAGACAGAGTTTCACTCTTGTCACCCAGGCTGGAATGCAATGGCATGATCTTGGCTCACTGCAACCTCCACCTCCTGGGTTCAAGTGATTCTCTTGCCTTAGCCTCCCGAGTAGCTGGGACTACAGGCATGTGCCACCACACCTGGATAATTTTTGTAATTTTTAGTAGAGATTGGGTTTCACCATGTTGGCCAGGCTGGTCTCGAACTCCTGACCTTAAGTAATCCGCCTGCTTTGGCCTCCCAAAATGCTGGAATTACAGACATGAGCCACCACGCCCAACCTATTTCTTGATTTTTATTAGTCACCTAGCCTTATTGTAATTTGCACCCATCTACCATTAGAACATCATAAACCCAGTGATGAACAGAATGGATATAACTTAGTGTGTGTATGTAATGTGTATAATGTAACATACATAAAGACAAATGGAAAATGCCTGCAAGATAGTTTCCCTGTTGTCTCATGCCTCAGCAGTAATGAAACATACTAAGTGCTCATTGTGGGTCAGTTACTGTGTTAAATGTTTTTCATGAATCATCCCATCCACTTCTCACAATCAACCTGTCGTGTAGGTGCTATTTTTGTCCACATTTTTATAGATAAGGTGGCTGAGACTTAGAAAAGCTAACACCACTTGCCTGTGGTCATAGAGCTAGCAATTAGCAAAGCCATTGCTTCTAACCAGTGTGCATTTTGCCTTGCACAATAAACTACATTAAAAGATTTAGTTTTTCTACCTCCCAATTGAAGCCATTATCAGATATATAGTCTAAACTTAGATTTGATTCTGTTTAGAAACACTTAATGTTCCTAATGTTATCAGGAAATTTGCTGTTCATTTTTTCAAGATCTGAGTAGAATGTCACATTGTCCATGAACTTTCCATGATGCTCTTCTTCCAAATGTCTCTGTAGCACCTGGTTGTAGCCTGGCTCTTAGGATTCCCCTGTCTGTGCTCTGGACTTCTTTAGAAGCACCTTGTCTGGTTCAGTTACTGCCTTTGTTTGTATTGCTGGCACATTCCTTTGTGCTTGGTGCATAGTAGATAATTAATAGATATTTGTTAAATTGAACTGGATGCTTAATAAATGTTTGGATCTAATTATGATCTTTACTCTCTGGTGTGTACTTCAGGTACTTCAGGAAGGTCATTGCAGCATTAGATGACTATGGAGACCCTCAGTGTTTTAGACTGAGATGACTTGCCATTCCTACAAGAGATCAATTGAATGAATAACTGGGGCTGATTTTTCCCTAAATATTGCTTAGAACATATTCTGTTTTTTTTTCTCTTCAAAAAGTGCCAGTTATATTGCCATACTGGACAAAATAAAACTGTTAGCTATATATCTATATCTATAGCTATGCCTATATAAATTTTAAAAACATGGCACAAGGTTTCTGCACCATACTTTGTGAGAAGCTCTGTGTATTCCAAGGCTCAGAAAATCAGATTTTTTAAAGCCAAATTTTACCAATGTATATCCCATTGAAATTTGCATGAGCAAGCAGAAATAATGTGGATGTTGGAGTTAGGTAAATGAATCAAATCCTGATTCAGCCACTTTCTAGGTATGTGATCTTGGGCAAGATATTTAATTTTTTTCAACATAGTTTTTTTATTTTTAAAATGGAAAAGTTATGCACTGGCAGATTTGGAGGATGAAATAATATGTTGGGAGACAGTGTGTTAAGTTAATTCTCAAAAAGTTCTATTATAATTATAGGTTGATAATTTTTGGCATATTTTCATTTTAAAACTTTTATTTTAATTTCATTCTTAAACACTGTAAGCATATTCACAGTAGCTTTTCTGATCACCTTATAACCAAGCACTGCCACATGACTTCTGGTCCAGTGTTCCAAGTGAAGGCCAAGTAATGTCAAGGTATGCTGTATACAGATTTTCTAGGAGTGTGAATAAAGAAGAGGAATGGAGCCATCCATGGATGGCAAAGTCATGCCTTTGCAAGAAGTACTATATTTACATATTTAGTACAGATCCCATCTTAGAAAGGGTGGATTTGGTCGGGTGCGGTGGCTTACGTCTGTGTGATTTCAGCACTTTGGGAGGCTGAGGTGAGCAGATCGCTTGAGTCCAGGAGTTTGAGACCAGCCAGGGCAACATAGAAAGACTTGTCTCTCTCTCTCTTTTTTTTCAAGGCTCCCTGCTCCTGAGGAATGGGGAGGGGGAAGAAAGGGTGGATTTGGAGAAGGTTATAGCAGTGAGTATGGCTGTAAATTTGCAAGGAAGAACTTTTTTTATTTCCAACAGTGATTGCTTTAGATAAATATTTTATTGTAGATTTCAATATTGTTGCAATTGTATTTGACTCAGCAAAAATAGTTTTTATAATTTGTCAACAGAACTTCTTTAAAATGGCTTCCTAAGTTGTTTTAGCTAATTATGAGGTATGGTGATCTCAACCTGCTTCCAACCACTGGTCCACTCTTGAGTCTTCAGGCTTTTTTTTTGCTTCTAGAGTAGCATTGTAAGTTTTTAGTCTTTAGAAAACAGGAAGAATTCAAGTTTCTCAGTCCTTGTTCTGATCAGGATTGTATTTTCTTTTCATCAGTTTGTGCTCTGAAACTGCAGGGCCAGGCAGAGTCCATGCTACCTGATAAAGCATCTGGAACCATGGAAAACTGAGGGTGGATATGATGAGCCTCTCTAATACCAGAGATAGTGGACAGAAGCCATCCGTTTTGCATTTGGCTTTTTTGAGGACTTAGTAAATCCACACAGAGAATTAACTAAGGCTGTTTGAGAAATAGCCTGTGGGATAATGAACACTTTTATGCTTTTTAAAATGACCACGGGGAGCCTCATCAGAAGAGGCGATTCCAGGATTCCAAGATGGCAGCTGGGTTTTTCATTGTTCCTGTGGGACTTGCACTGTGAAGTGTGATTGTAGCTGATTTTTCCTTTCAACAGGAATTCATTAGGGGTATCCATTAGCTAATGAACTATTGATATAAGAAAAAAGGTCAGTTATTTTAGAGAGGAAAAATGTGGCTTTAACTCCCGATTACTTATGTGTTGGGTCCATTTGAAGTCTTCTTCCCCGGCTCAAAATCTGGAAAACTGATTTGAAAGACCTTGGGTTTTATTTAGAAAGAAGGAAAAACAGATTATTTCAGTTAATTTATGTTTTGTGATTTTTTTACTCGATTTACCTAAAGAGAAAGTGCTCAGATTTAAATTCTAGGTACCTTAGTTGCTAATTATTTTTTACTGCACTTTTATGGCCGTTTTTTATTTCTAAGGATTGAACCCTTTTTTTTGTAGTTTTCTCTCAAGGGATAATATTTATATTTTTTTGCTTCCAAAAACTGTTAAAGTCTGAAAGTGTAAATTTATATTTGTGGTGTTTACTTTGTCCTTTAAATGTTTTTGTGTACCCATACTTTTTGTCATAAAGATGGAAAAATGTTATTAAATTAACCAAATGAAAGTAATTAATGCTGAACATTCACTAAATTATTAAGATGTTAATGTGATTCCAAATGCAGATAGTTCATGGGCAGCAGCATGTGTCCTGGGACTCCCCCTCAAAGGTTGGCAAGGTTTGGGCAATTTTGAGGGAGGGAGTTAATTCTTAAGTAGTAAGCTTTTTCGTTTACTTCTACTATTTATAAGCTAATATGCAGGATCATTGTAAATTAGTGAAAAGTGCATTCCATTGAACTAGTAGTTGTAATACTGGGTTAAATATCTAAGTTGTGTGACTGAGCATGAGTTTCTGCCTCTGTGGGCCTTACTTTTCCCTGTTATCAGAACTGTAGCATTGGACTAGATCATGTTTCCTTGTGTGTTTTTTGGAAAATGTGACAATGTACTAGGACCTACATGAAGTCACAGTATAAACACCCAAGAGACACAACAGGCATATCTTCCTGCCTTTCATATCTATTCACTTGAGGCTTTTGGTAAGACATTAATCTTATACTTAAGCAAATATATATTAAAGACTAAAAGGAACTCATATGTCTTCATATAGTGTTAAAGATATTAACACAAAAATGAAAGAAATATTGTCCGTACAGCAGGCCACAAATATCCCTTGTTTTGTGACCAGTCTTTTCTGCTATGGAGGGCACTTTGGACACATTTGAGGATCACTGCATTAGATGACAGGAAATGTGTTTCTTCCTATGCTCAAGTTGTGTAGCCGTGACATTTGAGGATATTTACATTTCGAATTTCCCTCCTCTCTCTCCTAAATTAGTGGCATGTTCTAGAGAAGGGTTCATGTGCTTTATTTACATAAAACCTATCTCAGTGTTGTTTGATAAGAATCTGTTAAGAGATCTTGTCCTAAAAGGTTGGCAGTTAGTGTTGGAACTGGAGAATGGTGGGGTGTGAGGAGTTAAAGTAATTCCCTAAGCACACTGGACATGCCTGATGCCCCTTTCAAGCTAGTCTGCTTCCACATGGTGATTCTTTCTGATTCCCATTATCACTGTGTCCCCCTCACCCCTGCCATTTAGCCTGGTTTCTGGCAGAATGGATATCCATGTTTCTGAATTTAGTATGATTTTTTTTTTCTTTCCTTCTATTCTCAGCAACAATAAGTACTCTTGATGGCAGCTGCTGTATTAAGCCCAAGAGCTTAAAAGATTAAAGAAACCACTAACAGCAGTAAGGAGGAAGTTTAAGGGCCTGTTTTTCTGAAGGTTTGTGTTTTCATTCTGATGGTTGAGTAGAAAATTACAAACAGGTTGTGTTCAGCAGCTGGAATGCTCTCCAACATCTGGGGAGACCCAGCCTTCTGTTTATTTCCCATTCATTGGAAGGGTGGCCAGCCAGTAGCGGAAACTGCAGGCAGAGATATTAGAACTCTTTGGGTACATAAGCCGTTAGAAATTCTTTTTTTATAGAAATTTCTTCATAGAAATACCTTGTTCTCTATTTTTTCATAAGCTTGACTGAGCACTTAACTTGAGGTCAGTTGCTGAGGAAGAGGTCTGAAGGTAATATTAGTACCCCCCAACTACTTTCAGCTGGAAACAAGAATTGTTTGGGCCCTTACTGAGTTCCTACTTTAGAGTCAAGGACTGGCCTTCCCCTAGATCTGTCTGCATATACCTCACAGCTGAGCAGATAACATATTTGTGCGGCTATTCCCTTATGATTTCCTCTCTATTAAGAGAGGTGGAGCCTATGACAGACTGCAGAGTGTTTGCTCCATTCTTCCCCACCCCGCAGCTTTACTGAGGTATAGTTGATAATTAAAGTATTTACATATATTTAAGGTGTATAGCTTGATTATGAGATATATAAGTATACATTGTGAATATTCAAAATCAAACTAATCAATATATCTATCACTCCACATAGTTACTACCACTTTTCTTTTTATAGTGAGAATACTTAGTATCTACCTTCTTAGCAAATTTTATTTATGCCACTTAGTGACTATAGTTAACAATATTATATACTCAAACCCATTTATTTTAATTTTAATTTTTTTAGAGGTAGGATCTCGCTCTGTTGCTCAGGCTAGAGTGCAGTGGTGCTATCATAGCTCACTGCAACCTCAAACTCCTGGGCTCAAGCAGTCCTGCCATCTCAGCCTCCCAAGTAGTTAGGACTACAGGCATATACCACCATGCCTGGCCTAATTTTTATTTTTAGAGATGAGGTCTAGCTTTGTTGCCCAGACTGGAATGCAGTGGCATGATCATAGCTCACTGTAGGCTCGAACTCCTGGGCTTAAGTGATTCTCCTGCCTTGGCCCCCCAGTTGCTGCGAGAATGGTGCCTTGTTCTCAAAACCATTTTGTAAAAAGTAATGTGCTGGCCAAATAAAACAGAACTGCCAGTTTGTTATTTTTGGACAGCTTCATTATTTTGTACCTGGGAAAAGAGAAATTCGAAGTTTTGCCTTATGCAAGGTCATAAAGCTGGTCAGTGGCCCAACCAGGTTTAGAACCTTTATCTTTGGGGCTATTTGAGAAATTCAAGTGATCCCAGTTCAATCATTAGTGGCATTTGTGGTCTTCAGTCTGCGCTGAGCAAGGGTTTCATGTTTGGTGTCTAATATTTTAGGATTATTAGAGCTAATCTAGCATTTAGAGAAGCCAAATGGATTTTGGGGGTTGTCTGTAAGAACCCATCATGATGGCTGGAACAGCTCTTAAGTGGAACTTCTACATAAATCAACTTGCATTTGTTCTGTAACACCATATGAATTTTCCTGAATTTCCAAGTAAATATATTTTGCATATTGCTTACAAATTGCTTAGGCTGTCTTCATGAATAATGAAAGCTGTGCTGTAGGAAGCTGGATATTAAGAGGGGGTGTTTTTAAAAGCAGTATTTCATTTCTTTTGCTTATATTTTCTGTAGCCTCAAGGGTGTGTTCAGAGGTGGTAGGCAGGGAGGGTGCTGTTACAGGTTTCTCAACACCTGTGTTCCTTTACAGAACATTATCTCTTCTGCTATCGAAGAGGACTTGCCAGTTAGGTCAGGATGCATAAAGCTCTGGACAGTGCCTTCTCCTATGCTCATCTTCGCTATATGTCTTGTGTGTTTAGCTTCCATAACAAGGTTCTCTACTTCTCCAGTTTAAGAAGAAATCATCTGTTGTGCTGAACCTCTATTCATCTCAGTAGGGAAGGCACCAGCTTCAACAGGCCGAGAAGAAGAGACCCAGAGCCAGCAAATGAGACATGGGGTTTTATTAGGGGCTTACATACAGGGGAGAGAGTTCAGTGGCGGCAGGCTGGACAACATACTCGCACCGCTCGGTGGCAGAGGGCTGGGCAGGAAAACTGCAGCCGCTTTGCAAACAGCATGCAGTTTATATAGCATTTTCACTTAACACCCTCCCCTTAACAACTTTCACCTGACAACTTGCATCCAACCCAAAGTTTAGGGCCTGAATTCCCTATATGGCCCATGTTCCGTGGCATGGGCAGGGGGCTCAGATGTTCCTCCTAGACAAGGAATGAATCTCTGGATTGGCCACTGTGGGACTCCCTAGCTTGACACACACATTCAGGTGCATCTGCCATACAGGGTCATTTTAAGGGTATGCTCAAGTTATTGCTCTCAGAGGTGTTTACCCTACTATTATCATTTGACATTAATACCTACTATGTGGTGGACATTGTCTAGTGATAGTCGTGATTTCCAGTAGCTCCCACAACAACTTCATAAGTATCATAGCCCCACTTTTTAGGTAAAGAAAGCAGAGGTTTGGGGATTGTGTCTTCCCTAGTTGACACATCTTGACAGTGTAGAACCAGCATTCAGAGGCAAATCTCACTTAGGCCTGGTGTTCTTTCCAACATGCCCCAGATGCTGCTTTGCCTTCCCTCCCTCCCTTCACCTGGCATTTTGACCACACTAATTGTGCTGGCATCTCATTCCAGGGAGTATGGGATGAGATGCCAGCACTAGAGTATGGCTTTCAAAACATTTTTTGTTCCAGCTCACAGTTACAAATACAGTTTATGTCATCAAGTATACATACATATGCACATGCTCAAATGCACATACATACCTGTGCTTACATGTACTCATATAAAACTGAAAGTTTAATTATATATGCAGTAAACTCTAATATTTGCTTTTCTATTTTACACTGTTAATACATACTCACCCGTAATTGTTATTACTCACTAAATTGGTTTTACAATCAAGGTCACCTGCGGTTGAAACAGTGCTATAGAGTAGAAATCTTTACGACGAGTTATGTGCTCTTTCCCCTCAACCCCTTACAAGATTTTTAGGATAATCCATGGGAGCACCAAAAAAACGGTTGAAATTATATTTCGATTTATTTCCATCTTAAGGAAGAGATTAAATGTTGCTGTTACTTAATATCCGAGTTGACAGTGCAGCATCACTCGGGCTGTGAAACAGTCAGTCCGGTGCTCTGTAGAGTGTGACAGGTCCTGAAGGAAGAGTGGGAGTTCCTAAAGTGGCACACTCCTTCAGCCTTTCGTTGTGTGATGTGCTCCAGTTTGTATGACTCATAAAGCATGTTAGTAGGTTATATTATTTACTTTTGGCAAAGAGAACAAGTGGTTTTGTTTTTATTTTTATTTTGAGACAGGGTCTCATTCCATTGTCCAGGCTGGAATCCAGTGGTGTGATCACAATTCACTGCAGCCTCAACCTCCTGGGCACAGATGATCCTCCTACCTCAGCCTCCCAAGTAGCTGGAAATATAGGTGTGGATCACCACACCTGGCTAAGTTTTTTCTTTTTGTTCTTTTTTTTTTTTTTTTTTTTTTGGAGAGACCGGGTTTTGCCAGGCTGGCCTCAAACTCCTGCTCAAGCGATTCACCTGCCTTGGCCCCCAGAAGTTGTGGGATTACATGTGGGAGCCACAACTGGCAGAGAGCAAGTGATTTTTAAGAGTTTCATCAAAGAAACTGTGGAATGAGAGAACATAAACACAGGGCAACAGCAGGAAAATGACAGAGTTGACTTTCTTGTTTTAATGAGCTTATCAACCACATCGCTGGGTACAAACAGCGACTATATAGTCATATCTAGTAGGAAGTCAGACAAAAAAATTGAAACTATTTTAACAAGTGAGAACTTAGGTTTATATCCATGATTGTTAATGATTTACCTTGTCCTAAATGGATGTTGTACCCTGAGATATTAGCTAATATCATTATGTTGGATAAAATATGAAAAGTTGTATTCATTTTATCTTTGTGTCATTCCTTATGTTTATTTGTATATTTTATGATATATGTGATACATCTGTGCCTTATAGTTACATGTATATTGGGGAATATGTTAGAATTTTTTTGTACTGATAAAGATTCCTAACTAAAAACATTTGGAGACCATTTCTATTCTGGAGAACTAAGTAATTATTAATGGGTATCTTGGGGTTTAGGTGACGAGAAGAAGGAAAAGGTGAGGACACAGGAAGGGAGTGAAACAGGGAGGGTGTTTGTGTACAAATTAGATAACAACCCTCCCAAGTGGATTCGGTTCCAAGGGCACATGGTTTGGTGAGTGGCCTGTGCCTTTGTGCAGGTTATAAAAAGTCTCCCCTTTCTCCTGGCATAGCAGCTCTATACTAGGGCACATGGCTTGGCAAATGGGTTGTGGGCTGGAATTCAGCACCCTTTCAGCCCTTCATCCTTCTGCAAGTGTAGACTACACAAGTAAGTGTATGTAACAGCCCTGGTGGTGAGGTACTGAAAATAAATAAATAAATAAAAGGGCGAAGGACAGGCATTGATGGATGTAGTGAGCAGCAACAGCTAGTCCTCACTCTTTTATTCATTCATTCATTCCTTCACCAGAGTATTTATAGAACACCTGCTGTGCACCAGCCATCTTCAACAGCAGGAGTTGGCAAACTAGCCCACCGGCCAATCCCGACCTGGTATCTTTTTTTGTAAATCGGGTTTTATTGGAACATAGCTGTACCCCTTTGTTTATGTATCTTCTGTGGCTGCTTCTTAGCTATAATGGCATAGTTGAATAATTATGACAGAGACTGTATGGCCTGCAAAACCTAAAGTATTTACTTTCTGGCCCTTTACTGAAAAAAGGCGTGAACCTCTACTCTAGAAGATAAATCAGGACTTGCTTCTGGTGCCACTGCATGGTAACTTAGCCATGGACTGTTTGGCTTCTATCTCATGTTCCCTACCTGCAAGAAAATACTTCCATCAGGGCCAAGTGGAGGTGCAGTAGAGCAGGGGCAGAGCTAAAAGCAACACAGCTGGGCACATTTACTTCTTAGGTCTCTACACAAACCATGTAGTGTAGGGAGGAGACAAAGGGCTAGGAGTCCAGAGACTGACACTGTGTGGCCTTCTCTCTGGGCCTGTTTCAGATAGTCACTCTGCAACTACAAGATGGCACTAGATTAGTGATTCTCAGACTTTTTTCTGCACCAAAATCACCTAAAAGGCTGGTTTAACTGACTGCTAGCCTCCACCTCCAAGGTGTCTGAGTCGGTAGGCCTGGGGAAGGCCTGAGAATGTACATTTTTAACAAGTCCTCAGGTAATGCAGGTAGGCAGTATGACTGGATTGTTTTTGTGGTTGCCTGCCTCTTTTTGGCTTGAAAAGGGGAAAGCCAGAGTATTCGTTGAGGAATGACATTTGGAGAGGACCAAATTTTAGATGCTTCTGTGATATGCACACCAGAGCTATTCTGGACTAGATTGTAAATTCTCACATTTCACCTATGCAAAAGGAAATACTTTCTAGTCTCCTGTTAGTAATCAGTTGTCTCAAATTTTGCCCGTTACCTCTGGAAATTCTGGACCCTCCAGTGATCAGTCTTTTAAGGCAGTGTGGAAGAACAGCACCTATTATGGCAGTTGAGTTTTCATGGTCTCTACCCAGTCCTTCCTAATATGACTGCTATTCTTTACCTTCCTGTTTTTCAAAACTCTCGTGTTATTCCCGTTGTGTTTTTTCTAAATATTTTCTTGGTTACAATAAAGTGCTAATATTTAAAGAGCTTTTGGGAGCCTGCTGGTGCCAGAAACCATTCAAGTTACTTACAGAATACTCTCATTCAGTTCTCTCAAAAATCCTTGGGGAAGTTTTATTTTTCTCATTTTACAAATGAGTAGTAATTACAAATTTGGAGTCAGAGAAGCTAAGTAATGTGTGATCTGGACAATTTCAATATCTATGTATATCAGAAACCAAGCTTCCTAGGTCTTTGACCTCTTCCCCGATACCCGTCACCTCCACCTGCTAAGTATCCATTCTCATTTTGGATCTCGAAGTTTGTTATCACCTAGGATTCACCCAGGATTTCTCTTTCTTGGATCATGACCTTCCATATCATACTGTCACTGCAGCTTAGGAGTCTGTTTCTTGGAAAAGCTTTACATCTCTTATCCTCTGTCTCTTCCAACAGAAATACCTTGCTGAACTATTTCTCTCTCTTAAACCTCTTTTAAAATCTGAATACTTTATACTAAATTGTATTGATTATGCTTCTAGTTCCCTAGTACATAGTAACCTTTGGAAAAATTGTTTTGTCTTACTAATTGTTTCTATAGAACTCTCTACTGCACCTGGTGTATAGAAGGCACTCCATAAATAATGGTTTAACTAAGCTAGAGAATATATGACCAGGGTCTGAGTCCGAGTCTGTCTTGCTTCACAATATGGCTGCTATAGTCAGGCCTGCCACAGCTCTAGGCCTATTTCTTTCTAATCTGTCTGGATGAAGGAGGAATTGTTTAGTAGGTGATGTCATTTGTGGGATGCTTTGTCTATTTCTCCATATCCAGCATGCTTTTAGTGATTTTTCATTTTGTCAAACTGCATTTTCTCTTTTCAACTAGAGTTCAAACAAAATAATTTTAGATAACATCCTAAGAACATTTGGAAACATGACATTTCAGGTCTATTTTCCCCCTTTGCCTTAAAAAAGTATATACAGCTATAATTACTAATTGCTGCGCTCTAAGTAGAGACAGATGATACATATGTTTGTGACAATTTTCCAGAGGGAGAGCTAAGTAACCAGGCTCATTTTTCCATAATGTGAATGTTATTCACAAAGTGTTACCATAATTGATGCACCAAACCACTGTAGAGTAAATAATGTGTTGTGTGTGGGAAGCAAGCTAGTAGTCAATGAATATTAAAGAACAAAACCTCATTTTAAAAGAGAAACTGTAATTATAATCATTCTGAATTCATGCTACACAACCAGTTAAAATAACTTGGCTGCCATTTATGTGTGTATTTCTGTGTATAAAGGGAGTAGGTATATGATTTGTTATATAGAAATAAGTATTTACATGCACATTTTTATGAAAAGACACAATATCGAACTTCAGAATCAGTCGTTTTCCAAAAGCATTCGTTGCAGAGATGAACATGTAGAGTTAATCAGTGAAATATATATTGACGGGAAAGATCACCATTTCCATTATCTTATCTTTTGCTTTTGTAGGTGTTTTATGTCTACCTGGAATGTCGTGTCCCTTTTCGTGAACCTAATCAGCTTCTGTATTTTCTCCAAAGCTTCCTTTTCATCAGAAGTTCTTCTTGTCCACCTTTAATCCCTCTTATTGCTTTCTAGATGCTCATCAACTTCTGTGTGTGGTATATTGATTTGCACTTTTGGGATTTGTTGGTTTATAATAGAAGGTCATAAGTCATTTCTTGTGTGTATCATTAGTCTTCTCAACCAGACTGCCTAGGATTTCAGTCTCAGATTATTCTGTGTGTATGTTGGGTGTGTATGTATGTGTATCATTCCTTCTGGTGTACGTTGTGGAGAATGGTTTGTTGTCCATGCGTTCGCTAACTCCTCAGTATGTATTGTTGGTTACCTGTTTTCATGCACCAGATACTGCATTATTTTTGTAAAATCCTTACATTTTGTGTTTGGCTACCAGTGTCTCCACAGAGTCTTGAATGTAACTGGTAAGGATCAGATCTGTTGGTATAGAGTTTTTGATGGAACACTCAATCAGCAATCTGTAGTATGGCTTATGTAACATGTATAACTCCCTCTATCTCTGATAAGTTCTGAAGTCTAAGGGGAAAGTGCTTCCCTGTCTCTTGAATTTGAGTGTTTTGGGTGTGTTCATTTTATAGATAGACAAGGTGATTGTATCAGAGCTTACTTTTATATTTTAAAATAGATCACAGTGTACCTATTCTTAGGAACCTTTTAGAAAAATCTGTTTAACATTGATCCTGTTGTTAGTTGTAATCTCAGTATATTCTGATAATTTCCTTTGAATATGTAACTGTTCCTTTCACACTATGGGCATCTGTTGTCTTCTCTTTTTATAGCAATGAAAGTATGAACAGATTCCAATATGGGTTCTTAGCTCAAAATTCTCAGGCTCTAATGTCAGGCCAATTTATTTAGCTAGTTTATACAACTGGACATATTTCTATAATAGAAAAATGACTAAATGTTTCTTAACATATTGTTTACAGAGATAGAGCCCACCTTGTAAGGCTATGTAACTCTTCCACTCAAAAGAAGATTATTGGTTTCAGCATGTTTTCCTCCCTTTAATTTAATCTTAAGCGGGTGAACCTTTCTGAGGGCTTTTTGGAAAGTTCGGAGGAAAAAAAATAACAAAACTCATACAACCTCAAGGAATTCTAAGTATCAAGGAGCACCTCTGTGAAGGTGATTGGTTCAAGCATTGAACACTATTTTCTATCCTTCCACACATGGCAGGGCATTATTCATGTATCCAGCTCTGTGATAGCTTGTTTTTGCTTGTCCTGATGATACGTATGGCAAGGGAGGAACATTATCCAGGAGTGGACACTGTAGAGGGGGGAAGGAAACTTGGAACTGACCTTTATAGAGGCAGTTCTCATCCTCAACTCTTCTTCCTTACAAGATGGCTTGGTATCCCTTGAGACCATTCTCCCACCTTCAAAATTCTGGATGGGCCTCTTGCCTGGTTCCCTTAAGGACTCTAAACCACTTAGCTTGGGGCTGGTGCCATTTAATTCTGTTCTTGGCAGTGGGCCCTGGCTTCTTTCCTGCTAGGGCTTGTGCTGCTTAGGAGCAGAGAAGAGGTCAGATGCAGATAACACAGGCATGATTTCTGCCTCCTGAAATGTTCAGATGATATGTACTTCTCCGTCCCCCTAAAGATTTACGGAAGTACACATTTATCATGGGATGTAATGAGTAGGAAAGAGCATGGGGCTTTCTTTTTCTGCTGAATAGCAGATTGTAAGATAGAAACAGTTCTGTTTACAATTCAGCTCTATCTTTGTACTTTGCATTGCAGTTGAAGTTATTTTAAGCTTTACTGTTAAGCTAAACTTCTGAGTTGTTTCATTTGCAAATTCTTTCTTTGAGGGTCAAGGGAGACTTGTAAAATGTTCAGGTCTGAGAGAATTTTGAGTTAAGTAAAGGTGAGTGCGTGCATGCATGCATGCGTGCATGCATGTGTATGTGTGTGTGTGTGTGCACAGCTCGTGCATAAATGCCTGTGTGCTTGCTTGGGTAGGGACTAGGAGGGCTGAAAAAGAGAGAGAAAGTCATTCTTAGCAGAAGAAAAGCACGTACAAAGGGTGGAAGACATACGGTTTTTGACAGATGAATGCATCCTTCTAAAGGTTTTGTGAGAGCTGTGACCAGCTCTGTTTGCTGAGAAAAGGGAAGGTCCTTGAGCACCCATCATACCTCTTCAGGCTCTCTTAAAAAGCATTCAGATGTTCTGCCAGAGGAAATAAATGATGTGTTCCAAGTACAGCTGCAGTGGAGAGTTCTTTTTGTGCAGCTGAAGCAATTCCTCCACATAGATTGTCCCATTTTAACAGTAAACTGTCTGTTTAAAACAAAACAAAAAAGGTGGGTGGGAAATGGAAGGAGAAGGAGTTTATGCCAGGAGATGAAAATAAGTTGCTGCAGAAGCCTGTTTTGGTTGTGGTTTCAGAGTTAAGAGTAAGTTGTTAATAATAAGGGCTCACTTGATAGTTTGTTATATCTCTGTGTGTGTTTTTATGAACTTTTAATTTTCCAGAAAACATTAAAGATAAATTAGAGAACACACTCCTGTTGGAGGAGGTGACCGTCTTGCAGCTACCAAACCATAGAATCTTTCACCACTTAACACCTTCCAAGGAACCCGGTAGACTTCTGGTGTCCTCTCTGGTCCTCTTCCCTTCCTTATAGGATGTCAGGCTTTGGACTTAATCAGAGGATAATTAAGGCTCTATCATAGCAGGTGAAGTTTCTGAGTGGAAGTCTAAGAAGTGATGTTTCTATAAGTGTCTAGCTGACTGACCTACTAAGCAGAGGTTAGGAGGTTGTGATGTAATTTAAGGTGACATTGTGGTTACCTTTTATCAAGCTCAATTGTGAGCCTGGAGCTATGTTAACTGCTTCACAGCTATGAGCCTATTTAATTCTCACAGGAATCCTCATTTTAAGATAGGTTTGATTACCCTCCATTTACAGATGGGGAACTTGAGGTAGAGAGATAAGTGGTTAGTTTGCAATTACACCCAGCAATTGGCATGGCTGGGATTGGAACCAGGGGCCTTCAATCTTCAAAGCTCTTACATGTAACCACTGCCTGATGCATTGTACTCTTTCCTGTAAAGTAGCCTTTTCTCCCTGCTGCCACCGGTTCATTTCCTTTTCCTCTTTTAAGATGCTTTAAAAAGAACAAAACCAATAACGTACCTCCTAAATTGAGGTTGATCTCCCTCCTTGCTATCCAGTAAGTTATGTTCTAGACTCATGCAAATATTAGATATTTGGGAGAAAAAATAAATAGAACATGTCCCTCCTCTCTTTAGCTCTAAGAAAATGTGTGTGTTCTTATTAATTCGTACTGTTCCACTATCCTACCGTATTACCTGATACGTATAATACAGTCAAAGTCTTCTCAGGGAGACTCTTCTTTGCAGTGGCATGCTGGAGCCAGGAAAGCTTGTAGACCCAGCTCAGACGTGGACCAGCTGTGAGACCTTGGTGAAGTCGCTTTACCCTCCGGGCTTTACTTCTTTTATCACTGTAGTGTTTGATCCAGGTCAGTTTGCAGCCTGGAAGGCACAGCCTTTTTCAGGACACTAAATAGGGCACATGTGCTACCCATTTGGGTGCACACTATCCTTAGGCATTTGTTGAAGAGATGGTTAATAAAATATAAACTCATTAAAAAGCATTACTAAATTCTTACATTTTGTGTTTCTTTGATCAGTGAATGACTGCTAAGATTTAGTACGTTATCAATGGGGAATTTGTTATTTCTTTTTGCATAAAAGGGGTCCTCATGCTAAAGATGAAGCAATACTGGTTTTTGTGAAGTTTAAAGTCCCTCCCCAGGTAGAATATTCATAAAGCCTATGAATGAGTCTTAACTACTTGATTACCCAGATTCTAGCTTTTTGGAATCTTTCATTACCTTACTTTTTTCCCTTCTCAGTGAGCTTTTGGACTTAGGACAAAGGGGGGACGATCACAAGGAAGTGGATTGACATCTCTACTCTTTCACAATCTTTCCCGAAGACATGATTTTTTTTGCTATCATGTCTCTAAGTACAGTTGGTCAGTTGTCACTCTGTCACCTTACCTTCCAACCCCATAATTCCTGTGAAACCCTGGACACCTCACTCTTTTTGCAGACCATGAGCTCCTCTGGCTTCACTCCTTTCCTTGTCCTGCTTGCAGTACTTGAGTAATCCCCTCACCCCTCACCACCTTCCTTATTAGTATCCCCAGTTCCCTGAAGCTCTTGTCCTGCCCATTTCCTCCCAGCAGCATGTCACTCATCTGCCCTCATGAGCCTGTGTTCCCCTTAGAAGAATCACAACTCTATCTGGACTGTCATTATAGATCAGTGAACTTCAACACCTGATAGCTTTTTCAGTGTTGCCCATCAGTGCATTTACCGAGTTGCTTTTCCTATCCTTTTGATGATAGTTCCAAATGCTCCCCACTATTCCCATGGCTATAATGATAGGAAACATTAATACAAAACTTGGTTGTGTTGGAGAAAGTGTGCTAAGAACTTTACATGCATTGTCTCATCTCTGTTCTTGCTAAGGGATCTAACTTTTCCTTCTAACCATCCAGCAACTGCTAGCGAGGCATCAACTGTGTCTGTGCATGGTGCCAAGCCACAGACTGTAGCTATGATTGAGGCAGATTGGGTACTTGCTCTCAAGAGACCTCTAATTCAGAGGGAGATGCACAGAAGTAAACAGGCAGCAATATCATTGTCTGATAAGTGCTAATGAGGGGAGAAGTTCAATACGCTATAGATGCCCCCAACCCAGACTGAGGGATGATGAGGATAAGGAAAACTTGCAGGAAATTACAGCTCAGTGCCAATCTAAAGGACAAGAGACTATGAGGGAGGAACATAAGGGCATTCTGGACAAAAAGAATACCTGGCTGCTGGAAAGATTTCAGGGAATTGAGAGGGGCCAGTAGGAATACAGCCATTGTTCTCAGAAAAATTAGAGGTCTTATTTTTGGTGTGAATTCCGTAGACTCTCTTTTCTACCTCCTCTGTGATCTGTATCCTCACTTGGTTACTAACTGGAATTAGAATCCACTGCGATCCTTCACTGTACGCAGATCTCGTAAGACACACTTGCCGTCAATCTCTGTGAAGTTTTGCTGTCAATCTCAGTGTGAAGTTTTACTATGCACTTGTATAGCTGCTCCGCTGAAATACTATTAGACTGTTAAGGTGAGTGTAGAGGACAATGCTTCTTCAAAATTATTACAGGGAAGTTTATAATAACTGTGACTGACTTGATGTAGGGGTAGGGTTTTTTCGGAGGGTCTTTCAGTGGTAATCACTCCTAAAATTTTGAATGCTTAAATGAAGCTGCTGCTTAGCTCAATGATAAGTAATAGCAGCTTCTTTTTCCATGAGGACATTTAGTAAATGATGTTTTAGGTCTCAGCAAATGTTACACCTTCAGACACTTTGGCTCAGGAAAGCCTGATGTGCCTCCAGTGAAGGATTTGTAGGTCCACATCTTCAATGCTTCTGCGACACAGAGTTAGGGAAATGAAACAGTGGGTCATACGTGCTCCTGATCCATTGCCAACAGGAAAGGGACTTGAGCCCCCACATACATTTTGACCCTCCTGGTCATGATAAAGCCACCCACTAGCTATAATGCTATAGTCAGCAGTAGAAATAAGAGGGAGCACAAAGCAACTGAATGGTAAAATATTTCAGACCTTTTTGGACCACTTTGGAAGATGGAAGCTGATAACATCGTACATCCAAATTCCTCTGCATTGCTGTCTCTTTACAGGTGGAGAATAGTTTACAGCATTCTGTGGAATCTACTTTTGATTCCAAATGGGTCTTAATTATTTTGTATTTGGGAAATATTTTTTACTTGGCAATAGAGATGTGCCATAATATTATTTAATATTTTGGAAATCACTGTTTCCTATGTGCCTGAACATCTCGAGCACATTTAGCCTTAGTGTGGCAGTGCCTGGGTGTCTCACATCCACGTACGCTCAAACCATGCTCCTTGATTTCACCCCCTTCTCTCTGTTTCTTTCATCTTGTAAACTGAGTGCTGATGCCATTTCACACTTTTTCTTGGAAGTTTAATGAGTTGGTAGTAGTATAACAAAAATAAAAATATTTTCTTTACGTTTCTGAAAAGAAATATATCTATAAAGCATCAATCATTTTTCCAAGCTGTTAGTTCCTGCTGCTGAGTACTAGGAGCTGTTCTGTCAGCAAGACCAAGTAAGGGGAAATAGTAAGAGAAAGCTGGCCCAATTTTCTTTCTGTGGTACAAGAGGTTGGAAGATGTTGTTTCAGCTGGAGAACTTAAGATGGATTCTTATTCACTGTTTGCTAAAGAGACTGGACTGTTTTTAGTGTGATAATTTTCTGTAGGCATGGAGAAAGGTCACCTCCTGATCTTGTTTTGGAGATCATGGGGTTAAATCTGTGGCAGTGTCCTTTTCCTAGACACAAGCTCTTATCAAAATAATGTTTAGCCAGGTGTTAATCTGTGTCCTGAGGGAAGTGCTGGAATTCATTATTCATCCCGTGGGAGTAGGGGTCAGAGGAGAAGGTTGTCCTTCTGGGAGGTACCAGGGCCATAGCCTGCCTCCTGCCTTTACTGACATGTGCCATTTGTGAGGAGGGCAGTTGAAGTCCATTTGAGGAATTTTCTTGTCAGCCGGCCAACACAGAAACACAGAGGGAGCGGGAGGGAGGGAGAGGCAGGCAGCTTGGCAAGGCAGTCCTGGAGTGCAGTTTCCGGAGCAAGATCACACGCAGTGTGTTTTAGGAGCTCAGGGAAGGTGTGCAGGAACATAAAGGGGAAGGGGGCCAGGTTTGAAAGAGTGGATTTTTCCTATTTTTTCCACCTTTTGTCCCTCCTGTCTTTGAATACTTGTCATCCTTTGGAAAACTCAGCATCGGAAAGAAGCCTTTGCTGACACACTGCTTTTTCTCCAGCACTATATTGTGGGTTTTTTGTTTTTGCTCTTTTCATTTTTCTTTTCCTTTGAGGGCAGGAGGTGAGACAATGATCAAGTCAAGCTGGTTCTATGTTAAGTTCAAGTATGCAGAGAAGGTAAGTCAATATGGTTTCTCTTCCCAGGGGAGACCTGCCACCTCCCTCCAGTCTTCTCATGTTGATGGGCTCCTCTGGCCACTTGGGGAAGTGAATGAAGCTGAGAAGTTGTATTTGTGAATGTATTTCCTTTGGCTTAATGATTCTTAGATGAAGCACAGGCTCTTTGCTTGCAATCTGACATTGCCACTGACCAAGTGGAAGCAATCTTCAGACTCTGTTCCGGAGGCATGATTTAGAGTTTAAAGAGGGAAAATAATGAAACTACAATAACATGAAAGGCAGGATATTCTGCTTTAGATTGAATAGAGAATTTTCAAGGTATTATTTGTTACAAAGGTGGATATATTTTTGGTTCTGAAACAAATTGACAGTCACTTCCTATTACCTGTTGCCTTAGAATTTTTTTCCTCTTTCAGTTAACTAACTGCTTACTCATTTGTAATCTTACTTGGTTGTAGAAAGAATCCCCATAAGGTTGTCTGACCATATATGAGATGATCTCTTTACTGTCTGTCAGGGGATTATATTTTATGAATGAATTTCGGTTGTACCTAAAATTTTGATGTTAAACAGTTCCACTATATTTTAACATACCATTTCTGGGCTTTTAGGGGAAAAGTGTACTTTCTAATACATCTTCACTTACCTGGGGCTGTTTGACATCTTTTTGGTTCCAAATCCATATGTGTCACTTACTCTGTTGGGAATTTACAGGATTAGAAATGAGGTTTCCAGGAGGGGATATAGCTCAGAGGTAGAGCATTGGACTGCAGATCAAGAAATGAGATTTCCAGGAGGATCCTAACGTGTGCCTCCCTTTTGAAATCCTTCCTTCCTTGATTTGATTGTTGAAAATATTGGCATATTGATTGTAGAGTTAAGCTGAGGCTCTAGAGAATGGAACTGTGATGTGGCAAGATGGAAAATTGTGAGACTGTCTTTATACTCCTTATGATTATATGCATAAGCACATTAAATATGCCTCTTCCATTCACCTAGTTTAAAAAAAAAGTTAGAACATTTTCAACTCCTTTTTACTGCATTTTTTTTTTCTGTGTGGACTTGTTTCTGCTGTGTTTTTAAGACAGCAAAATTACTCTTTACCCATGGTGAAATTACAGGATTTTTATTTAAAATATCCATTTTTTATTTTAAACCCACTTGCATTGTTAACTATTAAAGCTATTATAACTAAAATATTATCTGTTCATGTACAGGATTGGGAAAGTTTGTGGTTTGGGATTTTTTTTCCCTCAGTAGATTACTTTCCTTTGAGAAGCCGACTGTCCATTGTTTGCTGTTACGAATTTTGATAACTGAAAACTGTACTCTGCCTTCTTATGCTTTCCCTTTTATCTTGAATATTCTGTCATGGGAACCTGAAACTCAAGAGTTAAGGCACGTAAATAAACTAATGTGAAAAGGGGTAAAGCATTTCCAGAAATGATTGTCATAAAAAGAAAAAGAAGGGGAACATTAAGTTAATTGCTTCATTTGGATTACCATGCTGCTATTCCTTTAGCAACCAAACGAGGAGAGAATGCTTCCATATGCCAAGGCACAAGTGTAATATAAAGCTAAGTAATGTAAGGCTCTATACCTAATTGAAGGATATTCGTCTTGATTTTATTAGGATAGAAGAAAAAGAGAAATCTCATTCTTGTTCTTGGCATGGTTATGGTGCTCTAGATCTCAGTGATTCTCTGCAGAACTGTTGTTCTTTCACAGTGATTCAATTTAAAAATTTACATTGGAGATTTTTGTTTTCCAAAACCCATCAAGGTGGGTTGAGTTTTACCTAGAGAGATAATAAGTCTTAGTGTAAACACAGGGACACAGCGTTGATTACAAAACAAATTAAAACCATCTTTTTTGTATTCCTCTAAAAAGCCATTCTTATAAAGGCTTTTTGATTTGGAATTTCCCCCACTATCTTTAAAAGGACAAAAAAGAAATCCCTGTCTTGATTGTCAACTACTGACCATTTTGATTTGATATAAGCTTGTAATTGTTGGAAAGGTATTTCTGCTGTGAAGTTTGTCCAAAACTATAAGAAAATACATCACACAGTCTCTTCAATATCCATCTCCTAGTTTATCATTTAGGAAGATGATTTAATCAGTCTTCAGTAGTGAGAAAGAAAAATTAAGAATGGCAAGTAACGCATGACCAGAAACATTGGCATAAGAGAATACTTACTATTCACTTGTGATCACTAGAATCATGATCCCTTTCAAAAATTAAAATATATAATAAAACAAACACTTTTTTAAACCACCACCACACTAACATACATATTCCTCTGTAAGAATTTCCATCTAAATTATTTATGAGTTGTCTCTTTCTTGAATTAGATTGGTACCTAGCTACCATTCTTTCTAAAAGAGTGCTTACTTCAATTAATTTCATCCTGTACCCCCTTTCTCTTCTTATTCTACATATTCTCCCTGAGCAATTTCCTTTTTGGTGTGTTTTTCTATGTCCTATAAGTAATGATTCCAAAAGCTGTATATCTAGCATAATATCTTTCTTGAGTTTCTGAGGGATATATTTAATTGGTTAGGTAGATATCTGTCCTGAAGTTCAACAGATTCCTCAAATGCAGCATTTCTAAAGTATAGTTAATTTCTTCTTCCTTAACCAAGGATTTTCTTCCTCTTACATCTCCTAGCACAGCTAAGGCATCCCTATCCAGCCAGTCATCTTTGTTCCCAAAGGAGCTGTTTTAGTTCTGTTCTTACCATCTTCCTTCTGGCTTATTAGAGGAGCCTCCTAATCGATCTCCCTGCCACATTCATGGTGCTTCCAGTGCTCCAAAACCCTGCTAGAGGTATCTTAAAAGGTCAGTCTGAGTCTGTTTTGCTGCTTGTTAATGGTTTCCCTCTCCCATCTAAGCATTCTCACCACATCTCCCTCAACAGTGCTAGCCCTTGGCCTTGTATATACATAATACACCTTATTGTAATTTCTTATTCACCTGCGTCTTCTATGGTAACATATGATCCTAGAGATACAGAATTATATTGTGTTTTTGATTTTTCTATCCATAATCCCTGCACATAATAGATATTTATTCCCTGTTGTGTGTTGTGGCTCATCCTTGTAATCCCAGCACTTTGGGAGGCCAAGACAGGAGAGTCCCTTGATCCCAGGAGTTCAAGACAAACCTGAGCAACATAGCAAGACCTCATCATCTGCAAAATAAAAAATTAAAAAATTAGCTGGTGTGGTACCATGTGTCCATGGTCCCAGCTACTTGGGAGGCTGAGGTGGGAGGATCACCTGAGCCTGGGAGGTCGAGGCTGCAGTGGGCTATGATCCCACCACTGCACTTTAGCTTGGGCGACAGAGCAAGACCCTGTCTCAAAAAAACACTTTTCCCCCCTAAATGCTACTGAGTAAATCTGTGACTTTTTCCCAGGAGTCTAGCAGACCTGAGTTTGAATTCTGCTTCTGCCATTTACTGGTAGTATATGACCTTGGGCAATATATTGAAACTCAGTGGAATTGTTTTCTTATCTATTAAATGAGGAGTATTATCACCTAATGTATTTTTCAGTTAAACTTCTTATTTTGAGATAATGGTAGTACATAGTAATAGTACAATATGCAGTTTTAAGAAATAAAACAGAAAGATACCATATGCCCTTTACCTAGTTTCCTCAATGGTAACATATTGTAAAACCATAGTAAAATATCACAACGAGGATATTGACATCCGTACACTGAAAATACAGAACAACCACATCACCAAAAGTCTCTCTCCTGATGGCCTTTGATAGCCATGCCACTTTCCTTCTACCTCCACAACCCCCATCATTAACTCCTGATATGCAATCACTTTTCTCCATTTTTATAATTTTGTCATCTCAAGAATGTTATATAAATGGAATCATACAGGATGCAGCTTTTTGGAATTTTCTTTTTTTACTCAGCATAATTTTTTAGAGATTCGTTCAAGTTGTATGCTATTAGTTTCTGAGTAGTATTCTATGGTATGGGTGTACCGTAGTTTATTTAATCATTCTTCTGTTGATGGACATCTGAGTTGTTTTCCTAGAAGTACTATGAACATTTGTTTATCGGTTTTGTTGTGAACATAAGTTTTCTTTTCTCTAGGATAAATGTCCAAGAGTGCAGTTGCTGGGTAGTATGTATAGTATTTGCGTGGTTAATTTTTCAGAAGCCACCAAACAGTCTTCCTGACTGACTCTACCATTGCATATTCTCTTTAGTGCACTGTATTAGCGATTCAGTTTACTTGCACATTCACCAGCATGCAATGATGTTAGTGGTGTTTCTGGTTTTTTATTTTAGCCATTCTGTTGGTGTGTACTGATGGTGTCCGGTGATGGGTTTTAATTTGCGTTTCCCTAATGGCTAATAATGTTGAACATCTTTTCATTTGCTTATTTGTCATTTGAGTATCTTCTTTTGTTAAATGTCTCTTGCCCTTTAAATGTCTTTTGCACATTTTCTAATTGGATTTAAAAATTTTTACTGTTGAGTTTTTCACAGTTCCTAATATATTCTAGACACTAATTCTTTATTGGGTATGTGGTTTGCACGTATTTTCTTCTAATTTATAGCTTGTCTATTCATCCTCTTTCAGAGTCTTCCTCAGAGCAGAAGTTTTAAACTTTGATGCAGTCCAGTGTATGGATCCTTTCCTTTATATTCTTGCTTTTATTGTCAAGTCTAAAACTCTTTGCTTATCCTGTGATCCTGAAGATTTTTCTTTTCCTTTTTTCCTAAAAGCTTTATATTTCATATTTAAGTCCATGATCCATTTTGAGATAAATTTTTTATAAGATGTGAAACTTAGGTCAAAGTTTTTCTTCGTGTGTGTGTGTGTGTGTGTGTGTGTGTGTGTGTGTACGTTCCTGTATATGTCCAGTTGTTTTAGCACCACTTGTGGAGAAGACTATTCTTTCTCCATTAAATTGTTCGTGTACCTTTGTCCAAAATCAGTTTACTGTACTTAAATGGATCTGTTTTGGGTTTCTCTATTCCTCAATTGATTTAATGTCTGCTCCTTTACCAATATCAAAAAGTCTTGATTACTGTAGCTATTCTTTTTCAAAATTGCTTAAGATAAAATAGTACCTGTGTTTTTTCATATAAATTTTATAATAATCTCATCTGTGTTTACAGAAAATCTTCCCAGTATTTTTTTTTCTTTTTTATTTTATTATTATTATTATTATACTTTAGGTTTTATGGTACATGTGCGCAATGAGCAGGTAAGTTACATATGTATACATGTGCCATGCTGGTGCGCTGCACCCACTTATTTTGATAAGAATTGTGTTAAACCAGGATATTGGTTTTGGGAATTTTTTTTTAAGTACTTTGTTGAGTCTTTCTCTTCATGAAGAGGTTTGTCTCTCCATTTATTTAGATCTTGTTTGATCTGTTTTATCATTTTGTAGTTTTCAGCATACAAGTTCTATATAAATTAGATTTATAACTATCACTTTTGGGGGGCACTTGAAATAGTATTGTATTTCTAATTTAGATTTTACATGCATATTGTTAGTATACAGAATACAACTTATTTTCAAATGTTGTTTTTTGTATCCTGTAACCTTGATAAATGGAGTTATTAGTTTGAGGAACTTATTTGTAGATTCTTTGAAATTTTCTGTATAGACAATTATGTCATTTGCAAATAAGGACAGATTTATTTCTTCCTATCTGATATCTATGCTTTTAAAATTTCCTTTTCTTGGCTAATTGCACTGACTAGAACTTCTCATGCTGTGTGGACTAAGAGTGGTGAGAGTGAATATCCTTGTCTTGTTCCTGATATTTGGGGAAAAATGCATTCAGTCTTTTGCTGTTTAGTACAATGTTAGCTGTAGGATTTTTCTCTATGTTCTTTATCAAATTGAAGTAGTTCCTTTCTGTTCCTAGTTTTCTGAGATTTTTTTGTTTATCATGAATGGATGTAGAATTTTGCCAAATGCTTTTTCTGTGTTAATTGATGTAATTACTAGGTTTTTCTTTTATAGCCTATTGATATGGTAGAGCACATTGCTTGATTTTCAGATATTGAACCATTCTTGCAAGGCTGGAAAAAGTTCTGTTTAGTCACTGTGTATAATTCTTTTTATGTATCTCTCAATTTTATTTACTTATATTTTGTTAAGGACTTTTGCATCTATACTTATGAGAAATACTGGTCCGTAATTTTCTTTTTGTAATGGTTTTATTATGAGGATATTACTGGCTCTATAAAATGATTTAAAAGTGTTCACTCCTTATTTGTTTGCTGGAAGAGATTATGTATAATTGGTGTTAATTCTTCTTTAAACATTGTGTGGAATTCTGTAGTGGAAACCCATCTGGGTCTGGAAATTTCTTTTTTAGACATTGTTAATTTAAGAAATTAAATTTTCTTAATTTAAGTTATCGGGCTACTTAAATTACTGTTTTTCATATTTGGTGGGTTCTGGTAGTTTTTCTTTGTAAGGAAGTGGTCCACTTCATCTAAGTTGTCAAATTTAAGTGTGCAGAACTGTTGATAGTATGACAGTATTCTTTATTAACTTCTTGATGTCTGTATAGTTATATTCCTTGTTTCATCCCTGATATTGATAATAATGTCTGTGTCTTTTTTCTGTGTCAGTCGTACTAGGTGTTTGTCAATTTTATTGATTTTTTTCAAAGAACAAGTTTTGTGTTCCATTGATTTTTCTCTCTTGTTTTTCTGTTTTCAACTTAATTTTTTCTATTCTGTTATCTTAATTATTTCTTCCATCTGCAAGCTGGAGAACCAGGAAAACTGGAGAGTGTAGTTCAGTCTGACTCTGAAGGCCTGAGAATGAGGGGTCCAGTGGTGTAAACCTCTTTTCAAGACTGAAGACCTGAGAACCACAAAGGCTGATGTTCCATCTCCAAGGGCAGGAGATTTGGATGTCCCAGCTCAAACAGAGAGTAAATTTCTCCTTCCTCTGCCTTTTTGTTCTGTTGGGGTCTCAATGGATTGAATGAGGTCCACATGCCCAAATAGGGCATCTTCTTTAATAAGTCTACCAATTCAAATGCTATTCTCTTCCAGAAACATACTCACAGACATACCAAGAAATAATGTTTTACCAGCTCTTTAAGTTGACACATAAATTTAACAATCACATGTATCTTTTTTTTTATTTTTGCTGTCTATATTGTTTTATTTAAAGAGAGTTTCTTATGGATAGCATAGAGTTGATTCATTTTTAAAATTTACTGTACCATTGCTCTTTCTTCTCTCCTAGTGACTTAAGATCCTTTCTTTTAGCTATGCTTTTTTAAAAAATAGAACTTCCTTTAGCCATTCTTTTAGGGTAGGTCTCGGCAACAATTTATTTATTTATTTATTTATTTTATATGAGGATGTCTTGATTACCTGTTGCTTAGTGAGGAATGTTTTCACTTGATGTAGAATTTTGGTTGACAGTTTCTTTTGTCTTTTTCTTTCTTTCTTTCTTTTCTTTTTCTTTCAAGCCATTGAAAAATGTTGTTCTCTTTCTTCTGGCCTTCAGGGTTTCTCATGAGACATCCACTATCCTTCTTTTGCCTAGATGTCATGACTTCTTTCTCCCTGGCTGCTTCCAGGTTTTTTTGCTATCTTCAGCAAAGTTTAACTATGATGTGTCTTGATGTGGGTATCTTTGGGCTTATTCTGTTTGGTATTATCATAGCTTTTTGAATCTGTAGGTGTTGTTTTTGCCAAATTTGGGAATTTTCACCCATTATTTCTTCATGTATTTTTAAAGCCCTATTTTCCTTTTCCTCTCTTTCTGGGACTCTGAAGACACAATTGTTAGATCTTTGGTTATAATCCCACAGATACCTGATACTCTGTTTTTTGTTGTTTTTTTTGTTTGTTTGTTTTGTTTTTCAGTCTCTTTTTTTGTCTGTTTAGATGAGTAATTTTAGTTGTTCTTTCAGTTCACTGATTCTTTACTGTCCTCCACCTGGTCTTGAGCCCATCCATTGAATTATTTTTAATTGTTTATTTTTATTTTTATTTTTTTGAGGTGGCGTCTGCTCAGTCCCCCAGGCTGGAGTACAGTGGCATGATCTCGGCTCACTGCAACCTCTGCCTCCTGGGTTCAAGTGATTCTCGTGTCTTAGCCTCCAAGTAGCTGGGATTACATGCGTGTGCCACCATGCCCAGCTAATTTTTGTATTTTTAGTAGAGACAGGGTTTCACCATGTTGGCCAGGCTGGTCTTGAACTCCTGACCTCAGGTGATCCACGCACCAAAGTGCTGTGATTACAGGTGTGAACCATCTCACCCGGCTGATTTTTTAAAAAATGCATTTTACTGTGGTAAAGATGTGTTTAATGAAATTTACCATGTTAACGGTTATTAAGTATACAGTTCAATACTGTTAAATATATTCACATTGCTGTGAAACACATATCCAGAAGTTTTCCATCTTGCAAATCTGAAACTCTTTACCCATTGAACAACTCCATTTTTCTTGCTCCTCTCAGCCCCTGGTAGCCACCAGTCTACTTTCTATTTCTCTGAATTTGACTACTGTGGATACCTTATGAATGTGGAATATACAGTATTTATCTTTTTGGCACTGGCTTATTTCACTTAATAGTATCCTCAAGTTTCATCCATGTTGTAGCATATGACAAGATTCCTTCCTTTCTAAGGCTATATAATATTCTATTGTATGAATATACAGCATACTGTTTGTCCATTCATCCATTGGACATTTGAGTTGCTTCCATCTCTTGGCTATTGTGAATAGTGATGCTATAAGACCCTGCTTTTAGTTCTTTTTGGTATGTATGTAGAAGTGGGATTGTTGGATCATATGGTAGTTCTGTGTTAAATTTTTTGAGGAACCTCCATAGTGTTTTCTATAGCCATTGCACCATTTTACAATCCCACCATTAGTGCACAAGTGTTCTAATTTCTCCACATCCTCTTCAATACTTGTTCTCTGTTTTTCTTGATAGTAGCAATCACAATAGATATGAGGGGATAATAATGCATTTCTCTAATGATTAGTGATGTTGAGCATCTTTGTTGGCTACTTGTGTATTATCTTTGGAGAAATTTCTATTCAAACTTTTTTTCATTTTTTAATCAGTTATTTGTTTTTCATTGTTTGGTTGCAGAAGTTCTTTACGTGTTCTGGATTTTAACCTTTTTTCGGGCATATGGTTTGGAAACATTTTTTCCCATTCCATAGGTTGCTTTTTCACTCTGTTGATTGTGTCCTTCGATGAACAAAAGTTTTTAAGTTTGATGTAGTTCCATCTGTCTGTTTTTGCTTTTGTTACCTGTGCTTTTGGTGTCGCATCCAAGAAAGACTGTCAAATCCAATGTCATAAAGCTTTTCCTCAATGTTTTCTTCTAGCAGTTTTGTGATTTTATACTTTTATGTCTTATATTTAGGTCTTTATCCATGTTGAGTTAATTTTTGTATATGGTGTAAAGGGTCCAGTTTTATTCTTTTGCATGTGAGTGTCCAGTTTTCCCATACCATTTGTTGAATAAACTATCTTTCTCCATTGAACGGCTTTGACACCTTTGTCAAAGATTGTTTAACCATGTATGTGAAGGTTTATTTCTGGGCTTGATATTATATTCCATTGGTCTGTTTATCTGTCTTCATGCCAGTACCACACTGTTTTGGTTACCACAGTTTTGTAATATGTTTTGAAATCAGGAAGTTTAAGTCCTTTAACTTTGTTCTTTTTCTAAATTGTTTTGGTGATTTGGAGTCCTTTGAGATTACATATGAATTTTAGGATGCATTTTTGTATTTCTGCTAAAAAATTCCATTGGAATTTTGATAGAGATTATATTTATGGATCATTTGTGGTACTACGGACATTTTAACAGCAGTAGATATAACAATATTAAAGCCCATGGTCAACCATGAACATGGAATGCCTTTCCATTTATTTTTAGCTCTTTTATTTCAGCAATGTTTTGTATTTTGGGAGCAGTGTTGGAAGTCTGGACTCCAGTACTTGTCTTTACAGTTTCCCTCTTTTCTGATTCTTTGGCTAAAGAGAACAAACTTTTCTAGGGGCTTGTTTTGGTATGTATCATTGACATTACTGGGTTTCTGGCTTTTCAGCTCCAAATCTGATGACATCATATATCATATCGGATATATGAGACCTATAAAATGAAAACTCCTAGAGAACTCACCACCATGTCATTTTTTGGGGGCCCCCAGGTTTTAAGCCAGTACGTCATCTTCTTTTCACTTTTCAGAGTCTGTTTATATTTATTTTATGTATAATGTTGAGGGATTTTAGTTGAACTTAGTGTGGATAATAGGGAAAAGTATGTCTACTCCATTTTCTTGGAAGGAGAAGTTCCCTAAGATGCTTTTAAAACAGTGGTTAATGACATAATGTTGAGAGTATTTGCATTGCGCAAGGCCTGAGTGCTCAATAGAGGGTGATAATTGCCTTTTATTATCTTCATCTTTCTCCTATTTGAAGTATCAGTCACACTTTGCTATAGAGGCAGCTCCAGTTGAAGTTTACCTTGCTTTAGATAAATTGTATTATCACTAACACATACATTTGCATCTTCATACCCTTCATTGCAATTCCATCAAGATGTAGATTCCAGAAACAACATTGTCTTTTCAGTATTTTTCTTTTTCCAGGCAATTTTGACAATGCATTTTTGTAATAAAACTGGAATTACTAATTCTGGTTTTATTGAAAAACTGTTAGCCATTTCAGCCAGAAGAAGATCATGGAGGAAACAATAAATTTTCTTCATGAGCTATTCAGTCCAACGAGATACTGAATTAAGTGCAGGAAATCAGTACACGTTTTGTTTGATAAGAAGTGTTCCTCTGAAAAACCATTCTTAGATTATTATAAATATTATTGGTTGGATGCAGTGGCTCATGCCAGTAATCCCAGCACTTTGGGAGGCCAAGGCAGGAGGATTGCTTGAGCTCAGGAGTTTGACACCAGCCTAGGCAACATGGTGAAACCACGTCTTTATAAAAAATAAAAAAATAAAAATTTAGCTGGGTGTAGTGTGGTATGTTTCTATGGTCCCAGCTAATTGGGAGGCTAAAGTGGGAGGATCTCATGAGCTCAGGAGATTGAGGCTGCAATGAGCCATGATTGCACCTCTGTATTCCAGCCTGGACGGACAGGGCAAGACCCTATCTCAAAAAAACAATACACACACACACACACACACACGACAGGGCAAGACCCTGTCTCAAAAAAACAATACACACACACACACACACACACACACACACACACACACACACACACACACACACACACACACACAACCCCATTGCCAGTCTTCCTGGGAATTTTATTCTATATCTGTCTATAAGTTTAAAGTATGTACTCTAGCACAGCCTTTAACTTCAGAGTTAATTTGAAATTTATTTAAAAACTATTTTTGGAAATTTACATAATCATGATGACTGCATGTAAACTGTTAGTAACATTTTATAGAGTTTCCTTGGGTTTTCTGTTAGAATGAAGTAATAAATTTGTGTCAGAAAGCTATTTGGGAAATTTAGAAGAAATTTAAGCTATGGAACATAAGCTGTGGAGCATGGCCCTAAGAATCCTTTTATTCTCATTTGATAAACAGTAGAATCCGGACAGGGAAGAACCTTATTTTCTCTGCCTTGGCTAGTTGATGGAGGAAAACTTGCTGTTTGAGACAAGCAGGACTTGATCTTTCTATCCTATACTTTTTTCGTCATCCTCAAAGAGGGCTTATTTCAATGGATAGACCATTCATAGTTTTGACAGCTCAAATAACCCTTAAGGATGAGCAACCACTGAAAAGTTCCAAGGGCTTTATTTCCAATGGAAGGATTTCAATTACAGTCATTTTTTCAAGTTAGTACAAGGAGGTAAATGGAATCACAGTTTCAAATGTTAAATTTGAAGACTACACCATTACCAGTGTACTTTGGAAATAAAAGATGCAGCCAATCTAAATCAAAGACATGATTCCAGATTACCTCATAAGAGTATGAGGAAGACTACAGGCAGCAATTCAGCCACTTGATATGGAAGAGTATACAGTGCATCAAATGTGACTTTCATTAAGCCATGTTACCCTTGTTTGCCACTGGGGGCAGGAGGCATCCTTTTCAACAGGCTGTAATAGCTTCTTGTTGAAAGACTGCCTGCTATACAGATGCAGCAGCAGAGAGAGAAAAGAGGGATACAGATTCACATATTCACCTTGTTTTTTAAATGCCATTTTTGCCGTTTTTGGAGTTGGTTTCCAGTGCTGAGAATAGCTGTAAGTATATAGTAGTTATTTATTGTATGTTTTTGTATGAGTAAGTAAGAGAAGGAATTAATGAATTAGGCTTTATAAACTGGAAGTTTTTGTTGTGCACACATTAAGCTAAGCTTCTATCCCTTCTCTTCTCCACATGGTACCACCAGACTTTTCCCCATCTCACCCCCTCATCCACCATTTTTTGTTTTGTGTTTTTATTTGTTTGTTTGTTTTTTGAGATGGAGTCTCTCACTCTGTCGCCCAGGCTGGAATGCAGTGATGCCACTGGGTTCCAGTGATCCTCCTGCCTCAGCCTCCTGAGCAGCTGGGATTACAGGCACCTGCCACCATGCCCAGCGAATTACATCAACCTTTTAAAACTTATTTTTCTCTCTAGAATTTGATTGTGCGCACTTAGATTAAGTGGGAGGATCTCAAGACAGTATAGAAAGAGTTGGACACCTAGTTCAGTTTTGCAGAGGGAGTGCAGAGAAACTTCCTTGAAGTTATATAATTGATTTTTGGAACCTCATTTGTAGGATAGTTGTGTGGAGAAAGGCATTCAAATTGCATTCATTGTACTTCTTAGACCAAGGTAGATCTGGTTACGTACATACTTGTTATTTGGTAGAATACTGCTTATCTTGGCATTTTTTCCATACTACATTTATGAACTGGAAACAGTTAAAGCTTGAAACTGTTAAAAAAAAAAAGTGTACGCTTACATTGTATGTATTATAAGTCATATGATTACACATCCTCATCCTCTCACCAGTCCTTTCATGTAGAGCAGCGGTTTGCATCTTTGGCTATACATTGGAACTACTTTGGGAATTAAAAAAAAAAATTGATGTCCAAGTATCAACCCTGGAGATTCTGATTCAGTTGACCTGGGATGAAGCCTTGGCGTCAATTTTTTTAAAAAGAGCCCCAGGAGTTTACAATGTGCAGTGAGGGCTGGTTTTAGAATGGTACATTGATTTGTGTTCCAATTGTTCCTTCTTGCATAAATTACATCCATAATTCATTGACCACAATTGTCCATGAGGCTTATTAAAAATGGTATAACAACTTAGACATATATGAATAATTGGAATGCAGAATCATTTTAACTTCCCTTTCCCAGTCTTTCTATAGTCAGTTTGTATTTAATTCAACAATTGTTTTTTGAGAGGCCCACCTTTATTAAACATTTATCTTGTCCAGCTTAATTTCTCTAGAAGCAAAATCTCACTTTCATTTTGTACTTATCACTGGTTTACATGTGGTAAATACAATTAGCAGAATCAGGTTTGGGTACAGTCCACTATGGTACACGGGTGTCTTATAGAGATGAGTATTCATTGGCTATGAATTGTTCAGTAAGTTTTACAAAGGAAATGAAGATCATCAGTTAATCTAGCTGGTCAGTTGGGGTCAGTTAAGAGAGCATTATTGTAAAAGATTTGTGGTTTGCCTGATTTTAGATCAATTAACATTCACCCATGAGAAGGTAGGATGTATGTCATTTTTATTTTATAAGTGAATATGTAACTGTATTTTTTTCTTATTTTGTATTTAAATTTTTATTCAAGATTTCAAATTAATTAATTTCTAATGTTAATACCTAATATACATAGATATAATCAATATGATCACTGTTATCTCTAGAGTGAAGACAGTTTCTTGCCAACAATTTTTATATCCCATTATAACCATCCAGATGAGTTCATTATGGGCTTTCAGTACACACTATCAGTGCTTAAGAGTCTTGAGTTCATTCTGGTCTTTGACTATCACATGTCTTGAAATATACACCACATTAGATTTGTAAATAAATTGTAGAAAAATCTTAAGACTAAAATTTAGATATTAACAGACGTTATTTCCTCTTGAGATATACTAACAGGCATCAGAGCATTAGTAGGTCACTAAAGAGTGAAGATGAGTCAGACCCATCAAAATACATATACTCGTTCTACCACTTGATATGTACACACTTCGAGTTGGTAATTTATTCTCAGTTGTTTGTGACAATTGCATTTGTGCTTATCTTCTCTTACTTTCACAAGGGTAGCTAATCATGAGTTTTTGTCTGTTTTTGCTGAACTTTAACTACTGTCTTATTAATCTTGTTTATATCGGTGTGAGTTTCTTAAGGACAAGGACTCGTAGGCACCAACACAGAAAGCAATTTTAGGAATATACTGTCTGAATTAAATTTGTTAAATCAGTCGACAAATAGGAACCTTTTGAGAAATGGTCCTGAAAACATTTTGTTTGCTTTTTTCCTAGAGAGGAAATAAACGGGTTTATAAGCAGCTGAGTGCAAGTATCATGGTCTATGTCTTTGCTTCTGGACTGCTCTGCTATATTCTCTTTCAGAAAGCTGAGTAGCTCAGCACAGTGAATACTAAAGGGAATGCATTCCTTCCCTCTCAGGGGACTGAAGCAGTGTTTAACACCACTGTAAAATCCTCAGCTGTGGCTTTCTGTAGTGTAGAATTTGTCTAAGAAAGATTAAAAGAACAAGGAAGGCTTTGTGTGCTGTTTCTCTTTCTTTTCTTCACCCCTCCTGCTCCAGGCTATCCTGAGGGGGAAAAAAAACGTGCAGTATTTTCCTTGGACCTCTGGAGTATGCACGTTATATATGTGTGAGTCTTAGAGAAAAATAAAGGCAAATGCAAGACATGCCTGCTAGTGGGAGTCCTCACCCATGGGTGAAATGAAGAAAACTACATGAGTGCGTTTGCGTTTATACGGCCACTTTTTCCATTGAATGACCCAAACAAGATGCTGGTGACAAAGCATTGGTCCTACATGTGATAAAACAGCGGCCTGGCCATTTGCTTAATTGGTGGAGAACTCAGGTGCGTTACTCCTGACAGAGGTGAAAGCCTTCATAGAGAATTAGAAGGGGTATAATTTGGGCACTGTACTCAGAATCTTTCTTGGTATATTGTTTAAGAGCTTCATTACAGTGACTGCCATTCAGCAAGAAATAAGGGATGACTTTTAAATATTTGGCCAGATTTTATAGTGGCAAGGACAGAGTTTTAGAGCTGAAGAGCCATTTAGTTCAATCCCATCAATCTGCAAATGTGAACAGTAAGCCCAGAATCACATTTAGTGTTAGTGGCCAGAAGGGAGACCTTGGCTGTGAACATTTACCCTACCGGAAACTAATGGCGTAACCAGATTTGAACCTTTTCTTCCATTCTGTACTAAGTTATCTTTTCTTTGTTAGGAAAAGCCTATTATAAACGGAACATTGACATGAATTTTAATTTTTGCATATTTTCTTACAACATTTGCCCTTACTGCATTTTATAACTAATTGTATATACTTTTATATTTTCCTTTTTGTACTTATCATTCTAATGTTTCTATGTAGCATTTCTCACAATCCCTGTGGGGTTTTATTATAATTTGCTAAATTATTCCCTTGTTTGGGGGCATTTACATAAACTTTTTTTTTTTTTGGCCATGAAAGAGAAAGCCACAGCAAACAATGTATATATGTAGCTCTTTATTCTCTCAAGTTATTGTTTTTGTTCTCATCATCTGAGTTATTGGGGGTGACTTCATTACAACAGTGGAAAACACACGGTAGCCTGCCAGCATCAGAAGGTGTGGCTTTGTACTGTGTGTGTGTGAAGGTTGTGTGGGTATGAATGTGCAGGAAAGAAAAAAAGTGCTACTCTTTGTAGATCGAACAATTGATGAGTCTTAATGTAGGATTATGTGTTGCCTGTTAAATTGCTGTTTCTACTGAGAAAGATAAAGGCATTTTTATTAGTGTAGTTGATTAGCTTTATTAATGTTGGACAAAATCAATGTTATGACAATGAAATCTATAGTTTTGGGGTAAAATAAAATTTAATAGGTAGGTAACCCATTCATACACTTATGTGAAGTAATTTTTGAAATGATACGTGCATGAAAATTTACTATCTATACTAAATGTATATTCAAAGATATTCTTCCTCTAGGGTTCTAGTTATAAACCTTATAAAATACTATGATTCGCATATACAACTTACAAAATACTATGATTCATCAGACAGCTCTAGTTTCATTTTATCTATTGACTCTGATTTAAATTATCACTCTTTTTTAAGCAGGAACATGTGGTAACAAGTTATATGGTAAGAAATTTAAATTTAAAGATTTTGACCTAACGTTGATTCAGATTGTAGAGCTGTCAGTTGAAAAGGGAAACTTCATGTTTAGAAATTTGAGTTCTGCTGGGCTCGGTGGCTCACGCTTGTAATCCCAGCACTTCGGGAGGCCAAGGCAGACGGATCATGAGGTCAGGAGATCGAGACGACGGTGAAACCCCGTCTCTACTAAAAATACAAAAAAAATTAGCCGGGCATGGCGGCGGGCACCCATAGTCCCAGCTACTCAGGAGGCTGAGGCAGGAGAATGGCGTGAACCCAGGAGGCGGAGCTTGCAGTGAGCCAGGATCACACCACTGCACTCCAGCCTGGACGACAGAGCGAGCCTCTGTCTCAAAAAAAAAAAAAAAAAAAATTTGAGTTCTAAAATGTTTGTGAAAAATTTGATAGGTTCTTTAATAAATGTTTATTTCCAACAAAAATTTTCCTGGTGGAGGAGTTATTAGGACCAGTGAGCATGCATTTTTTTTTTTACCCTCTTGATTGTATTATCATATTAGCTTCAAGAAATGTTTGTTTCACGTTACTTATCTTTGTTTATCAGTGAGGTCAGACACTTTCCCCTATGCTGAGGACAGTATCCACTGCCTCTGAGGTGGTTCGTCTCTAGAAATCCTTTCCCTGTCCTGGAGCAGTTTGCCTGAAACTGCCATAGTTGGTAGCAAATTCCCTTCCACTCTTCTTCCTGCCTGTTAACACTTTCTGGAAACCCAGGTCCCCATGTGCTTTAGCACTCTCTATAATCATTTGTGGGCCTCTGCAGATGAGCCACCTGGGAGCTGTGGAGGAGGGGCTGGGCGACTTCTGTCATGTGCCATTGCTGTGAGATCTTTTCTTCACCAAAATCTGGGGGTGATTTAGAATAATGGTTAGTTAGTGACATAAAGTTTTGGAAAGGTTTTTGTTGACATTTTTAAGAAGAAAAGAAACTGATGATGAACTAAAATAAAGCTGTTCTTCTTTCAGCCATGTCTCTGAAACCATTGAGAAGGTTTCCAGGTACATTTTGGGCAATAAAGAAGATGTGGGCTGGGCGTTCCTGTAATCCCAGCGCTGTGGGAGCCTGAGGCAGGAGGTCCAGGCCACAGTGAGCTATGGTCATGCCACTGCACTCTAGCCTGAGCAACAGAGGAAGACTCTCTCTCAAAAAAAAAAAAAAAAAAAAAAAAAAGGAAAGAAAAGAAAACGTGCCCTGTTTTTCTGTTGGCTGAGCCTTATTTATTTTCCTTGCACTCAACAGCTCTGTGGTTCCATCACTTGGCTGCCTTCACAGTGCCTCTCACTAGTTTTGGAAATAGAAGTGGTGGTACAAACAACGGGGTGGAGTTGCAGGATACATTGTGGTGATATAGTCTTTTCATTCTCTATATTTCAGCCAATATGATCTTTTCAAAACACAGGTTACATTATAGCATTCTCCTGCTTAAGATCCTCTAGGGCTTCTTATTACACTGAGAATAAAATCCAAATACTTGGTCATGGCCTATGAAGCCCTATGTGGCTCCCTGCCCACTTCCATTCCCACTGTCCATCTAGGTCCTCAGGATCCCTTTATCAAACTTTCTTCAGTTGCTCTACCACACATCCCCATGTGGTGGGTTCCATTCCGTACTGTAGCTCTTAACTCAAACATTAGCTCTTTAGTGTGGTCTTATCTCACCAACCATCTAAGTTTGCCCCTTTTACTTTTTTTTTTTTTTTGAGACAGGGTCTTGCTCTGTGGCCAGGCTGAAGTACAATGAAGAACATGATTCATTGCAGCCTTGAACTCCTCGGTTCAAGTGATCCTCCAGCCTCGGCTTCCCAAGTAGCTAGGACTACAGGCACGTGCCACCATGCCTAGCTAATTCTTAAAAAAAGTTTTTTTGTAAAGTCAGGGTCTTACTATGTTGCCCAGGCTGGTCCTGAACTTCTGGGCTTAAGCGATCCTCCTGCCTCGACCTCTCAAAGTGCTGGGATTTTAGGCATGAGCCACCGTGCCCAGCCTCTTTACTTATTTCTTACTCTGTTATTGTTTCCTCTGTATCTTCTTAATACCACTTATAAACATATGAAATTACCCCTTTGTAAATGTATTTGCTTATTTATTATTATTTTCTTCTGCCTTCTTTCATTGAATGAAAGTAAGTTCCATGAGAGCAGGACCTTAGGGACGTTATTAACTGTTATATCCCCAGCACCTAGTGCTATGCCTAGCAGAGAGTAAGAACATTAATATTTGTTGAATGAATGCTTGAATGGACAAAACTAGCCCCTGTTGTATGGCAGGAGCTGTGCTAGCAATAAAAAATTTAGGTAAGTTGAATTCAGTCTCTGCAAACAATGTTTTCCATAATCTGGAATTGTTGTTTGGAATTCTTTACAGAAATCCACATCCAGGCTCACTTGGAAAAATAATCTTGCTGATTGTAATTTTTCTCGTTATGGTTGTTCTTGGCAGTAAAGTCAGTTTCCAGGTGAGAATGTTACTGCTTTTGGCCAAAGGCCACCGTAAACTTTCCAGTATTCCTGAGGGTCTTCAGGCCTTACTCCTTGAATAAGACAGTGCTTCTTGCTTGAAGAACTAAATTTTCTGAGAGTGGAAGGGAACAATAGAAAGTGTACACATCAGCATTACCAGTTTATTGTTTTCTGGACAGTTATCCAAATTTGCTTAAGGACTTAATTATTACCAGATCAAATAATGTTCCCCTCACTGTTTAGTCTAGTATAGGCTGTATGCTACCCTGTCTGTGATTCTGATTTCAAAGTGAGAAACAAATTAGCAAGCAGTTGTTTGGTGAATTTTAAAAGCAGTGGTGACCCTTGCCCAGTCTTTCATAAAAATTATTTATATTTAATGAGTTATATCTTGGGGTTCCACAAATAGTAGGTTCGATATTTAGGATTAAGTGCATAATACCTGGAGTTAAGCTTTGCAGAGCTGGAATTTGGACTGTGTGTCTTGGCCAGACCCTGGAAGCACAAGGACAATGTTGAGATGAAAAGATTGAGAATTTAAAATCTGTAAGAATTTAAAGCCATTTTACATCACATCATAATTTCTCTTCGCTGGATTAAGACATTTCACAGCTATTTATAAAGGAGTGATTTGCTACTATAATTTAATTCACTTTACAATCATAGGACACTGGATCCATAGTTATGTCAAGCTAGATTAGATACAAAATTGGTAGGAAGACTTTTGTAGATTAAAGACACATGACAATGAAATGCAGAGTTTGAGCTTCGATTGAATCCTGGTTTGAGGGAAATGCTGTGAAGGTCATTTGGGGACAACTGGGGAAATCTGAAAGTTGGACTGCATTAGATAGTATTGAATAAATATTAAATAACCTCTTGAGTGTGTTAATGATATTGTAATTATGGAGGACAATATGTTCCCTTTCTTGTTCTTTTTGCTTTCTGATAGGGTCTTGCTATATTTCCCAGGATTTTATAGAGCAGTGGTGTCATCATAGCTAGCTCACTGCATCCTTGAACTCCTGGGCTCGAGGGTCCTCCTGCCTCAGTATCCCTGTAGCCAGGACTACAGGTGTGCGCCACTATGCCCTGCTAATTTTTAAAAAATATTTTAATAGAGACCAGGTCTTGTGATATTGCCCAGGCCGATCTCAAATTTCTGTGCTCAAGTGATACCCCTGCCTTGGCTTCCCAAAGTGCTAGGATTACAGGGATGAGCCACCATGTCCAGACTTTAAAAACATTGTTTTCCAATACATCATGACTATTTTGACTGTTTGATTGGTTTTAAAATATCTAGTTCATTTTCATGTTGTTCCAGATGAATTCACTTTTATATTGTATCAGGTGATGCCATTTCAAACTTGAAAGGTAAAAGTAGTCACTGTTCTTCAAACCAAAATGACTACTAAGAGGTGTGCATGTGTATGTCAGGGGAGGTGGAGGAAAATTGTGGATATGAATGAAAATAATGAGCGTAACTTTGATCACACAGATAATACATCTACAGCCTTTACTAAAGCTGCCTTTACAGTTTCTGGTTTCAGAGATGTGGTAAGTGCCTCTTGAAAGGTTGATATATTACTTTTAACGACATAAAAAATGATATTTGCCTTTTTTAGAGTCTCTTTTTTGTTCACTCAGATTTAAATGTATCATCTAACAGTCTTCTCTTTGTGCCCATGTTCTTCCATGAGACACTTAGAAATCTAAAAAGATGGGTTTGGTATTGTTCTAGCCTTTCCTTTGTTTTTAAGGGGGACTTTGAGTCTATCAAGAGTGTGTGTGTCAGCTAAGATTGTATAGCTGGCTGTTGCAGGAGCTGGAATTTAATGTTGTTTTTTTCTGGCCTCTCAGTACATCACATTGTCACTTAAGTGAGACGACAAGCATTTCAGGTGCTCTTACATATATCTGCAAGCATGGATAACATTTAATGCCAGTTCTCATAATTATGCATCACTTGTTGAATTATTTATTATACATGCCCTACTATAAATTGTAAACTCCTTAAGGGCAGGATTTTTGTCTGTTTTGTGCACTGCTGTTTTCCTGGTATGTAGAACTCTGTCTGAAAGGTGATAGGCACTCACCAAATATTTATTGAATGAATGAGTGAATCAAAATAGAATGAACTAGGAATAGATTAATGGCTGCTCACTTTGCAGGATTTCAGGGAAATAATTGGTCGGCTTTAACAACACATCCCCCTCTAACTAGCTGATCTAAACTGAAAAATTAGACACTGGCTTCCTGTTGAATTTCCCGTACTCGTGGGAGTGATAATACATTAAGCTCACTTAGGTCAGTGATTTGACAACTTAGAGTGAATGATTTCAACAACACCTTTCCTAGGAGCACTTTTTGTTGGGGGCAGGGAAGACGGGTGGAGTGCTACTAAGCTGAAGAAAGTACAGATGGAAAGCGGCAGGAAAAAAGAAAGACAAGGAGATGCAAAGACAAACTTTGAGCATATCATGATTTTGAGCAGGACAACTTTGCTGGTATGTGGGTTAAGAAATACTTCGGAATAAATGGCATGGTCTGATCTGTCAAACTTGTTCATGGTCCTGTGGTCCCAAGAATCTGTACCATGTAATTTGTAACTCAAGATAGTCAAGACTTGAATTTGGTAACTCTTGTAATTCTTGGTATTGTGTGTGTATGCTCATGTATAGTTTCAGGAGAGTAAGCTGTTGTTCCCGTCTTATGTGTGGCTTATTATATCATCAGTTATTGCTGTTTGTCAGTTATTCCTGGGTAACGCTGTTAAGAAAATGCTGGCACTTCAAGGAGTTTGAGGAAATGTTGAGGATCAGATTTATTTAATATGTGCAAAATTCTAGATTAGGTAGAAAGTTGTTGAAATCATGGATCTAAAGTGAAAAATTGAGCTTTTTAGAACACCTATTAGAGATCAGACAATTTCTAGTGTAGAGTCTGACACATAATAGTTACGTAATAAATATTTGGTGTGTGGAATGAGAGGGAAGGAGAGAGAAGGAGGAATGTTGTGAGCAGCTACTCATTGAAGTTGTGAATGCAGCCAAGCTGATGGTTCCATAGATTGTTTTTCTCTATGTTGAGGCTTTAAATGGTATCCTTAATTTACTGCTACCTTTCAGATGAATGCAACTGGACATCAAGTAGACTAGGGAAAGAAGAGTACATCTGTTTTCCCTAGAGAAGAGGGACCCCCCGCCCCGGGCCATGGAACTGGTACCTGTCCATAGCCCATTGGGAATTGGGCCATAGAGCAGGAGGTGAGCAGCAGGCTAGCAAACATTAAGGCCTGAGCTCCTGTCAGATCAGCGGTGGCATTAGACTCTCATAGGAGTGCTAACTCTATTGTGAACTGTGCGTTTGAGGGATCTAGGTTGCCTGCTTCCATGAGAATCTAATGCCTGATGATCTGAGGTGGAACAGGTTCATCCCAAAACCATCGCCCTCCCATCCCCAGGTCTGTGGAAAAAATTGTGTTCCATGAAACCGATGTCTGGTGCCAAAATGGTTGGGGACCGCTGACATACAAGAAGAGTAATTCAAAAAACAGAAATAGCAATACAAAGTTGCAGTCGGAATTTGTGCATGCTATTTCACCTCCCGGTGCCTCAATTTCCTTATCTGTAAAATAGGGTTACTAATGTATATTTCGTTGGGTTTTTTGGGTAGGAGTAAATGAGGTAATTGGTAAAAAGGTGTTTAGATACAGCATCTACTGAAATATTGGCCAGTAGAAGTATTTTGCGGTCAATTTGTTTTGTATGTGCCCAGAGGGAAGGGAAGTATGATTACCAATTTTGTTCATTGTTACCGTCTGTATAGAATTTTGACTATTTGATTGGTTTTAAAATATCTAGTTCGTTTTCATGTTGTTCCAGATGAATTCACTTTTATATTGTATCAGGTGAGGCCATTTCACACTTGAAAGGTAAAAGTAGTCACTGTTCTTCAAACCAAAATGACTACTAAGAGTTGTGCGTGTGTGTTTGTGTGTGTGTCTGTGTGTCAGGGGAGGTGGAGGGAAAATGTGGATATGAATGAAAATATGAGTGTAACTTTGATCATACAGATAATACATCTACAGCCTTTATTAAAGCTGCCTTTACATAGTTTCTGGCTTCAGAGATGTAGTAAGTATCCACTGGAATGTTAGCTCTTAAAGCTGGTGGTCATATTTATATAGGTTGAGTATCCCTTATCTGAAGTGCTTGGGACAGAAGTGTTTTGGATTTAGGATAATTTTGGATTTTGGAATATCTGCATTATACTTACAAGTTGAGCATCCCAAATCTGAAGTGCTGCAGTGAGCGTTTCTTTGGAGTGTCATGTTGGTGTTCAAAAACGGTTTGGATTTTGGAGCATTTTGGATTTTCAATTTTCAGATTTGTGTTCCTCAACCTCTGTGGTTTAAGGCTGAGAGAATAGATCTAATCAGCAGTCAGTAGAGCTGATTAGTAGAGGAAAGAGGAGAGTTTTCTTTTAAGAAGGCTGTGGGGTCTTGTGAAGAGATGAGATAGCTTGTATTTAATTCACCTGACAGTCATTAGCTAGTAACAATGAAAGAGAGTCTGGGAACTGGAACAGAGAGCTGGAAATTCAGCTCCTTCCAGGCAGATCTGCCTTGAAATTCTGGGGAAATCAGAACAGGAACCTCTTCATTTCTTCATTTCCCTTCACTGCATAGTAGTTTATTTTGTGCTTTTGGTAAAATGATTCAAGGTCCAGGAGACATCCTGAGGCGATGCAGTGTAGGAAAGCATTTCAGAAAGGTAAGATGGAAGACAGATCTGGGCACAGCAATGTGAATTGGACATTTCGTTCATCCTTTGGGCTTCCTAGAATTAGCTGTGATCCATAGGACTGTCCTGTCCATCCTGGTGTTCTGTCAGAATCAGGAGCAGCTCACTGTGAGAAAACCCATCTGAGGAAAACAGGAATGGGCTGATGGTCACTGTATCCCAAATTGACACACTAGTTAGGTAGCCCTTGGGTGTGAACTTCCTTAAAATATTTAAGGAAAGAGACTGCTGTTAACATACTCAGAGAACAATTATATGTTGTTTACCACATGACAAGAGAAGAAATAAACATTAGACATATTTCTGGGAGCTTAGATAAGTTGAAATATGGAGGAATTAAATGCTATATGGTATGATAATATAAATCATTTGGAAGTTGAAAGTTTTGTTAGAGCTAAGAAAGGCCTTGAAACCCATCCGATCTCAATCTTGCACCTTAACAATTGGGAAACTGAAGCTGAAAGATGGGCAGTGATTTCTCCCAAAGTTTTGTTGCAAAATACAGGGCTTGTCTTGATATCTGAATACTTTCTATTCTAAGACTTTTTTTGTCTTTAAGATAACCAGATATGTATCTGAGGGTAGAACATACCTCCTCTGTACTATACCTTTGAAGTTTTTGTTTATATATGGTTTGTACATACTTATGTAAGTGTTGTCCTCAAAATGGAAAAGATTCAATTAGATAAGAATATCAGGTGTTGAAGTCATTTTATCTGAGAGCTATGAAGTCTCATATTAGTCAGCTGGGTATATTGTCTTCATGACCTTTTTGCTAGTGTTCCCATCTGTTGTATCATTGCTGATTTTGTCCATGTGAGACGGAAAAGGAGCATTGGACTCTTAGCCCAGGAACCATATAACAACTATCATTTAAAGCAGATGTTATTAACCTAGCATAAAAGATGTGAGAAGTCTGAAGTGTTAGAGCCATAGAAAAGGTGAGATTAAACTCAAATCTTCTGAATCTAAAAGCCTTGTTCCTTCCAAAATAAAGATAAGCATATCCTTCTACTGGAAACTTTATAGACTGGCAAGAGTAAGAATAAAAAGAGCAGGTGATATAATGATTGATTGTGCCATTATTGATAGTTACTGATCTGTTGCATAGTAATGGAGAGTTTGATTGGATGGTGATCCTCCCTGTGTGCCTCCTTAGTGTATTTGGAACATCATCCAGGAAGGCCTTTTAAAGAAGACAATACTTGGAGAAGGTTTTGAATGTTTGAAAAGAAGCATGGGCCAGGTGTAGTGGCTCATGTCCATAATCCCAGCACTTTGGGAAGCCGAGGATTATAGGAGTTTACCAGTCCTCCAGTGGGAGGATCCCTTGAGGCCAGGAGTTTGAGACCAGCCTGGGCAACATAGCAAGGCTTTGTCTCTACAGAAAAATGAAAACATAAGCCAGGCATGGTGGTGTGCGCCTGTAGTCCCAGCTACTTAGGAGGCTGTGGCGAGAGGATCACTTGAGCCCAGGAGTTCAAGGCTGCAGTAAGCTGTGATTGCACCACTGTACTCCAGCCTGGGTTACAAAGTGAGACCCATCTCAGAAAGAGAAGAAAAGAAATGTGGTTTCACTAGAGTTATGGAATCAGGTTAAAAGACAGTATTACCTTTAATGTAAATTGGTGGCACATCTCTGCATGTTAGCCCCAACTCAGAATATTATTGGTTTAAGAGTCAGAGAGCTTAGGGGTAAAAGGCGCTAAAAGCCTCTGAATTTCAGGAGCTCGGTATTTTCAGTAGTCTGTCTCCATCTCTCAGCACTACTTCCTCTGTGGGCTTCTTGTGGTTCAGAGACAAAGACAATGACTGTTCTCCCTGCTCAGCAGTCCTGGGAGAGAGCAAGGCTCATTGTTTCTGTGTCCAACAACAATCTTGCAGCTTCCACTTTACAGTCCTCCTTTGGTTATGTGGCTATTCTTGACTGATTGACTGGATATATGTACAGTCATCCCACTATACCCTTTAGTGGGGTGACTCTCATGGCCCTCTCAGCACTCCCGAAACTGCTGGGACCCTGAGGCAGGTGGGGTTAATTCTTCAAAAGAGACTTCAACTACTGTTACCAAAGAGTGAATAAAAGGGCTGAGGTGGCAAAAACAATAATGGGTTTTTGAATATATGTTATTAGGCTAGGCACAGTGGCTCATAATTCCAGCACTTTGGGAGGCCAAGGAGGAAGGATTACTTGAGCCCAGGACTTTGAGGCCAGCCTGGGCAACACAGTAAGACCTTTTAAACAAAAACTGGCCAGGTATAGTGGTGTGCACCTGTGGTACCAGCTACTTGGGAGGCTGAGGTAGGAGGATCTCTTGAGCCTGTGATGTACAGTCTACAGTGAGCCGTGATTGCATTACTGCACTTTAGCCTGGGCAATAGTGAGACCCTGTCTCTCTGCCTCTCTGTCTCTGTCTCTGTCTCTGTCTCTCTCTGTATATATATAATCCCAGTATGTTTTTATTTCTTTCTACAGATGGGGGAAGGTGATCTATTTGAAAGTTTAATGCAGAATAAAGTAGTAGTAATTATCCCCTGGCAGAGTAAAAAGTTAAGCAAAACTTGGGACGTCAACCTACAGCAAGAGCTGTATGGAAGAGAACAGGGTGGTGTGTAGAGAGAAATCATAAAGCTGGCTGCTTTGGGCCCCAAGAAAGTCTAGCTTGTGATGGTTGTATACATGGCCCCGTGTGGAGCTTCAGAGATAAGAAAAGAGTTAAGAGATATGTATTAATAAGGCTGGGCATGGTGCGCGTGCCTGTTGTCCCAGCTACTTGGGAGGCTGAGTCAGGAGGATTGCTTGAACCCAGAAGTTTGAGGTTACGATGAGCTATGATTGTACCATTGCCCCCTAGCCTGGGCAACAGAGTGAGACATTTTTTCCATCAGCTCAGTATATTAAATTGGTTTTCTAAGTTAAAGGTTCACAACTTCATTATCATTACTATGCAGAATTGCACTTGGTCCTGAAATCTGTCTGAATTTCTGAATAATAGTTTCTTGTCCTCAACTTGTGTGGTCTCAGGTTTTAAAACAAACTAAGGTTGTTGCTGCCAATTTCTAACCACTGTTGCATTTGTAGTAATTGAATGCCAGTGGTTGGAGGTTTAGAGAAGGTTTAAGATTAACTGATTCCAAAAATATCTGTGTGTGTGTTTGTGTGTGTTTCCATGTTGTCTGTGTGAATATGTTAGAATAGGAATAGGGTATGTTTTGATTAGGCATTTTTCTTTGTTCAACATACTCTTTGGAAAACCTAGAGAATTTCAGTGGGATTATAGTATGTAATGACTATATTCTGATAAAATCATGGAGTCTTAACATTTCAGGTAACAGATTATCTGCTATTTACTGGTATGTTGATTTGTGAACAGATGTTTCTCTGTCTTCAGGTAGGCTCCCCAGGTACACTTTCTTGCAGTCCCTTCTACCGGGTGGACATACAAGAATTAACAATAAATGCCACACATGTGTGTTTTCTCTTTTTTGTGCTTGTGAGAGATGTTTAAACTTTGTGGAAATTTATTAGAAAAGATCCATTGTTTGGTAGTTCTGATAGCATCAACTGGCCCTTTATCTTTCATGATGCATTGAGACTTCCATTACTTTGTAGCGCCTGACTGCTAGAATTGTTCCCAGAGTTCAGGGGCTTCCAAATGACAATGGGCTGTACCAGGCTTTGTGGCCTTAATAAGCCCTCTGTTACTGGAATTTTCAATATTGGCATACCTATCAAGAGTCTGGCCGTGTGTCAGGAGAAGGTTGGCTTTACAGCCACCACTGATGGATCACATGTTTTTTTCTCGAGAGCAAACAAGCACTTTTTGTTTAGGCTCACTAATGTTTGGCAAAGAAATATAGCTGTAATTATATATCCTCGTTCTTGTTACTCTCTCCCCATCTAAATTTTACTCTCCCTACCCCTAACTTTATATAAAAGCAACTAGGGTTGGACCTGAAATAAATGTCATGAATGAATAATAATTTCTTTCATTTACACAGTAATTAAACCTGTTGAATGCTGACTTAATGCTTTACTACACTCTAATTTGACTGGAAGATTTGGCCTTCATGAATGCAAAGAAGAGGTAAAAAATAGAAATTAAATACCGACCAACTATGAAGGAGGACATTTTTCAGAAGGATTCTCCCTCCTTCTATTTCTCATCTTCTTCTGTTTGCCCCCTGCTTTCTGTGATACTTAATACTTAGGAGTTGTTCCACAAATCATTCTTTACTTTGTGTGCCCAGCAGTATCCCAGCAGCAGGATTCTCCAGGGACAAGGCCTAGGTCTGCCACTGAGGGTAGTCTGCTTCCTTCATCAGAATTGCCGCTGCTGGCCTTCTGGAGCATTAGAGTTCTTTCTGGTTGTTATCCACTTTTCATTCCTTCTCAACCCGTAGAATTCCAGGTGGTGAGTCAGTTGTTCTGTATGATCATGCTTGACACCCCAAAATCTACCTGAAAGTTTGACAGATGCATGGAAGCCAGGAGCATTTTAGGAAGCTGTACTGCTCTCCTGAGATTTTCTGCCTACTTACTGTCTGAGCATTCAACCTGTCTCTCTCAAATTTTCTCTTTCTCTGAGGTGGGTCCAGTAAGGTGAGTTGGCAGCCCACTTTGCTGTTCTTGGAAGCAAAGTACTTTCCAATAGAAGTCAGTTTTAATCTTCGTTCACTGTGAGGAATGAATGACCATTTTAATAAATAATTCATTCCTACAGTTCCCTCCGTAAGGAGCTTCTAAGCTCCCTCTGTGATGGTTTCTTACCCTGCCAGGGTACTGCTATTTTATCTGTCAAATGCGGGTTGTTAGAGGTGCTGTGTCATAAGAGGCAGTGCAGGTGGGAACTCTGGAACCCCCTTCATAAATCTACAAAACACAGTGCATGGGGCCTGCTATGGCGAGGTATGCTACATGGAGCCTCAGCTGTCTGCTCCCTCTCTTCCGTCAGCACAGCTAGCAGTCAGAGACAAGTGGCTAACCCTCTTTGAGTCTCTTGGAGTAAAGCCTGGTTGTGTTCTGTGTGGATTGCATCCTGAGCAGATTGTGGATAGCGAGGGCTTCCTTGCAGGCCTGTTGGGAGCATTGATTGAGGTCATGGGTGTCGAAAGCCTGGACTATAGCCAGAGTCAATAATTATTAGTTCTTTATCTTTATCTCAAGACAAAGGGAAGTGTTAAAATATTTTTATATCAAGGAATCTCCTACAAACACTGTCCTCACCACTGCCCAGAGCTAGTATTTACGTGGATTAATTTTCTCCTTATCTTCTTACTCTCACCCACCCACTTCCCTTTCCTCCCGTTCCAAAGTTATACCACACTTATTCAGGATAGAAATTTCCTTTATAAAAAGTTGTAAAAACTTCAAAGTGCCTATTGTAGTATATATCTTTAATAAATACTCCCCTGCTATATTTGTTAAACTATAATTATAAGCATACATTCCATAAAAATAAAGCCCGTTTACTCATAAACTGTATGTTTATGTGAAAAAATACACATTTTATAAGCCACTCCAGACCTACTAAATCTGGGCATTAGAATCTGAATCTTGGGTTTTCCAACCTGGCTCCTTTTTTGAAATAACCTGGAACACTTTAAAAAAAAAAAAAAAGTAAACTCCAGGCTCAATCCCAGATGATTTACATCAGCATATTTTCGGGGTTAGCTCTGGGCATCATTTGTTTAAGCTTCTCTGGTGATTGTAAATGTGCAGCCAGTGTTGAGATTTAACGATCTATCTTAAGTGCTTCTTAAGGTCTGAAACTATAACTATTAATTGAGCTGGCTTAGTTTATTTAATCTTTGCAGCAACCTTATGAGGCACAGCTGGCATTATCCCTATTTTCAGATGAGAAATTAGAGAGGCTTGGAGAAGTGTGAGGTAATAATACCAAGAATGAGAATTACTTGTTCTCCTATGTCTTATAATCAAATAGTATATATAGTATTAACATCTACTTGGGGATGCAATACCTTTTCACGTGATGGTCACAATCTATGTATTAAACATTGGTTTTGGCATGAAATTAAACTGACCATCTCAATATGCCTTGGAACCAGGTGTTTGTGTGCTGAATCCTTTTGAAATATAGACACCTGGTGTGTTAGTCCATTTGTGTTCCTATAAACGAATCCCTGAGACTGGGTAATTTATAAAGAAAGGAAGTTTATTTGGCTCACAGTTCTGCATGCTATACAAGCATAGCACCAGCATCTGCTTGTCTTCTGGTGAAGGCCTCAGGAAGTGTTTACTAATGGCAGAAGGGAAGGGGGATCCAGTGTGTCAGAGGGTGAGAGAAGGAGCAAGAGAGATGCTAGGCCCTTTTAAACAACCAGCTCTCACGTGGGAACACACAGAGGGATAACTCACTCATTCCCCCCGGAGAACACCAAGCCATTCATGAAGGGTCCACCCCCATGGCCCAAACACCTCCCTATGCCCAGCTCCAACATTGGTTGTCATATTTCAACATGAGATTTGGAGAGGACAAAACATCCAAATCATATTACCTGCAGGTTGACATTATAAATTCATTTTGTTAAACTCGGTGGAAATGAGAATCAGTTTGAAACTTGGGGTTTATTACTGACTTATAAACCCAGGTGTGCTTTGAATGCATTGGAAAGCAGAAGCAATTTAACATTCTGTGATTTTTAGAGGTTTGGCAGTGAAACCCTGTGGTATTTATTTAATAAATCCTGCCTTCACAGTCATGGATTCTTTTTGAATACACCCAATTTCTCCTGCTTCCCACCTCTTTTTTCAAGTGACTTTGTTACCAGGTACCATTGTTGCAGAGGAGTGATTTGATTATTCTTTCTCTGTAGAAATGGTGATGATGTGGGGGCAAATCTACCTCAAACTGTAAACCATACTCACTTTTTCCACAGATGGGGTCTTGTTATGTTGCCCAGGCTAGACTTAAATTCCTGGACCCAGGTGACCCTCCTGCCTCAGCTTCCCAAGTAGCTGGGACTACAGGCACATGCCACCACACACCCAGCTATATTCACATTAAAAAAAAAAATCATCTGTAATTCTAAGAGCTCCCTGTGTGGAGCCTTCCAAGTGGCCCACCTGTGTGGGAAAGCTGCCCTGCAATATGGGCCCCAAAATTTTCCTTGGTTTTCATGTATTTGAGCAAGTTGCTTAAAGGTGCCTGATTCTGTGTGTTTGAGATTATTTATTCCATTCTTACTAATAGTTTAGAGAACCATGATTGTGCATACATGCACCTGTTTGTTTAGTAACTATTTATTGAGCTCTTAACATATGTCATGCATTGTTGTAAGTAGTATTGAAGTTACAGCGTCCAAACCAAATAGACAAAATCTCTGCATTCGTGAAGCTTTATTTAATGGGGAATATAGAAAAAAGTATAAACACATCAATCTTAAAAGTATTTTGGAAGGTGAGGGATACTATTTAGAAAAAGAAAACATGTAAAGAAGAAAGCCCCCTTACCATATTTGGGGAATGGTAAAATTTTTAATAAAGTGGTTAGGGTAGACCTCACTGAGAAGATGACATTAAGCAAATGATTGCTGGAGGTAAGGGTGTAAGCCATGTGGGTGTCTAGGAAGAACACTGTAGACAGAAAGCACTGCCAGTGTCAAGTTCCTGGAGTGCTTGAGGCTTTAGCGAGGAGGTCTGAGTGCTATATGATATGTTTACTACCTACCTATAAGAGTTTTATGGATTTGGAGAAGTTTTCTCTGCAATATGAATATATAGTCTCACAAATGAGGATAAAGTTTATAGCAAATTATCATGGATTTGATTATGTCATGGCACTTGAAGGAAAGAGAGGGTGGGCTGTGAAACTTCCTTAAAAATAACCCATTTTTGAACTCGACATAAATTTTCAGGGTCCTATGATTTTCTTATCATGAATGTCTCACACTGATTGCCAGGTGCAGAAAAATGGATGTTGCCTGAATCTGAAGCCACGGATTGTAGGCCTGGTTCTACCACAGTTACTTGTGGGACTTTAGGAAACATGCTTCATCTGGCCCTGCTTCTGTTTCTGCTATCTTACAATGAAGATAATTTTCCCCCTACTTTTTAAACTCATTTGCAGTGAAGACTAGATAAAAAAGGTTATGACTAACACATTAAATTCTGAAGTGCCATATAAATATGACTTGTTTTTGCAAAATTTAAGAGCACAGAATGTTGGTTATCAAAGAGTGTTTAAAATAACCTTTCTCTGTTTTTGGTAAGTGTTGTTTGAGAGCACAGTGATGACCACTTAATTCCTTTCCTGGAGCAAGACATGTTTCTTGTGGGTTTGATTTGTACATTATCACTGAAAAACTTCCGTCAGTGACAACAACAAAAAAGCCCAAAAGAAACCTAATGAAAATAGTAGTGAAGTTTTACACATTACATAGTTACCTCCCCGCTGCCCCCCACACACAAAGAACGAAAAAAAAAAGAACTTGGTGAAATATGGTACTTTATATTTTAAAAGGCCTAAATCTTGCTTGTGTTAGTGGGCTTTAGAAAGTTTGCAGCTTTTGAGTTATGGAGAGGTAGTGGAAGATGGATTATCTGGAACTGGATGGAAAGTTGTTCTACCAGGAGTGGCTCATAATGCACATGGCGAACCGAAGTAGCTGTGGTGGATGTTTGAGGTGTGTGCACATGTGCATTTTGTGTATCCGTACACAGCTTAATTCGACTGGATGCAATTTTCTGAATTCACCTGTTTCTTGCAGGTGAAAATGCACGCAAACATGCAAGACTCACATTGTGCTCAAATTGTTCCTGCTATGTCAAGCACATTGAAACAAATTCATGTTTTCAAAGTAAGCTTTATAACCGAGCTGTCTGTACAGAGGATGATTCAGTCCGATACAGTCAGGGAACCGTACATAGAATAGAATGACTAGAGTATAATCTGCAAAAGATGGAATGGCAGAAGTAGTCAGAAGAGGTATGCAATGGTTGGATCAAAAAGAGCTTTGTTTCCAGTGTCACAGGGCCTCAAATTGTACTGTAATCGTATATCTTTTACTTGTTCTCTGGCATTTAAATATTCTTGTAAAGAGCTAAGTCATTACTGATAAAGTGTCTGTTGTGTGCAGTTGTACAAATTAAATTCAGTCACAAAACTGAAAGAAAAGCAGTGGGACATCTATCCTAGTGAAAGTTAGAATACGCTTTTGTGGTCTTTAATAACAGGGTTGATTGTTTACCTTCTCCTTTGGTTAGAAGACTGGTATGGGGATTGTTTGGAATGAAGAGGTAGGAGAGAGAAATAATTCAATTCTGTATTCTCCCATCATCTTTATATTTCAACTGAGAAATGTGTGTTTCCATCATTCATTCAAATTATTAAACAACAGAGATCAAAATAATAAGAACAGATGATTAAAGAGAGTCCCATCTGCCCCATATCCAGCCTTTCTCTCTTCAACCTCATTTCTGCTCAGATTAGCAGATGGCGCCAGTTTTGGGCCATGGTCTCTCGTTTTCTGATTACAAGGGGTTGTTCTTTTGCCCGCCTCCTTTAAAACAACAACAGAAAAATTGGTAATGACTGACTGTGTGCCCATTGGCCGGGGCACCAATTCCTGAGGACTAGACAGAAGCTTGGCATTCAACCCAGCCTTCTGCCAGGATGGTTCTGCCTAGCAGCAAAAAGCCTGGTTGAATTAAGCCTGAGCTTTTAGATCCTAGAAGGCTTGTCTATGGGTGGCTGGAAAAATAGCTAGTACTAGCAGAGCCTAAAAATACCAGAGAAAAAAAAAGCAGAGGCTCTTAGAAGTTGCTTTTCCTTTTTGTTTTTTTCTCAAACAGAGTCTCATTCTGTTACCCAGGCTGGAGTGCAGAGGTGTGATCTCAGCTCACTGCAGCCTTGACCTCTAGGGCTTAAGTGATCTTTCCACTTTAGTCTCTCGAGTACCTGGGACTATAGGCGTGTGCCACCACGCCTATCTAATTTTTGTAGTTTTAATAGAGACGGGGAATCACCATGTTGTCCAGGCTGGTCTTGAACACCTGAGCTCAAGTGATTCTCCCTCCTTGGCCTCCCAAAATGCTGGGATTACAGGTGCGAGCCACCACACGGCCAAGTTTTTTTCTGATAAAGAGTATAAAGGAAGGTAGGGAAAGGTGATTATTGCCAATGGTGGTTGGTATAGTGCTGAGTGATACAGAATGCAGGATTCATGAATTCTAATTTTGCATGTGACCTCTCTGTAAAGGAAAATGACCCTCTAACTAAATGGGAAAGTAAGGTTTCACAGATGAGATAGAAGTTCAAGGTGAAAGAACAGTCTATAAGGTAACACCTGCCTGTCTGCAGAGAATGGATTCAAGGCTCCTGATGCAATTGAATTATAGCCTCATTGTCATCTTTTTTTTTTTTTTTTGAGACTGAGTTTCACTCTGCCACCCAGGCTGGAATGCAGTGGCGTGATCTCTGTTCACTGCAACCTCTGCCTCCCAGGCTGAAGTGATTCTCCTGCCTCAGCCTCCTGAGTAGCTGGGATTACAAGCACGCACCACCACGCCTGGCTAATTTTTGTATTTCAAGTACAGATGGGGTTTCACCATATTGGTCAGGCTGGTCTCAAACTCCTGACCTCAGGTGATCTGCCTACCTTGGCCTCCCAAAGTGCTGAGATTACAGGCGTGAGCCACCACGCCCGGCCTTCATTGTCATCTTTGAGTTAAATGCATTTTGGCTTTAATAAAAACAATATGAGTAAATTCTGAACCTATAATTTTAGTCCCAATAGTATTCCCTAACAAGTGATATAAGTAAACACTGAGAAAAGAGTATAGTGCTTACAGAATGGCAGCATGAATTCAGCAATTCCTGTTTAGCAAGAGATCTGGGCCAATAACTTGGGGATGTCATAGACAGAATGCATTTGGCCTTCAGCAAAATTTTTGGTCTGTTCTCCCATAATCTCTTTGTGAACAAGTAGAAAAATATAGGCGGGGTGGCATTATGATTATCAGTATTCATAATTAATTTTATAACTTTTTCCAGTGCTGATTAAATTTTATTTCACTCTAGAGATAACTTTCTAAGATTATCATAAATAATCTATCCTTGACTCTATCTTATCCAGATTTTTGTCTTAGACTAGGATGAAGATATAATTTTAAATAGTACCAAAACCTCTTGGGTCATAAATATGGTAGATGGGAGGAACAGGACACATATAGATTTTAACTCTTTTGGCCAAAAATAAGATTTGCTAGGACTAAAAGTGTGATTATGTTTGAAAATCCAACTGTGAAAATAGAGAATTGATAGAGATGAGACTTATGATTTTTAGATGCCACAGTGAGTCAGCAGCAGGTAGTTAGCTGGCAATAAAGCTAATGATATTTTCAAGTACCTTATAAAATATATTTTATGTACCAGACTGTACTTTGTATTTGGGGAAGAGGTGATAGAAACATTGAAGGTAAGATTTGCCCAGAGTCACAGATATTGTTGTTAATGTTCACATTCTCCACATTTCATCTTATTTGTACATCACTCTTAGTCTTTAACATCAAAATACCTAAATAGCTGTGAAAATTCAGTGGATTAAAAGCTACTTTGGGAAAGACAGTAAAACTTTATTCAAATAGGGATTTTCATATAATGTTAATTTTTTGAAAAATCAACAATTTTAAGAAAAAAATAGGATATATGAAAAACTAGATAGTTAAGTTGAAGTTTGAGCATCTTTCAAAGAGTAGGGAAGTTTACATATTGCGTATTATACATTTAAAAATTCAGTTCCAGACATATTTTTTGTTCATTCATATATATATGAATATATTATATATAATGAATATATTATATATATATGAATGTATTTTATATATATATATAATATACCATAAGCCCTAGAGATTCAGAACTAATAAAAGGCAAGTTGCTTGCTCATTAAAAGCTAATAAACTAGAAGGAACTACAAAAAGTTTTAAGGTTAAGGGATGCAAAATTGATTAGCAAAGGCAGATCAGAAAGAGTTTCTGACCCATGCTTCATTGGTGAGAACGGCAAGGAAGAACTGGGAATGAGAATCATTGAGTTTTGGCCGACTTAGAGGCAGAGTCTTTTAAAACTGCTTTTTGGGGCCGGGCGCAGTAGTTCAGGAGCTGGGGGAAAAAAATTACTTCATTTTCCCACCTCAGTTTCAGTTTCCTCATCTATAAAATGAGATAACAACAGCGTGGAGTCTACACATGAATTAATGACTTTATTTATTTATTTATTTGGAGACCGAGTTTCGCTCTCGTTGCCCAGGCTGGAGTGCAATGACATGGTCTCGGTTCACTGCAACTTTTGCCTCCCGGGTTTGAGTAATTCTCCTGCCTCAGCCTCCCAAGTAGGTGGGATTAGAGGCACCTACCACCATGCCTGGCTAATTTTTGTATTTTTAGTAGAGACGGGGTTTCACCATGTTGGCCAGGCTGGTCTCGAACTCCTGACCTCGGGTGATTCACTCGCCTCAGCTTCCCAAAGTGCCAGAATTTAGAGGTGTGAGCCACTGCGTCTGTGACCTTGAAATATTTTTTTTTAAGATTACACAGCTAAATGGAATTCTCTAGGAAGCACCTCCAACTGCTGAACCTGTGATATTTTTTTCTTATGGAACGTTGATTGAACAGCTTCCATGGGTGACCTGGTTTGGATTTCCATAGGGCTTTACTTATAATGCTGAATACACTGTTAGTTTTTACTTTTGTGTCACAAAAGTAAAGGTTCATAGTTAGATCTAAGCCCCTTGGGGGACAGGAACTATGTTGCATTCGTACTTTGAATTGCTAGTGTCTGGCATGTAGTAATGATTAATATATTTTTTAAAATGAATGTCAAGTATTATGACAGGCACTGGTACATAAAGATCAAGAAGAAATGACCTCTTCCCTTGTGAGAGGCTCACTATTGTGATAGACCGACCTCTGAACAGAGGAATTACCATCTAGGGGGCTGTTATAACAGGCATGTGCTGTTCGAGTTCAGGGGAAAGATGCATTTGCTCAAAGAGGGAAGTTTGGGAGGTGTACGGGAAGGAGGACCCCACCTGGATCTTAAAGGCTGAGCTGGCTGCTGAAGAAGAGAGGGGCACTTGGGCCTGGTCACCAGCTGTGCAAAATCAACAAGGGCAAGGAAGTGGCTGATGAAGCCTGAAACAGGGAGATTCCCAAATGTGATCTGTGACCTCAAATAAAATTGAAAATTTTACTCAGTGTAATTTTAGTATATTTTATGTGCATGTCCCAAAGTTTTTTGAAAATTGGTTTTATATGTTTAGCATATGGGGCAATTCTACATTAGTATATTTGATTAACGTTGTATGCTAGTCCTTTGAAATTCTGCAGTTGGATTGTGTATATATTGTGTATAATGTTACCTCTTTTCTGACTTCATGAACCTAACATTTAAAGTGGAAACAAATGCACGCATGTGTTAGTGTTTAGTGCAGTAAGAAAGCACGGCCCACCACTTCCAAGAGGTGAGTCGTCGCATAGGGTGCCCCGTCCTCAGAACACTGCTCATTGTTCATTTTTTATTTCTCAGCTCCTTAGTTCTACTCAAAGTCTAATATTAGTTTAACTACCAAATGACAGAAACCAGAGTACATTGTACATTTTTCTTGAAGGATACAACTGGAAAAAGTTTGGCAGAGGCTCATATGATGCTATTTTCCTTCCGTGGTGACACTTAGAATTCATTTCACATTGCCTGTGAGAGAAACGAGGAGGGGGGAGAAGCCTGTATTTGATAGTTTTGTATGTTCCTCTAAAGAAAGAGAGTGCTTGAAAAAAGAAAGGCAGGCTTTCAGATGTTGTCTGAACAAAGCTATGGAAATGAGAGACGAGAGCAGCATCTGGAGATTTTCAAACACTGGAACACGGGCTGCACGCTTCTTTTGCTGTTGGAGGACTGAAAAGCTGTTTCCTGTCATTTCCCATCTTGTCACTTCGAGAACCAACATCTTGCTACTTCTTGCACCAGCTGCTGCTGCTGTTGTTTTTTTTCCCCCTCCACAGACAGATGGTAAAAGAGCTTTGATAATCCTCGCCCAACTTCCCCAGTTCTAAAGAAGTTTGAGGTGTGTACCTTTATACAATGATCACATGCCCTGATACCCACTGTAGCCTGTTAATAGAGTTGGGAACGGAGCAGAAGGATGTGCTGCAGACTTTTAATGTCTATGGCATTCTTTGTCATGTCTCATGGGAAATGCTGTGCAGAAGCCCCATCTCTGTGGAGGCTTCAATTTAGCTTCTGAGGTTATATTTAGAAAAGAGGAAGTTGTGGGGAGTACCTTTGCTTCCATAAGAATTTGAGATTTCTGATCAAGATTTCTCTGTACATTGAATCCAAGATGGGAGTTGCTCTTGATATTCTTGTTTGTATCCCTGGGTTTTCGCAAAACAGAATTAGGCATAGTGGATATAACATCTTTTCACAGAGCTATTTATCCTTAATTACTTTTTTTACACCTATTTCTTCCAATATTTTTCTTGCATTACCTAGTGCAAATAGGAACTTAGAAGTTAATGCAGAAAATGCCATATGCATAGGAAAGATATTTGATGCAGACAACCTTGGTTTTAAATTTTATTACATTTATTATTACAAACTAAAAATGATAACCTCAATGAGGGAGCTTAGCCTTTCTGTCCCCCCCTAAATCATGGTTGCTTTTCTAAGTATAAAAGTAACATACTCATTGTAGAAAACTTTGAAAGTAGAAAATCTGTTAGAGAAAATACAAAGTCATCCATAATTCCTTAATAACCACTCTTACATTTGGTATATTTCCTTGTAGCTTTTTTTTAGAGTTATGTGTGCCTGTATTTCTCTTGTATACTTATAAACTTCCATTAATACTGTGGCCATTTTCCAGAATGGATCTGGTGGTGGTAGTGGTGATGATAATGGCATAACCTAAAATTTATTGAACACTTATTATGTGATAGTCACTATGATAAGTGCTTTACATATATTACGCATTTCATTTCTCACATCAGTTCTATAAAGTAAGGATTATTTATTTTTATTTTAGACATGAGAAAAGTGAGGCTGAGAAACATCAAGGAATTTTCCCAAGGTCACACAGTGCGCAATAGGTGAAGCTGGGATTTGAACCCAGATAGTCTGTCTTCAAAGCTCATGCTGTTTGTCATCTGCTCATCTATGTTTAAAAGGTCTGAATTTTTTTTAATTATTGATACATATAGCCTAAGGTTTTCTATTAATTCAGACTTTCCAGTCATGAGAGTACTTACTGCGCTCTCACCATCTTCACATATCATCAAATATGTTTTACCTTTATAGGTGTTTGGGGTGAATGATTGCTCAGTTTTTACATTGGCCTTTCTTGATTACTACATTGATTGGGCATTTTCCATGTGTTATTGATCATTTTTATTTAATCTGTAAATTGTTTATTTTCTGTGTGGCTGCTTTTGTTCAACAGTTAATTTTTTTGTATACAAAATCATCGTGTGTTAAGTATATTAACTCTATGTTGTGTTTGTTTAAAACATGTCTCCTTCTGTTACTTGCTTCCTTATATTTGAAGAAAATTGTATGAATGTTTTAAATATGTACATATTCATATTTTTTCTTTATAATTCTCTCCCACAAATCAGTTATTTAGCCTATGTTTTCCTTTATTTTATGGTTTTTACTATTTATAACAATTTTTAAAATCAAATCTGAAATTTATTTTAATATATAGCATGCTATGAGACTTTGAATTTATTTTATTGATGGGTAATACTTTTTGTTTTTGTTTTGCAACTTCCTTTAAAAAATATTATGCATTATATATTCCACTCTTCTGTGGTGGCATTCTTTATTATATATTTGTTTATTTTGTCTACTAGCATCTCTTCAAGCAATCTTTCTGTGTCAGTGGCCTGTGTATGGGTATGCCTACAGACATTTAATGGATTGTAAATTTGTAAAATGTGCAAGAAGTTTTTTGTGTTAAAAGCACCCAGATTCAGCATCAGAAGGCCCATATCCAAACCTCAGTATAACCTCATGATTGACTTGTGACATAACCGCATGTAGGCTTAAATGCTGTCAGGAAAATTAAAGGAAATAAAATGTGAATTGAGAAATTTGGAGATTTCTGAAAATTTTGAAAATTGAGATTTTGCTGTTAATATCACAGCCATATCACTAAAATTTCCACAGTCCTTTGAATTTGTGAAATCTATATAAACATGATTTAAAGTACTTATGATATTGTCCTTTTTTTCATATTACACAAAGTATGGAATTTGTGGCAAATAAATAACCAGGTATATATGGCCCATATAGATATGGTTTTTATCCTGCACTTCTTTTGAGATAGCTGGGGGCTTTACTAGAGAGAAGAAATAAAACAAGATAACTTTGGCAAGTATAGATGAAGTTTGAGAGATGTCTTATTTCATTTTGTGTTGCTATAAAAGAATACCTGAGAGTGGCTCATGGTTTTGGAGGCTGGAAATTATAAGAGTATGGTGCTGGCATCTGGTGAGGGCTTTTTTGCTGCTTCATTCCACGGGAGAAGGTGGAAAAGCAAGAGAGCATGAGAGCAAGAGGAAGCAGAACTCACTTTAATAACAGCCCACTCTCACACTAACCAACCCAACTCCGGTGTGAATGACGTTAATTCACTCATGAAGGCAGAGACCTCATGATCTAATCACCTCGTGTTTGGCCCTACTTCCCAATAGTGTTGCATTGGGGATTCAGTTTCCAACACACAAACTTTGGGGACATGGTTAAACCATAGTAAGAGGGAAGTTTAACATTTGTTTAACGTTAGCATCAAAAGGAACTATTTACCTTGCAGCCCCGAAAAGACTACAAATAATATTGGTTAAAATAGAAGTGGGCTGTATTCTTTGCCATTGCAGCAAGCCTTAGTAGTGACCTAGATTCAAAATGTTACTTTGATTTTATTTAAAGCACTGAAGGAAGTATTGCATTTTCCTCGTGGTTTTATGCACCTACTAAGTGCAGCTACCAATGACAAAGATCTCCTATAATAAAAATGATGTTTCCTTATTTTTAGGTCTTTTTTCAATCTGAAAAATGTTTATTTAATCAGATTCTCATAATAACCCTATGCAGCAATATAATCTATAGTATTATTATCTCCACTTTATATATCAGGAAAATGAGACTCATGCTAAAATACTTGCCCAAGGTCATATGACTTGAAATGGTGGGACTAGCCTCTGGCTTAGCTCTAGTGAGACCTAAAATAATACTATTTTGGTTTGGTGAGTTCCATCCTTTCTTTTTTTAAAAATTTGCATATCTACCTTATCCACTTTTAAAATGTTAGAAGAATTTATTTTAGGTGCCTGTCCAGAGTGACACATGTCAAAATGTTTTTTAAACAGATAAGTACTATTCAAATACAAGGCTTTATCTTTCTTACTACCTGGGATAAGATACCTGTCTTCCCTGTTCCAAGTTATATGATGCTTATTTAAAAAGTTACCTGTGAGCCTTGCTTATTAAAGCATGACTCAGCTATGTCATGAGGATTTTTTTTTTAATTAATTTTTTTTGAGACAGGGTCTCACTCTGTTGCCCAAACTGGAGTGCAGCAGTGTGGTCACAGCTCACTGCAGCCCTGACCTCCTGGGCTCAAGTGATCCTCCCACCTCAGCCTCCCAAGTGGCTAGTACTACAGTCGTGTGCCACCATGTCCAGATAACTTTCTATTTTTGGTAGAGACTGGGGTCTCACTCTTTTGTCCAAGTTGGTCTCAAACTCCTGGTCTTAAGCAATCCTCCTGCTTCGGCTTCCCAAAGTGCTGGGATTGTCAGCATAAGGCACTATGCCTGGCTGAGGACATTTTTAAGGGTGTATACTTCACCATGTTCTCTTTTCCTCTACATGAAGGTTAGCAGTGTTCAAGATGGTGGCCACTCCATCCCCCTTGATGACTGAGTGACTGTGATCAGCCGAGCACCTGCTGACTCACAACAGCCATGGAGACATAGAGTGTGAACAAGAAATAAGCCTTTGTTATTTTTAGCCATGGAGATTTTGCAGTTGGTACCACAGCATTATGTAGCCTATCCTGAATGAGGTTGGATCATAATAATATGTTTGTTATGCATCACACAAGTTTTTGGGTTGTTTCAATATAAAGATCTGAAATTATACCCAAACTAGATATTCTCCAGTATCACCAAACAGGATCTATCCATTCTACAGTGCTCACCAGATTGCTTCTGTCATACTTCACCTGGACATCTGTGGATTCTGGAAATTAGAAATTGGAAGGAAAAGCTTGTAAGGAGATCTCAGTGCCCAGGATCAAAGCTTCATCGTTGGGCAGCCAAGGGAGAGATTTGCTTGACTTACTTGAGTAATTTTTGACACATACTTGATTTGGTCATCAGGCATAAAGGATGGCCAGATTACTAGTAACTTATTGGAGATACACTTTTAAAATAGGAGTTAAGGCTACTTATGTGTTGATCTGAAATTAAGAAAAGGGCAAGATTTCTCCCTGTGACCTGATTTTCAACCATGACTAAATAAAGCCTGAGGGGAGCCACTGAGGATGGAAAAGGTCACTCAGTCTTTTTCACTGATGAAAAAATCGAGTTGTCTAGCTCTGGATTGACATCCAGCACTGACATGCTTGAGGAAACAAATCTTTTGATGGCAAAACTCTCACTAGCCTCGCCTCGCCTCTCCTCTCCTCGCCTCTCCTCTCCTCGCCTCTCCTCGCCTCTCCTCTCCTCTCCTCTCCTCGCCTCTCCTCTCCTCTCCTCTCCTCTCCTCCCCTCTCCTCCCCTCCCCTCTCCTCCCCTCCCCTCTCCTCCCCTCCCCTCCCCTCCCCTCCCCTCCCCTCCCCTCCCCTCCGCTCCCCTCTCCTCTCCTCTTCCTCATTTTTCCCTTTTCTACTCTCTCACTTCTACCCTCATTTACTTATTTCTCAATTTAGCTCATCAGGGCTTTTTGTTACAAAAAAATGGTGTGTAAGTTACTTAGCTGTAACTTGGAAACTGTTTTCCCATGAATAGATGACAGAATTACTACATGCCAAATTATCCCAGAATAGGTGGCTTAACCAATTGTATAATTAAGTTACTTTAATAATTACCAAGAGGGTCCTTAGCCCCATGGAAACCTTCACTGCTTGGAGGATGTATAAATGGAAGGTGGGCAGCATGAATCTTTTGGACTGGTGGCCGGAACAAGCAGTTCTTAGCTTTTTTTTAAACCATCTTTCATATTTCAAAGGAATTCTTTGCATAATCCAGATTGCTTCTGTCATCCTTCACCTGATCATCTGTGAATTCTGAGCTTCAGGGTGGCCATGCAACCTTTCAGCCCTTGCTGTGGAAGGTGGAGCTCCTACCATCTCTACCTGTGTTGGGGCTAGAGGAAGTTTCCCTCTGACTGCCTCAATCTTTTCACTGTCATGTGTCCTGGGAGCCTCCTACACAATGGAGAGGAGGGAGTGGAGTATGAGTCTCAGGACCCATTGAGTTTTTTCACTGTGAGTTGGGACAGGCCTAAATTTCTCCCCTTAGGCCTGCCATTCACTGAGGGTGTGCAGTCATCATGCTAAGTTCTCTTTCTTGCTCCATTTTCATCGTCACTCACCCCTCACTTTCTGCAAAGTGTTGATGGTGGTGGGTTCTGACAGTTACCAGTTGGGGCATTTGTGATCTGTGGAGAAGGCAGAGAGAGTTAATGAGTAGGCACATTTGCTAACCTCCTTGGACAGGAATAAGTTCAAAGGGGTGGACAAGCAGGATTGGCTGGAGAAGGCAGGTCTCCACACTGTTCTCTCTTGCCCCTGGGCCCTGGCGTCCAGGGTAATTTTTGTCTGCCTTTGTGGTTCATATTTTTAGCTCTCTGTAAGAGGCCCCCTTGGTAAATATGTCAGTTCGTTGTTAAACCTAGACATGAGTTTGACATCTGTTTTGTGAAACAAATCATGTAAAAATATGGGTCTTTATGATGTTCAGTGTTCCAAAGTCAGGAATTTTTTATGGTTTCTTTTGTCTTCACTTCTTGTTATTCTCTCACTTGCTTTACTTCTTCCAGCCTTTTCCTTTTCCACCTCATCTCCTGCTTCTTATTTCCTCATCTCTTTTTCCTTACCATTTTTTCCTCTTCCATTTCTCCCTTGATGTTTTCATTACATTCAATTCATTTCATTCATTGAATGGTGTTAGAAGAGCCTTTGTCTTTGCAGTCAGAAGACTCAGGTGAAGCTTCATATTTCAAAGCATACTATGCTGACACTAAGAAAACATCTTGCCCAGGCACTTAGTTGAAGAAAACTATGTGATATGATCAGTATGTGATGATGGCTTTTCAGATCAGATAGCTGGGTTGTATTTATAATTTATTTCTCTTATCAGTGAAAAAGAGAAATGATAATGTAGTAACAGGATTTTCTAGAGTTTGGGTTGTAGAGAAATAAGTGCTCGTGAATAGGACCACATATGTGTGCACGTATGTGTGTTTTGGGGGTATGGAGAAAGAGGAGGAAAAGAATATTTTATAGAGAAAATTTCCATATGGTTACCTTTTATAGGATCTAGCACATTTCAATGAAAACACACTTTGCTGGAAGAATTCAATTCTCTTTAAAGTTTGGTGCAGCAAGGGGTGAAAATGTGGGGACGCAGCTGGAAACTTATTTGTGCTGCAGGCTTGCAGCTGTACCTACCTGTGATGCGATGAATACTATTTGATTGTTAATGTCTTTCTTTTACTGAAAGCTTGCTTCCTTTCCTAACGCTGATGGTAACAATTTACTGACTGTCTAAACCTTGAGGACTAACTTGGGCTGGGAAAAATAAATCCTGTCTCCTGAAATTTACGTCTTATTAAAACTCAGAGCAGCCAGCAAAGATGAGAAGGATCCTCCAGCCTGGGAGCTGGAGGTGGGAATTCTGCTCAAGTCAAGATCGCTTTTAGCTTTCCTACATCCTCCTGTGAAGAACCATTGGATTGAATGATGGTGGCAAAACTGGTGTGACTTCATTCAGTTTATCTCTATCCCATTTCCCCTCTCCACATTTGACTGTCAGTCTACTAATGAGACCCAGTTATGGTCCTTGGAAGGGGAAATGGAAGGTGGACATAGCTGTGGGGGATGAAATGGAGGAGTTTCTAATATCTTAGCTTGCAAATTTATTATCTGCCATAGCTGAAGACCATCTAGTACCCTCTTCAACTTTTGCCACTTTGGAGTTTCCTCTCTACTGTTACTTGTTCAGCAGGTTTTTGTTTTTGTTTTTGTTTTTTGAGACGGAGTCTCTCTCTGTCACCAGGCTGGAGTGCAGTGGCGCGAACTCGGCTCACTGCAACCTCCGCCTCCCGGATTCAAGAGATTCCCCTGCCTCAGCCTCCCAAGTAGCTGGGACTACAGGCACATGTCACCACGCCTGGCTAATTTTTCGTATTTCAGTAGTGACGGATTTTCACCATGTTGGCCAGGATGGTCTCAATCTCCTGACCTCGTGATCCACCCACCTCGGCCTCCCAAAGTGCTGGGATTACAGGCGTGAGCCACCGCACCCGGCCTCATCAGTTATTTTTTAATTGGCTGTGTTTTCTTTCCCTGTAAACACACTTGTTCACAAGGGAATATAATATCACTATAATGAGCAGAAGGCAAGTATCACATGCCATAAGAAAGTAACTATAAAAATGAGTATAATACAATTAAAATATTATGAGGCTCTAGTTAGATACTGTTCTCTATGGAAGATTCCAAACCTGAGGCCTGCACTCACTTCTCTCTCAAGTAAAAAGGGAGCTTAAAGAGGCACACACTTTACATCTAAGGAAGCACTAAGTGAGGCATTGTTCTTAACTAATTAGACAGATTAAAAAGGAAAGGCCAAACCACACCATTGTCTTAGCTCTTGTTTTCTTTGATTATGAAGATGGAAAAAGAGATAATACTTAAAAATAAAGCTTGCCTACTCAGACATAATTAAGGTGTTGTCATTCTTTTTTGTCTGTCCTGGTTCTCATTGCAATATTTTGTTCACTGCTCAATGAGTATTTATTAAATTAATCAAGATTTCAATGTTAATGTCTAGTTTCATTTGCCCTTCCTCTAAAGACTGTATTCTTTTTTTGCTCTTGCTCTCTGTGATTTTTTGGTAGTTCTTTTATATGCTTACTCACACATGAATGCTTTCTCTAACACACTGGCCCTGTGTTTTGCTTCTTTGTGTGCATTCATGTAGACATGCACACCTCTTCAAATGACACATGCCTGTAGGCAGGATAACAGGTTGAGTTGTCTTGTTAATTAGGCATTCTTTTTCTGGGGCTGGTACAGGATGTTTGAGAATACTGTCCCCCAGAATATTCACCTGGTACAGTGGAACTGCCATGGACTAGTTTTCCAGGGCTTATACATACAAGTGGCTTCCAAAAAAGCATTTTCAGACAAGCTGCTTGTTATGCGAATGTGTTTTTCTTTTTAGTCAACCACAATATATGCAGCACAAAGCTGTTGCAATTTTCTTGGAATGAGAAAATTATGAGCATAATGTTTCTTTTACATCTCTGAAAAACCCTAATATCCAGCTGTTGTGGTGGTGGCAGTTGTCAGTTGCTTTTTGTAACCCGGCAACACTGTCTCAAGGATGAAGAGAGGAAATTTGGTGACTAGTCTTTCCTGCTCACTCTCCTGAAAGTCCTATTAATTTGCTTTTTTAAAAACAACAGCCAAGATCTAGTCATCTCGGTTGGAAAAGGCAAAGTCTTATTTGTCCTTAGATTCTGTGCTTGAATTAGTATCCACAGTAAACCACACACACTTTGTTCCTTGCTTAACGTGAGCCAGGTGTTATACTTTAAAGACACAATCTCACTTAGTCCTCACAAAAACTCAGTGAATGCATACTATCATTAGCACCATTTTTACAGATGCCAAAACAAAAAATTGAGGTTAAATAATTGCACAAAATCTGGCAGCCATTAAATGACTGAGCTGGAATTTAAAAGCAGATGTGTCTAAATTCTGAGCTTACATTTGTAACCACTGTATATAATGTAGTATAATAACTTCCCCAATAATTGACAGAGTACTTTACTCAGAGGCTTTACAAGGACAATAAAAGAATTAGTTGAGATTACACAACCCATGTTGTGAGGGGATTGTCTTTTTGATTCACAGTTCATGCAAAGAAATAATATACAGCAGACTGTGAATAATACACAAACGAAATGAAATTTCATTCTTGAATGAATTATCTGTATCTCCTTTTAAGAAAAATTGGTAAAGCATTTAACTGGTCATGGCTCAGGGAAATGTCTCTATTCTGGTTCTGTCTGAATTTTATTCTTTAAATATTCACTTTTTTTTTTTTTTAGCATCCACTGGCCACCTAGTTGTTGTGTTGTTGTTGTTTCCCCCTGTGCTTGTGCTTGTGCCTTGCAGGGCTGCATTTCTGCTTGCTGTGAATTCTCAGTTCACAGCTGCAGTTGTTCAAACTTTAAATTTAAAATCCAGTCTATGTTTCTAGTAATTGCTGCTGGGAAACTGAAACAGGACTACTTGGTTTCAGAGTGAGGCTGTTGCTTCATATTGGAAGAAAAGTTTCATTAGCTTGGAAAGCAAATCTCGGGATATCAAGAAAACAAAGGCTGTAAATTAATGCAGAACTCACTCTAAAAGGGGTCAATAGATGAAAGAAGGGAGAAGAAGAGACAGGAGTTTCAGTGGCCAAGGGAATATTTTCTTCATGATAGCAGTGACCTGAATTGGACAGAAAGCAGAAGGGAGTGTGTCATTTTAAGAAGGTCAGTTTGACAGACCGCAATATCCCAGGTTTCTATTATTATATATAATTGACATTGTTAGCTAAGGGATGGATTTTCACTATTTCCTTCTGTAGTACCTCAGTCCCTTTTAAGTAATTTTTTTTTTTTTCCTGACTTCACCACCAGGATCGTGTGATGGTTTAGGAGGAGATTTGGGGGATGGAGAGGTGATTCTGAAGATAAACCCATTTTGGCTGCCTCTGTGGTCTAAAGCCAGTTTGGAGAACGCATTACAGAAACAGGGAATTCACAGGATGAGTCAGAGAGAGGGACTGGAGCAGTTTGTCTTGTTTCACTTGCTCTTATCACACAGTTCACTCCTTTCTGCTCATACATTGTGTAGTCCACCATGGAGAGAAAGGGAGAAGGTTGTACATTGCCTTGACAGATTTTTTTTTTTTTGGAAACGGAGTCTTCCTCTGTTGCCTGGGCTGGAGTGCAGTAGCTCGATCTCAGCTTACTGCAGCCTCCACCTCCCCAGCTCAAGCAGTTCTCCTGTCTCAGCCTCCCGAGTAGCTGGGATTACAGGCATGTGCCACCACGCCTGGCTAATTTTTGTATTTTTAATAGAGACAGGGTTTCACCATGTTGGCCAGGCTGATCTCAAACTCCTGACCTCAAGTGATCCACCTGCCTCGGCCTTCCAAGGTGCTGGGATTACAGGCGTGAGCCACTGTGCCCGGCCTTCTTGACAGACTTTTTAATGATTGTAGGGATAGAGAATGGTATACAAGTAAATATACTACTACTGTTTTTGAACTGGCACAGTGATGAAGACTAAGCCAGTAATGCTATAAAACTTCAAGTATTAAATTTCTAAATACTTGGCATTAGGCACCAATCTAAGTTAAAGTTTAATGCTTTTCATCACTTATAACATTACCAAATCAGAGGAATGAAATAATATTTATCCAAATAAAAGATTTGTTAACTTCGCCAAAGTGAATGCACATTTTTGTTTGATTTCCCCATAATACATCTTTCTTTTTCGGGGAAGACAGAGGTTGGGAATGGGAGGGAGGGAGATTATTGTGAATCTCAGATTATATTGATCAGAACCAAGTTTAGCTTGTTCTGGTATGTAAATTAGAGATTTGTAGTTGAGTGAAATTGATTTTGCTGAGACTAAATTAATCACAGCCCTTAATCACTGTAACCTTTAAACATTGCAGTCTTGGCCACAGCTGCAGGGCAGAGCAGTGCTCCTCAGAGCTTTATGCTGTCATTTCATGAAAGGCCGAATGCCCGTGACTTGTGCAAACAAGAATTCCCATGTACAGGCTTCAGAGCTGGTTCCCTGCCCTGCAGGGGATCAGCTGGAGCATCTCCCACAGGGCCAAGAGGCTGCTGTGGCCTCTTCAACCCAAGAAGATGTTCTGCTCAGACACAAGTATTTTCAGTCTTTCTCCAGACATAATCAAACTAGCCATCACTGCGAAATGCTCACAGGAAGGTAGTTGTTGGAATTAAAATCAGAAACAACCAGTTATATTGTGATAGTTTTTTCTTTAATTGTATATGTTTATGTGTATTTATAAATATATTTATATTTATATATTTATTTTATATATTTATATTATATTTATATATATATGTTTTACTGATCACATTTTGAACTATTTGGAAGGGTGATGTTGACAATTTTGAAAGATAGTGAGGCATGGAGAGGTTAATTGACTCTTCAGAACTAATCCTGAGAGCCTAGAAGGAGGGTCAAGAATAGAAACTGGGTTTGGTTTGGTTTTAATGGTCATTTCAGTTCTTTGGTTTCCGTTTCATGCAGCATCCCAGAATCAAACCATCATTAAGCCTGCCATAGAAATGCAAATTACTTTCCCACTTTAGTTGGCATATTTGAAAATAGTTTTGTGTGATTTTTTTTAGCCCCTTTTGTAGTCTATTCATGAAGTTTATACATATAGGACTCTTTTTTTTTTAACGCCTTTAACTACCAATCCTCCATTTTTCCTTTAACTTTTCTGTATTCGCTGACTTTTATGTTCAGTTGAAGGAATTCATACACATTCAGTATAATAAAGTGCAGCTGGATCAATCATTTAAAAAAAAATCAGTGAACATCTGTATTTCACAAAATCACACTTTATCAGGACTGAAGGGTGTACCAGGATCTAATGATCAACTTCAACTACTCAGTTTTGTAAATGAAGAAACCAAGAATAGTAAGGTGAAATAGCTTTCTCAAGGCAATTTACTATAGCCATTCTGAGGCTGCACCCTAGCTAATTTGATCCCTGTTTAACACTCTTCTCTATGACATTGACTGTTTTATCTGTAAAAGAGATCCTGGCTATACAACTATTTCACAATCCAGTTCCTTATTAAAAAAGCAAGTAGTGCTCAATACATTTGACTTAAGTTGTACTTTATAAGCTAATGTAAAAGGAGATTTACCATAATCTGCCGTGGTGAGTTGCTTATAGTAGGAGAAAGAATATCTTAAAACTTACTTTACAAAAAATAACAGTTGCTGGTGAGGTTGCCTAGAAAAAGGAATGCTTATACAATGTTAGTAGGAATGTAAATTAATTCAACCATTGTGAAAGACAGTGTGTCAATTTTTCAAAGACCTAAAAACAGAAATAACAGTCAACTCAGCAGTTCCATTACTGGGTATATACCCAAAGGATTATAAATTGTTCTATCATAAAGATACATGTCTGTGTATGTTCATTGCAGCACTACTCACAGTATCAAAGGCATGGAATGGATAAATAAAATGTCATACATATATACCATGGAATACTCTGCAGCCACAAAAAAGAATGAGGTTTGTAGGAACATGGATAGGAGCTGTAGGCTATTATCCTTAGCAAACTAACGCAGAAACAGAAAACCAAATACTGCATGTTCCCACTTTTAAGTGGAAACTAAATGATGAGAACACATGGATACATAGAGGGGAACAATACACACTGGGGCCTTTTGGAGTGGAAGGTGGGAGGATGAAGAGGTTCTGGAAAAATAACTAATGGGTACTAGGCTTAATACCTGGGTGATGAAATAATCTATACAACAAACCTCCATGACACAAGTTTACCTATGTAAGAGACCTGCGCATAGACCCCTGAACTTAAAAGCTAAATTAAAAAACAAAAACAAAAAACCAAAATACTTACTTTAAAAACAATTTCTGTGGTTGTCCTTCTCTTTTTTATTGTATATTGGTTTGTGTAGGTCCATTTAATTTGTTTACTTTTCATAGTAGGAATACAATTGTCAGTGTCATCTAGTGGATTGAACATAGGCTCTGAAGCTGAAGCCTCAGGTCCAGCTTTGGCCCTGACACTAGCCCTGTTACCTTTGTCAATTTACTTAATAGCTCTCTGCCCTAAACCATAACACCTACCCCACAGAGTTGTTAAGACAGTTAAATAAGTTAATGAAAAATCAAGCTCTTATTATAGTGCTGGGCATATATGAGTGTTCATTGGATATTATCTAATATTGTGGTCATTATCAGTTGATTTCTTCTTAATTTAAAAAATTTTCATATGTGATTTCATGTGGTTTTAGGTAATGATAAATGTAATTTAGACTTTTTATTCCATTGGGTCTGTTACAGCTTTTTTCTCAATGAAACTGATTTGGTTACCTCAGTTCTAATGCTGGCTTTGCCTCTACTTTTTGATCACATTTAGAACACAGCACTCAGATCTGGATATGTCCAAGATAGATAGGGGAGAAAGGTAAAAGAGAATATTAATGCAACTTGATTGTGCAGCTGTTCTTTCCACAAATATTTATTGAATGACTGCTGTTTGTCACATGTTGATGCATAGGACACGGTGCATACCTGAGATTCCATTCCTGTAGACAGGACATTTGCCTGCTTCTTGGCACTTATACGTCTCCCCAAATTGACACCAAGCATTATTTTAGAAAGGCATTTAGTAGAATGCAATATCAGCAAATGAAAATTGTAGAGTTGTATCTTGAAGAAACTTGACACCCCCCCCCCCCCCCCACCTGCATCCCCACATAGAGCCAGAGCATCTCTTAAGACCCACCTTCCTGGATTTGCTCATAGTTGGCACTTAAAACATTCTGTTGCAGTTAGCTATTTTTGATGGACTCTGCAAGAGAGAAACTGTCAGTTCACAAGGGTGCTGATGTTTGGTTCTTCATTTTATTTACAGTATGCTATACAAAGGGATAGGTTTTTGTTGTTTTGAATATATCTTGAGTACTCCTTTGGAAGGATAGAGTCCAAAGGCATCTTACCTGAGCCAGAATTCATAGGGGTGTTTCCCTACTTCTATTTCTTCTTTCCTGTACCCACTCACCACCCTCAAATTTCCTCTCAGTAGAAGATGCCTTAGGACCTTTTTTCTTCTTTCTTTCTTCCTTTTTTTTTTTTCCTTTTTCTTTTTGAGGTAGGGCCTCACTCTGTTGCCTATATAGTGGCACAATCATAGCTCACTGCAGCCTTGATCTCCCAGGCTCAAGTGATTCTCCCACCTTAGCCTCCCAAGTAGCTGGGATTACTGGCTAATTTTTTCAGTTTTATTTTTGGCAGAGACGAGGTCTTGCCATGCTGCCTAGGTTAGTCTTGAACTCCTGAGCCCAAGTGATTCTCCCACCTTGATCTCCCAAAGTGTTGGGATTATAGGCATGAGCCACCACGCCCAGCCTAGAAACTTTTCTTTTCTTTTTTTTTTTTTTTTTTTTTAACTCTTTTTTTTTTTTTTTTTCTTTTTTTTATTATTATTATTATTATTATTATACTTTAGGTTTTATGGTACATGTGCGCAATGTGCAGGTAAGTTACATATGTATACATGTGCCATGCTGGTGTGCTGCACCCACCAACTCGTCATCTAGCATTAGGTATATCTCCCAATGCTATCCCTCCCCCCTCCCCCCACCCCACAACAGTCCCCAGAGTGTGATGTTCCCCTTCCTGTGTCCATGTGTTCTCATTGTTCAATTCCCACCTATGAGTGAGAATATGCGGTGTTTGGTTTTTTGTTCTTGCGATAGTTTACTGAGAATGATGATTTCCAATTTCATCCATGTCCCTACAAAGGACGTGAACTCATCATTTTTTATGGCTGCATAGTATTCCATGGTGTATATGTGCCACATTTTCTTAATCCAGTCTATCATTGTTGGACATTTGGGTTGGTTCCAAGTCTTTGCTATTGTGAATAATGCTGCAATAAACATACGTGTGCATGTGTCTTTATAGCAGCATGATTTATAGTCCTTTGGGTATATACCTAGTAATGGGATGGCTGGATCGAATGGAATTTCTAGTTCTAGATCCCTGAGGAATCGCCACACTGACTTCCACAAGGGCTGAACTAGTTTACAGTCCCACCAACAGTGTAAAAGTGTTCCCGTTTCTCCACATCCTCTCCAGCACCTGTTGTTTCCTGACTTTTTAATGATTGCCATTCTAACTGGTGTGAGATGGTATCTCATTGTGGTTTTGATTTGCATTTCTCTGATGGCCAGTGATGGTGAGCATTTTTTCATGTGTTTTTTGGCTGCATAAATGTCTTCTTTTGAGAAGTGTCTGTTCATGTCCTTCGCCCACTTTTTGATGGGGTTGTTTGTTTTTTTCTTGTAAATTTGTTGGAGTTCATTGTAGATTCTGGATATTAGCCCTTTGTCAGATGAGTAGGTTGCGAAAATTTTCTCCCATTTTGTAGGTTGCCTGTTCACTCTGATGGTAGTTTCTTTTGCTGTGCAGAAGCTCTTGAGTTTAATTAGATCCCATTTGTCAATTTTGGCTTTTGTTGCCATTGCTTTTGGTGTTTTAGACATGAAGTCCTTGCCCATGCCTATGTCCTGAATGGTAATGCCTAGGTTTTCTTCTAGGGTTTTTATGGTTTTAGGTCTAACATTTAAGTCTTTAATCCATCTTGAATTGATTTTTGTATAAGGTGTAAGGAAGGGATCCAGTTTCAGCTTTCTACATATGGCTAGCCAGTTTTCCCAGCACCATTTATTAAATAGGGAATCCTTTCCCCATTTCTTGTTTTTGTCAGGTTTGTCAAAGATCAGATACTTGTAGATATGTGGCATTATTTCTGACGGCTCTGTTCTGTTCCATTGATCTATATCTCTGTTTTGGTACCAGTACCATGCTGTTTTGGTTACTGTAGCCTTGTAGTATAGTTTGAAGTCAGGTAGTGTGATGCCTCCAGCTTTGTTCTTTTGGCTGAGGATTGACTTGGCGATGCGGGCTTTTTTTTGGTTCCATATGAACTTTAAAGTAGTTTTTTCCAATTCTGTGAAGAAAGTCATTGGTAGCTTGATGGGGATGGCATTGAATCTGTAAATTACCTTGGGAAGGATGGCCATTTTCACGATGTTGATTCTTCCTACCCATGAGCATGGAATGTTCTTCCATTTGTTTGTATCCTCTTTTATTTCCTTGAGCAGTGGTTTGTAGTTCTCCTTGAAGAGGTCTTTCACATCCCTTGTAAGTTGGATTCCTAGGTATTTTATTCTCTTTGAAGCAATTGTGAATGGGAGTTCACTCATGATTTGGCTCTCTGTTTGTCTGTTATTGATGTATAAGAATGCTTGTGATTTTTGCACATTGATTTTGTATCCTGAGACTTTGCTGAAGTTGCTTATCAGCTTAAGGAGATTTTGGGCTGAGACAATGGGGTTTTCTAGATATACTATCATGTCATCTGCAAACAGGGACAATTTGACTTCCTCTTTTCCTAATTGAATACCCTTGATTTCCTTCTCCTGCCTAATTGCCCTGGCCAGAACTTCCAACACTATGTTGAATAGAAGTGGTGAGAGAGGGCATCCCTGTCTTGTGCCAGTTTTCAAAGGGAATGCTTCCAGTTTTTGCCCATTCAGTATGATATTCTTTTCTTTTTTTTTTTTTTTTTTTGAGATAGAGTTTCGAACCCAGGCTGGAGTGCAATGGCGTGATCTCAGCTCACCACAACCTCCGCCTCCCGGATTCAAGTGATTCTCCTGCCTCAGCCTCCCGAGTAGCTGGGATTACAGGCATGCGCCACCACGCCTGGCTAATTTTGTATTTTTAGTAGAGACGGGGTTTCTCCACGTTGGTCAGGCTGGTCTCAAACTCCCGACCTCAGGTGATCTGCCCGACTCGGCCTCCCAAAGTGCTGGGATTACAGGCGTGAGCCACCACGCCTGGTCAGAACCTTTTCTGACTCCACTTAAGCTCTTCCATTTGAACTTTCTTTTAATTATCTGGATTTTAACTTTATCAGAATTAGTCTGCCGGTAATCCTGTTTTTAGCTAGAAGGTTAGGCTTTGAGAAGTCTGAAGCTGTATGGGAGGGAAGGAGGCCAGCAAAGGAAAGGGACTAGCTGGGTTGAAGAGGCCCCATCTGCTATTCCAGATGGGGCATCCTGAATTCATCACTCCTAAAACTTTGCTCTATGTGTTTTCTAGGCTGCAGCATCCAGACAGCAGCACACCCTTCACGTGTTCACTGTAGTAAGATAACGTGGAAAGGGTAGAGGTATCTGGCAGATAAGAGAGGTTATTTCGTAAGGCTGTGATGCCCAGCACATAGGTCTGTACATCACCTCCTTCCTGCTGCTCCTCAATCTGTCTTTGTTTGGTCACTGCCCCCTGCTAGTATTTAATTCTGTTGAATTTGTCCAAATTGACTTGTTTATTTAAGAAGGTTACCCAAATCTGCATACAGCCTTCAGCATTGCTTTGAATCTCCTTTAGGAAAGGAAATGTAGATTCAAATACACAGGTTTATCTCTCTGACCTTTAGCTAATTATTAGATTGAGATAAATGTGTGTAAGTGACAAATTGCCTTTAATGACATTTAATCTGCATGCTGACATTAATGTCTGGTTTAGTGTCCCAGTTCCATAGAGGCAAAGAGCATGGACTTTTGTCTTAATTTGACCTATTTAAAAGGTGTTTGTGGTGAGAGTCAACCTGTGATTAACTTAATAGCATGTTTTACATGAAAAGCAATCAAATATTGATGTAAGAAGAGGCTACTAGATGACATATTTTCCAGTCTGTCATAATTGGCAAAAACATCAGAGAAAGGAGAGAGTTGTTACTAACTAAAACTGAATGAAAGCCTCATAGCTGCCCCAAATCCAATACTGGTGAGCACGTTGATAGTATCTGAAGAAAGGAGGATCTTCTTGTTGTTTATTGTCACAGAAGCCATTCACTAAACTTTGGTGGGTGTTAGACTAATAGATTTTTTTTTTTTTTGGGGGGACAGTCTTGCTCTGTTGCCCAAGCTGGAGTGCTGTGGCATGATCTTGCCTCACTGCAACCTGTCCCTCTTGGGTTCAAGCCATTCTCCTGCCTTAGGCTCCAGGTAGCTGGGATTACAGGTGCACACCACCATGCCAGGCTAATTTTTGTATTTTTAGTAGAGAAAGGGTTTTACCATGTTGGCCAGGCTGGTCTCGAACTCCTGGTTTCAAGCAATCTGCCCCCGTTGGCCTTCCAGAGTGCAGGGATTACAGACATGAGCCACTGCACCTGGCCTAGACTAATAGATTTTAACACTTTTTTGATTCACTAAAGGACATCATAGGGGATTATTAAATAAGTGAGCTATTTGATTTAGGGAGTCAGAGGTCTGGGAAGTGGCATTCTTAGTGGATTTGTTGTGTGCTAGTCAGGTACTAGGTGCTTTGCTTTTTGCATTCTCATTTAACTCCTAACTACAAAAACATTTGTACAGGCAACCCTCTAACTTGTGATATCATCTTTTTGAATTAAATTAATTTTTTTTTTTAAATAAGGTCTTGCCTTGTCGCCTAGGCCAGAGTGCAGTGGCATGATCACAGCTCACTGTAACCTCAAACTTCTGGGGTCAAGCAGTCCTCTTGCTTTAGTCTCTAGAATAGCTGGGACTACAGACACATGCCACCATGCCTGGCTAAATTTTTTGTAGAGACAGGGTCTTGCTGTGTTGCCTAGGCTTGTCTCAAACTCCTGGCCTCAAGTGATCTTTCTGCCTCAGCCTCCCAAAGTGTTGGAATTACATGTGTGAGCCACTGTGCCCAGCGTCTAATTGGTGACTTCTCAATTAACTTTGACATAAGTGTGTGTTTTGTAAGATCATTGTCACTGATAATAAATGCAGCTTAATTTCTAATCAGTTGGCCAAACAGGGAAACTTGGGTTGAGTGAGATCATTAAGCACTTTAAGAGCCAAGTGATAGCTTTTCCAGTTCTTTAAACATTATGAACTGCCTTTCCTGGTGAGTGTCATTTTCTCAAATTCATTTTCAGGGACTGGAATGGGTCTGTGCTACTCTATATAATTTTGTGCTGAGCGGATGGTATATTGATGGGAGGAAGTAGGAGAGTAGTGATGGAAGGGCACAGGCATTGGAGTCTGTCTCCCCGGTGACTGTGTAAGTTTTTCAACGTTCCTGTGCCTTGATTTCCTCATCTGTAAAGCGAGGATAATGAGTTAATGAATGTAAAGCACTTAGAAGGGTGCCTGTAGTAAGGACTTACAACTGTTTTATTTATTGTTTTTAGAGTTTGGTTGGAGGATTCAAAGCAACATTCATTAAACAACACTCACTAAATTCGCTAAAATGGTTTCCAAGTGAAATAATAAATATAGCAAAGGAGTCTCTCCTCTGCTTTGGAGTAGCTGAGTTGAGTGCATCTGGGTGTCCATTCTGCTGCAAAGCCAGGCCAAGCAAATACAGTTTCTGTGCAATTAAATGGTTGTTGACTGGCAAAGAAAAAAAATGTAAACCATAGTTTTTCCTTCTACCCTGTAATCTGTGGTGTCTTTATGCATTACTTTAAGAGCAACTTCAGTGACTTGATTGGAGGGAGGTGTATAAACCGCTTGGAGGCAAAGCACCGAGCTCTTGACTGGCACACAGCAGGTCCACAAAGAAGGCCACTTCCCAGGGTAAGAGAGCACACACAAATTATTCAAGGACAAATGTAATGGTTACAAGGGTGTCGTAGAAACAGATCAGAATACTTTTATACTACTGCCTGACTTCTTGTTCCCCCATTCCCCATTATAATTCTGGATTCTTAAGTTTATTTTAATGATAAACATTTTTACCTATCTTTAAGTAAAAGAACAGAAAAGAAGTTACTTAAAATGCAGTCCTAATTATGTCCTAATGCAATTTTGATGCAGCAATATGCTTTCAAACAAGCAGGTACTGGGTGGCAGATTGACACAAGTATTTAGTGAATTGAGAACAACATGTGTTACATGAAATTATAATCAAATTACAAACGATGGAATGGATTGTTGCTTTTAAAATCCTCTGAATGTTGGTTAACTTCATAGGGCAGTGCTGTGACTATTTCCATTAATCATGGAGTAGTTGTACTGGGACTTGACCAAGCTCTTTTAATAGTTCCATCTGATTTATGTTTTTCTCTTCTCTATTTTTCTTTTCTGTCTATTTCTTTTTGTCATTATTTTTGTTGACCTGTATGTGTGTTTTTTTCTCTTTCTGTATCAGTTCAAGTTCTCCAGAGAAATAAAACCAGTAGGAGGAGTGTGTGTGTATAAATATAAAGAGATTTATTTTAAGGAATTGGCTTACTTGATTGTGGGGGGCTGGTGAGTCTGAAATCTGTAGGGCAAGCAGTAGGTTGGAAATTTGGCAAGAGTTATTGCAGTCTTGAGGCAAAAGCTCTTCTTTGTGATACCTTATTTTTGCTCTGAAGGCCTTCAGTCCAATGGATAAGACCCACCCACATTATAGAGGATAACCTCCTTTACTTGGAGTTAACTGATTGTAGAAGTTAACCACATCTAGAAAATACCTTTATGGAAACATCTAAATTCATGTTTAATTAATTAACTGGCTGCCTGCTATTGCCTTGCCAAGTTGATGCATAAAACTAATCATAACATTGTCTCATTCCTTTTTCCCTCACTATGTGTTTCTGTCTCTCATCTCACATGCACACAAATGAGGTTATGGGACAGCATTAGTGTTAATGAATTTCAGGTAACAGGATAATGATCATTATAGCATCTACCAGTAATTGGATACCTATTATGTGCTGAGTCTTGTATTTGATACTTTGTATTTCTGATCTCATGTAATCCTCTTGACAGTTCCATGGATTGGACAGAATTAATTTTATTTTATGGGTGAGGAAACTGAGGCTTAAAGAGCTGCTAGCTTTTATTCAGCGTGTAGAGCTCAAGGTTCAAACTCTAATCTGCCTTTCCTGCAGATATACTCTCTTCTGTATCTGCTTGTTTCTCTAATATTCCCCCATCATTGTCATCACTGGCTATTTTTCAGTGTTTCACTTGGATGAAAAACGTATCTACATACTTTTTTTTTTTTTTTTTTTTTAAGACAAGGTTTCGCTCTGTCACCTAGGCTGGAATGCAGTGGCTGGATCTTGGCTCACTGCAACCTCTGCCTCCCAGGTTCAAGTGATTCTCCTGCCTCAGCCTCTCAAGTAGCTGGGATTACAGGCATGCACTACCATACCCAGCTAAGTTTGTTTTGTATTTTTAGTAGGGACAGAATTTCACTGTGTTGGACAGGCTGGTCTTGAACTCCTGATCTCTGGTGATCAGCCCGCCTTGGCCTCCCAAAGTGCTGGGATTACAGGCGTGAGCTGCCATGTCTGGCCTGCATACTTTTTTTTACTAAGCTTTTTTTTTTTTTTTAATAGGTTGCTGAAGGAGCTGAGGCAGTGCTGCAGGATGTTAAAAGCACACACAGTGGAGAGCTTATTGTTGTTCCAAGGCCTAATTGGAGATCTAGGTTGGCATTTCCTACAGCTTTCAAAGCGTACAACTAAAAGACTTTCCTAAGAAGATGAGATAGTTTCTGAACTAGGCACGAAAAGCTGTAAGGAGTGTCACCTCCCAGTGCCCTCTGGCCTATTTTTCTCACTGATGGATTGCTTTCTTGTCTGCTGCCAGACCCCTTAATGTGCTGGCTTGGCCTTCACAGGGATTAGTCACAGAAGATGGGTGCTGCAGCTGCAGGTCTGGCTCTAGAGGCTTTGGGTGGTACCTACTACTACTTACTTAGCCCTCAGCCAGATATTCCCTAGAAGGGAAAACGTTCCTTATTTTCACTGAGGATCTGGCCTCATCGGCAGACACTAGTTCTAATAATACTCTTTACCTTCTTCGTAGCTCCCAGCCATTGTCTTCTACCTTCCCTTGCCTAGCTTTAGTCACTGCCAGCAGCTATTGCTAGGCTGTTGGCACTTTGAAGTGGAATTGGGCAGACAGAGGTGAGAGCAGGCTGTGAGTTCCCTCTGTGGAGGTTGGCTCCTTACAGCACACATGGGAGGCAGTGCTGAAGGATGTTAAAAAGCACACACAGAGGAACAGCTTACTTGTTGTTCCAAGGCCTAATTGGAGATCTAGGTTGGCATTTCCTACAGCTTGGCATGGAACAATTTGAATGTTTGTAGATGGTGCTTGCCTCATACCTTGCCAACTCGAATTTTGGGCAAATCAGCTTCTGTGAGTTTTGTCTTGACAAGTTGGGAAAGTTTCCTAACTTTAGATAACGGTGTGAATCTTTGAGGAGCTTGATAGCAGGTGAGGGCTGCTATTTTGAAGGAAATAGACATTAATATATTCTTCTTTAATATATCTGAATGGGTATACATATGTGCTCCTTTGTATCTTGTAAATGGGCAGTACAGGAGGGAGAAACTGAAGGAAAGGACTTGGCCAGGAGATAAACCCCACAGATGCCAAGATGTTGGCTTGTTGAGGCTTATTCGCGGTTAGTTTTACTGTGATACTATGTGCAGATGGTTCCTAAGTTATAATGGTTTGACTTATGATTTTTTAGTTTTATAATAGTTTTGGTGCAAAACCATTTTATTTTTTACGTTTAGTACAGTATCCAATAAAGTGTGACATAATCAATACTTTATTATAAAATTGGCTTTATGTTAGATGATTTTGCCCATCTGTAGGCTAATGTAAGTGTTCTGAGCCCATTTAAGGTATGCTCGGCTAAACTATAATGTTCCACAGGTTAGGTGTATCAGATGCTTTTTTGACTTTTGATATTTTCAACTAACAATGGGCTTATTGGGATATAACCCCATGATAAGTCTAGGAGCATCTGTATTTGTCTTTGAATTACTTAGGGTCTCTTTTGATGTCTTCCTTTTAGAAACTCTCTGTTGTTGGTTTTCGTTATTTTAGCCTTGTCCGGTTTTCCTCATACTGGTCTAACTACTAGTATCTTTTATTGGCCCCTCTTTCTTGGATATCCTTTACATGTTTATATTTATTAGTGTTTCTTCCTTGACTCGTCTCACTTCTCGTGTTTCCTTGGGTTTGCCTCCATTACTAAGTCTTCATCCAGCCCCTACGTCATTGGTTCTCAAAGTGTGGTCCCCAGACCAGCAGCAGCAGCATCACCTGGGAACTTGCTGGAAATGCCTGAACTAAACTTAAGACACTATATAAAACAGGGAAATGCATTTTACATTTTGATACACATTGTCAAAAACATTGTATTGGTTTCATGGTGTGCATTATAAGGCATAAAGTAGATCAAGCCTATGTTCCTAATGCATACATTTCTGTTGACCTCAGAGAGTGAACTGTCATATAATATAAATAGGATTATCATTAGTTTAATGAATGAGAAAGACTCTTCATGTTTGTTCTTTACCTAATCTATGCACTTTAAACCTAGATCAACCTCAGGGAAATATGGGAAATTGTGTTCTTTCCCTTCTGGCTTGTTTAAGTACAAGGAACTCAGACCCAGTCTAATTTGCTTTAAGTGTTTTTGTTTGTTTGTTTTGAACAGTAAGAAACTATTTAGGGTGGAGAACTTTATTTCAGTAAGGCCTCATGTGAAGTGGAATTAAGACAGTCATAATGTCCTTTTGTGGCTTGATCTTGATCAGGTGATAGGGTTCTGCACACATTCGTCGACTGTTCTTATTCTTTCCCTCTCTGTCCGCACCGCCCCCCCCCCCCACCGTACCCTCATCTTGCTTGCACACACATGTGCGTACTTTTGCATGCTCTCTGACTCTCTCTCTTCTTCCCTCTCCTTCCTGCCAACACAGCTGTATTCATCTTCATTTCTTTTTCACCTGGCTTCCTCCCTCTCTGCTCTGTGTCTTTTCAGGTCCCGCTCAAGTTTAGTTCACGCATTACTCATTCTATGAACCTCTTAAACTTCGTGCATTCTATCTTTTATCCCTATTACTATGTCACCCTAGCAGTTTCATAATGCAGATTTCTGAGTAAGAGTGCCAGTGGGACAGAACCTGGCCACTAGATGGCAGGTCCAGTGTCCTGGTCGATTCCCTTAGAAGGTGCTGTGCAGAGGACTGTTACCTTTTCTTTTAGATCATTCTATGTTTTAAGCATTAAATGAAGCCTCAGCTCCAGCGTAGCGTTTCTGACAGGCTGACTCACTTCACATTTAATGATTGTATCCAGCGTCTTGTCTCTACTCTCCAGCAATGCAGCTCCTTCTTCTGGTGTCGTCACTTCTATCGACATATCCTGTGGATGTTCCCATCCACCTGAGCCCAAAACCTCTGTGCTTGTTTGTTCCTCCTCCTCCTTAGCCCTCACATCTCTTCAATATTTTTCTCTCTCTTTACTGTTACTTAATGCTACTGCCATATTGCTTCTTGACTAGATTTTAATAATCTTCTGATTTCAATCTGTTACTTTGTCTCAGTCAGAATAACCTACTTCCACTTTCACATGAAATACTTATCTACCCTGAGGAATATCCCTCAAGGCTCTCTATTGCCTGTGAATTGAGAATAGACTCCTCTGCTGAATATTCACGGTCTTCAGCAGTATGCCCCCTACTTGGTTCTTCTACTCCAAACACTGTACTCTAGCTACATAGGACTACTGAGTAATACTCCTCAAATGCTCCCTCTCTTGTGTACTTGTATGGTGCCCTTTAGCTGTGTAGCAGAGAATAGGACAGGAGTGCACACTCTGGGGCTAGACTGACGGGCTGGAATCAGCCCAGCTTGGAAACTTTGAGCATTTGTTATTTTATCTTTCTGTGCCTCATTTTTCTCATCTGTAAAATGGAAACAGTGATAGTATCTGCCTTGTGGGTTGTTTTAAGAGTTAAATATAGAGCACTCAGAACAGTGCCAGACACACAGCAAATCCTCAGGTCTTTCCAGGGATACTTTTTTTTTTTTTTTTTTAAATATTCTCCATTAGACGTGATGTTTCTTCTCTGCAATGTGGTAATTTTTTCTGTTTTTTATTTTTAAGGGTACCTATCACAGTCTGCTCCCCCCTTTTCAGATTATTTGTGGATTTCAGATGTTCACCTGTTTTTCTTTGAGCTCCTTGAGTATGGAGATGGTATTTTATTGAAACTTATATTATGACATACGGAGCTCAATAAACATTTGTTGAATTGGATTATATCCAAAAGATGCTTCTGCTAAAATACTGTAGTAACTTCCATCTGTCCCATGAATGTTCGTGTTCTGAGAAAATAATGTAATTCTTAAAACTAGGTTTTAAACCTTAAAAATGAAAGAAAGTGAATACTTTGCAGTTGTCATATAGATGTACTGCTACTCAAGTATAGTAAGTATATTGGTGAAATATTTAGAAAAAAGCAACTAGTTATGAATCTGAATCAGAGATCAGCAAACTTTTTGCTACAGAGGGAAAAATATTAAATATATTCAACTTTGCTGGTCATATTATCTGTGTTGGATCTGTTTACCACAGCAGTCGTAATATGAAAAATATGTAAATGATTGAGTTCCAGTAAAACTTTATTTACAAAAACAGGTGGACTATAATTTACCAACCTCTGGCCTGTGTCATTACTGTGCAGACCACACATCATTTTAGAAGCTGTTTCTTGCAAAAGCTCCAGGTGCTGCCACATCCAAAGATACATACCTGCGTGTCTTCTCATTAGGTATAAGGAAATCTTTCCAGAAAATCTCAGCAGATTACTCACAAGTTCAGTAGCCCAAAGTTGTATCACATTCTCACACTTTAAACCAGTTACTGATGATGGAATGAGACTACCATGATTGGCCCAAATACACCAGGAATCACACGTGTGGTTGTGGATAAGGCCTCCCTATCTACATCACGTGACCATGTTGATGAGGGCATTTCCTTGTGAAGTGAAAACCATTGAATTGTACAATGAATGTGATACAGCATGGGCTGCCACAGTCCAGTTGTCACCTACTCTTCTGTTGTTCTTCTAAATATCATCATAATGTCACATTTGGCAGGTGTGAGGTTTCTTTGTTAAAGCTCAGACTTATTTTAAATTAATATTCTTATCACATGAATCGACCCGTGGTAATGATGTAATGACCTTGGATGGGCAGGCCAGATTTCTGTTGTGAAGCATAAAGTTTTCCATATGACTTCCTTGGGCTACTCCTTTTGGTATTCTCAGATAGGCAAAACAGAGAAAACAACAGGCTTCCCACTTGCAGAATTCACCATATACCCTTCTCCTTCTTGAAAGGGAGAAACCAATTAGACAAGGACTAGCCTTCTCTTATACTTAATAAAGGCAGGTGAGTCGAGCCTCGTAGTGTTTGTCATAAACTATGGATTAAACCAGTTGGCGGCCCATCTCATTGTACCCAAAACTCTGGTGTATAATAGTAAAACGTTTGTAGTTTTCAAATTAGACTTAGAGCTTCTTGGTCTCACTTTAGAATATTTTGACAGCCCTTTGGCTATCACAGAAAGACCTAGTCCCTCAGGGGTCTTGAACTGAGCTAATTATCCTAGTCATATCCGGTAGAACGGGATCCCACTATGGCTTGTCTGAGACTGCATTGTTGTCTTGGGTTGTATGGGACCATGAGACAAACGGCTGTGCTGTTTTTCCGCTTGGCTTTTCTGTGGTGTAAAACTATCTTTTAGGAGCCACAAAATGCTATTCTTTTCTTGTTGAAAGATTTTAAGAAAGAAAGAAAGGGAGGGAGGGAGGACTGTAAGGGAAAAGAGACCATTAACATGACATGTTTCCTGTCGCTCTCCAATCTGAGTCTAACCCCAGATGACTGTATTCCCATTGCTTTATTGTGAGGGCCTTCCCCTTGGTTGTATCTTGGTTTACAGTCTATAAAATTGGATTAGACAATGTTAATTCAATTAATGACTGTACTGAAAGTTTGTCTTAGTGTGTAGTGAAAACAGGAGGGCAGCCTCTAATAATCTATGGATTTAATGACTGCAACTTTGAAGAGTGTTAAGCTAAAGTGAAGTTCAGAATGGCTTGTTAACTGGGTTTATTAGCTGTTGACCTTCCCTTTCAGCATAATAGTGGCAGTCAGACCGAAGAGAGCACTAACGTCCTGATTAGCATTTATCTAAAGATAGGCTGCTGCCTGTTCCACAGTAAATTAGTTCAATCAGCCATAAAGAGCTCGAGAAACATTTTCTGCTTTATAAAAAGAATTAGATGTTAGAACAGTTCATCTGGCATAGCTCAGTGAAGATGGATTGAGCTCCTGAACGTGCTCATTTGAGGAAGGCGCTTTGAGGATATTGAGTAATTGAACAGATTTTCCCACAAGATTGATCAGGGGCCCTGGATTTCCTGCACAATTGAGTGATGCCCTAATTTTTGTCTTCTAATAAGAGCAGTACATCTGCTCCTGTTTCTGTGTATTCATTGAGTGAAACTGCAAATCAATTTCTTTAGCACCTACTATGCATTCTATGTCCCTTAGGAAATAAAAGCAATAGGATCTACTGATCACAGTCTATTTGATTGAAGAGATAAAAACTATACTAAAACTTGAAATTCACCACTTCCACTACGACTGCTTCTTTTCTTCTGAAAAGAAGAAACTGTATAATGACAGCTGCTACTTTTGGTATATTTCTTGAGATCATCTTATGAAGTGAAGCACATTTTCCCACAGAAACAGTATAGTAGTCGGGGTTAACGTTTCTGACTAAAGTCTTGGCACCAACTAAGTTCTTCTCCTAGTGGGTCATAAAAGCAAAAAGGCAAAAATTATAAACCTTTCTAAATCATTTAAAAACTTAAATTATGATCCAGGTCCTTAAAAAAAGGACATAAATGTACTGTACAATTGAATTTTATGAGGTGCCCCAATGTACTATAAAGTATACATAGAGCATATAAAATTCTAACTCCGCTGTATTATAAATTTGGCCTCACTGAAATGAATAGGCTCACTATATGGCAAGCATTAATGAAACGTTTAATTAACATTCCTTTCACTTGCATTTTTAGAATTTTGAAGGGCTTCCTGGGGACTATTGCGATGGCTGAGGTTTTTGCAAAACAAAAGAGCAAAACCTTGTCATAAAAACTGATCTCTTTTGCTCAATAACTCCTCCAATAGAGACATTTAATTTAATTAGACTGATGAACCTGAATTTGAATTTTATACCCAAACCTATGATCATCCTTAAAAAAAATAAAACAAAAAATATGGTATTGAGACAGTTAAGCACTTGATGACTTCATGAAGGCTTCCTGTGGACCCTTTAAGCCACTGTGTATACACATATCATTTATGTCCTTGCAGTTTTCCTAAGCTAAAAGCCACAGGGATATGAGTACTTTGTGACAGACAGTGGTGCAGTGTTAGAATGGATGAGCTGTAGGGCTGTGGGCTTCAGACCCTTTCATAGTTCCCTGTAATGTATCCTCCTCCTCTAACCTTCCCTGTAATTATGCTGTGTTGGTTTACTTTATTGCCTGGTCACTCTAGGAGAAGTCCCCAGGGAGTCATACTTGAATGAACAGATAGAGGCAGAGTAAAAAAAAAAAAAGACATTATGCTAAGTGAAAGAAGTCATTCACAAATGACTGCATATGGTGTGACTACATTTATATTAAATATCCAGAATAGGCAAATCTGTAGAGATGGAAAGTTGAAAAGTAGATTAGTAGTTGTCTAGGGGTGAAACATGAGAGGGATGGGGAGTGACTGCTGATAGGTACAGAGTTTCTTTTTGGGGTGGTAAAAATATAAAATTAGATTGTGGTAATAGTTGCACAACTCTCTGAATACAATAAAAACCATTGAGTTGTGTATTTTAAATGGTTGAGTTGTATGTATGCAAATTACATCTTAATAAAGCGATTATTTTTTTTAAAAAGGTATTAAGTTTCCTCAAGTTAAATGAGATGACCAAAAGGGGAAAGGTTTTAAGCAGTGACCACTCCTTGTAATGTATGTGTATAGTGAGTATGCATATGTTTGTAAAAGTATAATGTGTGTGATCCAACAATGAGCCATATGGTGCTAGTCATGATGTGTATACATGAATTCTAGAAAAAGAGGAAGAACCTTTAAGTGAGAGAATGCCATGCATTGGGAAGCAGTGTGGGGCAAGATCTATGTGGCTCTAGGGTGGCAAATTTAGTTTGAGCCTGTGAATCCTTGCACAGATTGGCAAATATCAGATATTCCTTGGCAGAGAAAGCAGTACAGTCAAAATTGAGAGGATTTAAGGAAGCAGAGACTAATAAGGAAAGAATGTTGAAACCTGTTATTTGTAGTTAGAAGTGTAGATGTATACAAAATAGAAAAACAAAAACAAAAAGAATCTTCTACATTATGTCAGGAGGAACTTATTGGTGTTTTAGGACCATTAAGATGGAGAACACAGCTCACTCATGTGGGAGCTACAAAGTTGAGCTCATAGAAGTAGAATATAACTGTGGTTATTCAAAGGTGGGAGAAGTGGAGGGGCAGGGAGGATAGGGAGAATTGATAAGGGATACAAAATTGCAGCTAGATAGGAGGAATAAGTTTTGTTGGTCTGTAGCATATTAGGGTGAACACGGTTAATCTTTTATTGTATATTTTTTAAAAGCTAGAAGAGAGGATTTTGAATATTCCCAACATAAGGAAATGATAAATGTTAGAGGTGATGGGTATGCTAATTATCCTGATTTGATCATTGTACATTATATACATGTATCAGAATATCATGCCATAGCCCATAAATATGGTTGCTGCATGTCAACTAAAAAGAAAATTTTTAAAAGATGGAAGACAAAAGTAAAAGATAAATGTAGATGTTCTTTTAACTCTTTGGTGCTTACCTGGTGTCCTCTGAAAAATCAGAGTCATGGGAGATGAATAACATTTCCAGAGAGCACTAGATGAGGAGTTAGAAAAGCTGGTTTATCATTCCTACTCTGTCTCTTCCCATGTTACATTAAATAAGTAACTCTGTGATGCTTTCTTCCTCCCTTGAGTTGTCCTTACCCTGAGAGGATGGCACAAGGATCAAATGAGATGACATATACCTATTGCATTGCATCTACTAGAATGTAACAAATGTTTGTCAGACTGAGGGAGGAAGGAAGGAAGGAGTAGAGTGATATCACATGCAAGGAATTGGATTTACTGACTTATTCCTCTGGCCAAGTGTGTGAACATTATGATTGCAATAAGAACTTTCGCATTAATACTATTTATACTTATGGGTATTATTGCTGCATTTGGTAATTCTATGGTAAATTTGGAGGTGCTTCTAGTATCACTGTCTTGTTCTCCCAATAGTCTTGTATTTATTGACAGTTTGGTGGTTGTTACAAATGACAGGATTGCAAATAGAAATCAAGCTCCATAGATGGATGGATTAGCTTCCTTGTTATGACCGTGTTAAGGTTACCACTCAGAACAAACATTGGTAGTTGAGCATGTCTTGAGTGTGAGTGTCATACTCAGAACAATTCTAATTTTTTAAAAATTACTTTTTTAGAGGCTGTCTCACTCTGTCATCCAGGCTGGAGTGTAGTGGCACAATTACAGCTCAGTACAGCCTGGAACTTTTGTGCTCAAGCGATCTTCTCGCCTTAGCTTTCCAGGTAGCCGGGACTATAGTCACGTGCCATTACGCCTGGCTCAGTTCTACTTTTGATGAAGTTTTTGACATATTGACATTAGGTTTGACATGTCATTCCAATATAATATGATACTGTAGCATTCAACAATTCTCTTCCCAGAGGAGACTATGGAAAACAGAACATTTGCATTTCTCATTTTGTACTTTATGCCACCCACTAAAGAATTCCAAACTCATGCAGAATGCCTTTGGTGATGTGAGCTGCATGTGAATTTCTTATTGCTTGACTTTTAAATCCCCTTTATTATCTAGGTCCATTACTTATGAGCTGTGTCACGTTAGGCAAGTGACATGCCTCTCTAAGTTTCCACTTCCTAATCTGGAAAGGGGGGAAATAATGAGATTGGCCCTGTGGCATCAGGATTAGGCAAAGTACTTGGCATAACACCAGTCTCGCAGAATGCAATTTTTCTTGAGCTGTTGGGTCAGTGATGCCTGAAAGAGGAGGAGTGGAGGTTCTGAGGCATTGCTGTTTTTATCACGTTTGATTTGTTTTCTTTTTGTCTAGACTTGCCATATTATAGCTTCATCAGGATTTTAAAGACCATTGTGAATTATATTTTCAAAAGTTGTATGGACTCTAGTACTTTAGTATAAGCAGCACAAAATTAGGCTTAAGAAACTTAGATTTTAATGTTAGCTATGAGACCTTAGGTCACTGGTGCCTGTTCCTCTCATGAAATAAGAGAATGGAAACCAGCTGGTTCTTTATTCTTCCCACTTCCAAGATGATGTGGTCATAGAGCCTTCATTGTGTAATTTCTTGTTCCTCCTCATTTCTTCTTACCACACTCTTGTCTTTAATCTCTGACACTTTTCTACCCATCTCCTTCAATCCTGCTTCTATTCATCCTTCCATACGTCCTAAAAATTGTTATGTCAACTATGAGGCAAGCAGTATATTAGGAGCTAGATATATAATGTTGAAAAATATAGACATGGTTCCTGCAGTAATGGAATTTACAGTTTAATGGAAGAAGTACAGATAACACAAGTAACACTTACGAAATGTGGTAAGTGCTATGAAAGAGCAAGACAGACTGCTTTGAGTGGGGGAAGGGGAATCCCTGGCAGTTTAAATGACTTTTCTCAAAGCAGGCTGCCAAAAGGTAGCGGTGCCGGCCAGAGGTGGTTTGAGAGGCAAAGCAGCACCACAGACAGGGGTCCAAGGCAAGAAAGCTCTCAGGTGCTGGAAAGCCAGTGTGGCTTGAAGCGTGCTAAGAGTAAGACTGGAAAAACATGCCAAGTTTGAGGCCGAGTTCAGGATTTTGCATGGAATGGGAAATCTATGAGAACTTTTAAGTGACAACAATATGGGAATCATACTTGACTTGGTTGGAACAATTAAAAGCTGATCTCTTTTAGAAAGTACAGTTTTATTTTACATTAATCTTAACACAGAATAGTATATTACACCTAAAGAGAATACTTTATTTGGCTGGGTAGGGGCTGTCCCGTGGTTTAATATTATGTTTCTATCATAGGAGAAGCCTTGGTTTCCTAGTTTCCCACCTTGTTTCTCCTCTCTCTGCCCCACTGGGATTCTAGCTGCTTCTTCACTGCATTTGCTCAGCTCTTCTTCTCCACAGTCCTTTGGTCCTTGAAATGCTGTAAGAGCAGAAATAACAGCTATCCAGAGACCTTCAGACAGCAGATGTGCCTTGGGCCTGTGGGTCTGTGGCTCTGGAGGGCTAGGAATTGCAGAAGAGTTAAAAGAGAAGGCCTCTGCCAGCAGGAATTCCAAAGACAGCAAAACTGATGTCACTGGCTGTGCAGGCACTGAGCTAATTCTTTTGCCAATCAGTTAAATCACCTACCAAGAGTGTTCATTGTAAGTAACACTTTCTTGCCATTTGGTGGGGATGTAGAGGGACAAAGGATGCAAAAGGCATACAGGTTCTTTCCTTGTAAAACTGTAATCTAATTCTGTAAACAAACCATGTACCTTTGGAAGGTCATTTTGAACTCAGTCCTGGTAAATATTTGACAGGTGTTTTAAAAAAAATAATTATATTTATACAATCTATAATGGAATATTATCCAGCATTTCACAAGGAGGAACTCCTGCCATCTGCCACAACATGGGTGAGCCTGGAGGACATTATGCTAAATAAAATAAGTCAGACATGAAAAAAAATATTGCATGATTTCACATATGTAGAATCTAAAAAATAGGATAAAAATAGAGAGAGAATAAAACAGTGGTTACCAGGATTGGGTTTGGAGGAAGGAAATGTGGAGATTTGAGTCAATGGATACAAAGTAGCAGATATATAGGATGAAGAAGTCTGAATATCTGTACAACATGAGGACTATAGTGAATCACAATGTATTGTATTCAGGATTTTTGCTGAGTGAGTAGGTTATAGCTGCTCTTGCCACAGGCAGGAAAAGTAAGTAACTGAGATGATGAATATGTTCACTTGTTTTCCTATAGTAACCTTTTACTATGTATGTGTACCTCATAACAACATCATGTTGTACGCCTTAAATATCCACAATAAAATGTATTAAAAAATAATTTTATTTAAAAATATTTTTAAATGTGGACAATTAAAAATTTTTTATATAATTTTTTGGTAGTTATAATGCTCTGTTTTTTTACAAATTGTGAGCTGGATACTCACTACTCTTCTTTTAGCCCAAATTGAGAACATCTGGAGGCATTTTTATGTGATGACTAAAAATACGGTAATTGAGTTAGACTGTATGGGTCTGTACCCTGCTCTGCCACTTCCTGGACATGTCTCAGTTTTCTCATCTGTGTAATGATGATAGTAGCATCCACTTCTTGTTGTTATTATAGGATTAAATAATATATTACATGTAAAATGTTGAGTATAAAACCTGGCAGATATTAAGCACCTAATAAATGTTAGGTATTAAAAATATATAGAGTATGACTTCTGCTTTCGAGAACTTAACCTATAAATATCCTTTGATACCCCCCCACCCTTTCCACCTTGATTTCACTTACACAAGAGCCAAGTGAAAGAGTAGTGAGAGATGAAACTAGGAAAGCAGGAATGAGGCAGTGGGTAGAGAAAGGATATGTCCTGACCAATGGCATTGACAAAGTGATTTTGACAGGTGAGTGTGGAATGGACTGCAGTGAGAGAGAGTGGAGGTAGTGTTGAGAAACCGTAGGCTCTGTCAGCAGTGTGGAGCTTACTTGCAGCATAGCCTCCCTTCAACTTGGAAACCAAGCATTTCAAAGTACCTGGGAACTTTCTTCATCACGTCCTTCCAGCATTTACATTGTTTACAAATGAAGGAGGGAATAGATTATGTTTTATTTTCTGATAACTTTCTGGGTTTCCAAAGAGAGAACTGTAAAACTTTGATAAACACATCCATAAGAGTTGCTGCCCACACGGTTTCAAAACTGGATCTCTTGAGCTGGGCATAACTGGTCATATGCAGAGAAACGTTGACTGGTGATTTATACCTTATACCCTCTCTCATTAAACACTCTTACCTAACTATGCAAATTAGGCTTTTAAAAATAGATTATTGTTTAAATGTAGAAGAATATATCTCCATTTTATGGGAAAATTGCATGGGTACATGTTTATAATAAAAATCCTGCCACCATTTGTCATAAATGGCCTTGGTTTAGGAGTCTACACAGTGGAGAGCTCAAACCACTGGCTTTGCTATGAAATAGACCCAATTCAAGCTCCATCTCTTAAAAAGCCATGTGAGTTTGGGAAAGTGGCATCACTTTTCTGAGCCCTGGGTTTCTAATTATTATTATTATTATTATTTTTGAGACGGAGTCTCACCCTGTCACACTGGAGTGCGATCTCAGCTCATGGTAACCTCTGCCTCCCGGGTTCAAACAGTTCTCCTGTCTCAGCCTCCCAAGTAACTGGGACTACAGGTGCCCGCCATCATGCCCGGCTAGTTTTTGTATTTTTAGTAGAGACGGAGTTTCACTGTGTTGGTCAGGCTGGTCTCGAGCTTGTGGCCTCAGGTGATCCACCCGCCTTGGCCTCCCAAAATGCTGGGATTACAGGTGTGAGTCACCGCACCTGCAGGTTTCTTATTTTTCAAGAGGAGGTGTGAAACCCACAAACCTTACGATTATTGTAAAAATTCAAAATTATTGTAAAAATTGGTAATAATATATATGAAAAGTTCCCAGCACAGTGACTACTACCTGGTAAGCAACCCACGAATTTTACCTATTGTCAGCATTGTTTAGATCACCTTTATTTAACTTAGTTATAATGGGGCTTAATTACAAAGGGGATCCATATTCTAAAAGCAAATACTGAAACAAATTTTTACAATTCACTACTGGTTCTTCAGATTAAGGTCTTCTGATCATGGTTCAGTCTGGGTTTTTGTTGTTGTTGTTGTTTTTTCTCCCCAAGATGCAGTCTTGCTCCGTCGCCCAGGCTCAAGTGTAGTGGCGCGATCTTGGCTCGCTGCCACCTCTGCCCCCTGGGTTCCAGCAGTTCTCCTGCCTCAGCTTCCCTAGTAGGTGGGATTACAGGCGCCTAACTAATTTTTGTATTTTTAGTAGAGATGGGGTTTTGCCATGTTGGCCAGGCTGGTCTCCAACTCCTGACCTCAGTTGATCCACCTGCCTTGGCCTTCCAAAGTGCTGGGATTACAGGTGTGAATCATTGCGCCTGGCCTGAGCTACTGCGCTTGGGCCATGGTTCTTAATAGTAAAATTATTTAACGAGATTTTTCCCAGTTCTTACTGGTAAAAATATCCTGTGGTTTAAAAATGTTCAAATTAATTTGTTGTATATTTCACATGAGAGTGATATGAGGGATAATTGATTATTTGAGGTATTGATTTGACCTAATTCAGCATAATAATTTACTGATTTTCATTCAGTGGATGCTCAGTACTAAATCCAGTCTTGTTGGGTACAGAGAAACATACATTCATTCAAACATCATCTCTTCTCTCAAGGAGCTCACAGTAGAACCTATTTAAATTTAGGCAGTGGGGAGCATGAGGTTGCAGAGAAACAAACATCCAACTTTCTGAAAAGACAAAATTATGGAGACAGAAAAAATGATCAGTGGTTGCTAGGAGTTGGGGAGAGGGAGGAATGGATAGGCAGAGTGGAGAGGATTTTTAGGGCAGTGACTCTGTATTACAGTGGGTACATGTAATTATACATACGACCAAACCCATAGAATGTACAGCACTAAGAGTAAACCCTAATGTAAACTATGAAAGTGGTGATAATGATGTGTCAGTCTAGACTCATCCGTTGTAAATATGTACCAGTCTTGTGGGGAATGCTGATAGGGAGATTGGCCATGTGTGGGGACAGGAAGTACATGGGAACTCTGTACTTTCTGCCCAATTTTTCTATGAACCTAAAACTGCTCTGAAAAAAAAATGTATTAATTTTAAAAAGTGGTCTTACTGCTTTGGAGCACAAGTAAATCATATTAAGAAGATGATGTTTAAATTAATATACTACAGATACAGTTTGCTTTACTGAAATGCAGTATATGATGTTCAAAACATGTATCTTTAAGTAATAGCCATTTTACAAAGGAATTGCATGTTTTTACAGGAAGGTTTCACTGGCCTGTTAGGGCATGTTGGCTTGATGGTACATCTAAGATCTAATTCCTTCTGCCACCAAGGAGTTTTGTGACCTTGGGACCACCCAGGAACCTCTCTGGCTATGTTCTCTGCAGAAGGACTTAGGACAACAACATGGCATGCTGTGTGGGCATAATTTGCTTTGTTGGGCAAACCAGTGGGATTGATGGGCAGGTTACCCTGGGGCGCCATTTCTGTGCTCTGGATTAATTCTTTGCTCAGCTGTTAAATATCTGTGTCTGGAAGTGGAGATACACAGGATGGGTTGGTCCCCATGGCTTTTTTATACCTCAACAATTATTTCATCCAGTAGATATCTATACTAACTTGATTATAAACATTAAGTTTACATGGGATTTCTTTAACACATCCATTTTCTAAGAAAGTGATCCATGTGTAAGTATAGAGTGATCAATGAGAAAATAGGGTAATTCCCACACAGCTTTCCAAACTTTACAAGGAATGAAATAATATAAATTAGCTTCCTCTAGTGATAAAACTGCAAGAATTTTCAGGCAAAAGAAAAACAGTTTAGTAGCACCATCTACAGGCTACTGAAGAGGAAAACTTTCTATGTGGCTTTTAAATGCAAGGAGTTTGTGGAAAAGGGAATACAAAAACTTCATACTCTCTTTTAAAAATATATTATCCATAAAAATATACTAATTTTAGTATTTTTGTTCTTCTTTACCATGCATTCATTCATTTTACAATATGTCTCCAGTTATCCTGAACTAGTGGAATATAGACCTGATTAGCTATGTGTTTTCATTAGGATCCCTGTTTCATCCCCATGCTTACAAATTTCTCTCCCTCTCTGTACTAATGATAAGAATGAACTGTGAAATTCACATGAATTCCAGTAGGTTCATTGATTGTAATTCACAGTATAAGACCTGAAGCCCAAAGCCTGCCAGCAAGGGATGTTTCATCTTAGCTCATCTGTATACTCAAAGGATTTATTGCATCATTTACTTCCATTATGGGAGGAAAAATAAAAGAAGACATTCTTGGGTATGTATGTATATGTGTTTGCCTTTTTTAAAACAGTGAAGTTGATTTATTACCTTTTGGGTTTAAAATCTTCTCTGAGCTTTTTCTGCCCCTAAGATTTTGTGATTCTATAATCAGAAATAGCTTGGGGAATGGATAATTATTTTGTAAAGGAATCTAGAAAACTTGTCTTTGAATATGATAACAGTGAAGGTAATATTTTCATTCCCAGATACCCCAGTTTTATTATCTTTTTTTGCTAGTTTTATTTTGTTTTCTTATAAACTAGTATCAATTTTGGTAACCTGGAAAATTTTATTGGATTCTCCAAATAACTGGATTATAAGGTATTTATGGAATTATCAGATTTGCAATTTTCTGTTAGAAATAGCTTATTAAAATTAACTTAATAATTGGCCTCCTTATAAGTTGTTGGTGAAGTTGCTGTTTCATTCATTCATTCATTTCATTGTGTTTGTTGTTGGAAAGTAGGTAAGAGTTACTGGAATGCCTAGAGAATAAGTTTTCAGTAAAGCATTACACGTTGCAAGAAGCCAATCTGCACCCCCACCCCCCCAAAAGAAATTGAGCATAAATTATAATTATTAGAACAATCTTACTTGAACAGCATTATTTCTTGGAGGAAAAGAGGAATAGAGGAGATACATATTGAAATAGTTTGCTAAACTAAAGAGGAATTCAAAGGATAAAAAAATTGATAATAAGATTTTCAAGGTTCTTGTTGAAACAGATGAGGCAGAGCCTATCAAAACTGGAGCCAGGAGTGATAATGATTTTTAAGTTTGTGTAGCTCAATTGCTGATGGTTTAGGTTGATGGAAAGCTTAGTAATACTGTTTCCAATTTTTTCCTCATTATTTTAAATGTGTTAAAAAATGTGCATTAAACACTGGAACCTTTCTCTGAAAAAAAGTAAAGCAAGTTCTAATATGAATAGAGGTTTAAAGTAAGGCACTGCCTCGTAGTCCTATAGCTAATATTTTTCCCTGTTTTTCTCGCACCAGATGGCACTGTTTAGTTCCATTTCACAATCTTATTCTGGAACTTTCTTCGGGAGAATCTGTTTTAGCCCAGGCTCACCATTGGCACCTCTGTATTCTGCATGAAGTCTTTACGAATGCTTTTAAAAGGTCACTGACTCAGACATGAAGCTGTTTATTTGAGGTCTTGTGGTTCTTTCCAGTTGCACATTTGCTGTGAGGTGAGCCTAATAAACCAGCTGATAGAAACCTACATGCTTCTTTTAGAGTTCAGCCAGTATTTTGCTTGGAGACATATTGCAACAATATGATTTCAGCATTCTCACAGCCCAGTCTAATTATCTGACACATTTTGGAATTATTTTATATGTAAAAGTAGAGCTATAAGCATAAGGGCACACTCACTGGAAAAAAAAAAAAAAAAAAAAAACCTTGCAGAGCTTAAAATGTTTCATGACAGTCTGTTGAACTATAGATTTATCAAATTAACTTACAAAAATAAAATTTAAAGAACTTTTCCTGACTATTCCCAAGGCTGACTTGGAAGGAAATTATTGATGACCTCTGATGTCATTATGCATAAATGGGGCAGGTCCATAGCCAAGCTCACCTCTTTGCTGCACATAACAATAAAACATCCTTTTGGAAGATAGAATTAGCTTTATTTAATAAAAATGCCAGGGTCATATTGTAAGACTTATCTCTGTGAGCTTTGCCCTCCCCTCCCCTCCTCTCCCTTGAATAATACAGAAACATTGGACATAATTATGACACAGATTTCATAAGGCTGCTTCTCCTTTTACAATTATATTTTATGAAGAACAATGTTTTCTTTGCAAATTTTGAAGCTCCTTCGTTTTCTGAATGCATTGGATTTGGTACTAAATGCTCTCTCCCCTTTGCGTTTCCTTCCCTCCCTACCTCCCTCCCTCCCTCCCTTCCTCCTTCCCTCCTTCCCTCCTTCCTTCCTTCCTTCCTTCCTTTTTTTTTTATTTTTGGACAGTGTTTCACTCTTGTTGCCCAGGCTGGAGTGCAATGGCGCAATCTTGGCTTACCACAACCTCCACCTCCTGAGTTCAAGCAATTCTCCTGCCTCAGCCTTCCGAGTAGCTGGGATTACAGACATGCGCCACCACGCCCGGCTAATTTTGTATTTTCAGTAGAGACAGGGTTTCTCCATGTTGGTCAGGCTGCTCTCAGACTCCCGATCTCAGGTGATCCGCCCGTCTCAGACTCCCAAAGTGCTGGGGTTACAGGCATGAGCCACCGGGCCCCGCCTCCCCTTTGCATTTCACTGCTCTATGTATTCTCTTGGTGGTGATATGAGTTGAAGGGTGGGAGTAGGGGTGGAGAGCCCTCTCTAGACTGGAGCTATGAGTGCATAAGTGAAATCTCATTATTTCCATCTTTAAAAGAAGTGTTGGCGTGTGGTGTTTTTAGCCAGCCCTCCCTCCTCTCCTCTCATGCCCATCCACAGGCCATTGACTGCAAGGCACAACAGCTCCCAGAACAGCCCCTCCTCCTGCCGCTGGAGAGGTGTTGGGACTGGTGTGCTGGTTTCCAGGCGCAGGTCCTCCAGGCTGAGCCACAGCTCTCTGTAGAAGTAAGCATGAGACAGGCTGCTTCCATAAATCAAGCCCTGGATTTTATTAGAGTGTTTATGTAACCTCAGTTTATGTGCTATAATTCTTTGCTGTGTTGCCTAGAGTAATTCCCAAAGAGGATGTTTGTTCTTTTTCCCTGGAAATTTTCTAGCATAGGCCTTTTGTTTTGACATTCTCCCTCCCCCCACCCTCTGCCTTTTTTGGGGTGGCCTGGGGATGGGTATCACTAACAGTCGATTGCTTTTTACTGAGTAAATAATATAATCCTACGTATGTTAGATTCTGTTTGTACTAGATGTTATTCCTACTCCTAAGTGGTAGAAAAAATCTTCTCAAATTAATTTTTACATTTTCAAGATTATAGGGTGGTAGGGTTAATATGTACTTAATTGATGAGTAAATGAAATATAAGTGAAAACAAATGCCTTTGCTATCCATGGGAGACCCGTTTCTTTTTACAGCCTCTGCCACCACCACAGATCTTATGTTGATAGAGTCAGATTGACTGCTGAGAGAGAAAATACAGACTGGAAATTTTGGGTGATTTAGACTTTTAACTGAAGAAAATGTCAGGGTAAGATGACCAGATTCAACTGTATTCCATGTAGACAACTATGTCAAGACAGAAATGTTTTCTGGAAATGAAGTCAATTTGACTTAACCGGAGCATGTTTTTAAAGAAACCCATAGCATGTTTTTTTTTGTTTTTTTTTTAACTTAGCTCTTTTTTTCGAACCTTAGTTTGGCCCTACAGAGAAATTAGGTGATGAGACTGGACCTATGGAAAGTGTTACCGGACCTATTCTGATTGGACACGTTAGACTTGTGAACTGCTGACTGTTACATTTCAGTTAGTACAGTTAATGTTTTATCATCACTGCCGTTAGAACGTATTACATAGATGTGATTTTTTTCATTGTAGTTTAAAGAAGATAGTTAATCCTGGGGCAAAGTTTATGAAGGAAGTGTGTGAACAGAGCAATCTTTTTAGATTTACTTTAACTACAAAACTGGATATTTGCTTTAAAGCTGTGCTGTTTAGGATTGTAGACACTAGCCACATGCGACTGTTGCGCATTTGAAATATGACCAGTTCTAATTGAGGTGTGCTGTAAGTCTAGGATACACACTTGATTTTGGAGCTTGAGTATGACAGCAAGAATTTATAGGTCCTCTTTAATAATTTAAATTAATTACATATTGTAATAATTACATTTTAGATACATTGGATTACATAAACTGTATCATCAAAATTAATTTTATACCTATTTTTACCTTGCTTTTACTTTTTAAAATGTGACTCCTAGAAAAACCTTAAAATTGCAAATATGACTCACATTTGCAACTCACATTATTTTATTACATTTTATTTTATTTTATTTATTTTCAAGATGGAGTCTTGCTCTGTCACCCAGGCTAGAGTGCAGTGGTGCAATCTCGGCTCACTGCAACCTCCGCCTCCCAGGTTCAAACAGTTCTCCTGCCCCAGCCTCCCGAGTAGCTGGGATTACAGGCGCATGCCACTATGCCCAGCTAATTTTCTACTTTTTTTTTTTTTTTTTTTAGTAGAGATAGGGTTTCACCATGTTCGCCAGGCTGGTCTCAAACTCCTGACCTCGTGATCTGCCTGCCTTGGCCTCCCAAAGTGCTGGATTACAGGCATGAGCCACCGCGCCTGGCCTTGCAACTCACATTATTATTGGCCAGTGCTGTTTTAAAGTTCTGTTGTCCAATGAAGGGAATAACAGATGCATACACTCAGTAAAACCTTCAAAGTTATATGTTTAAAGGAATATTCTATGCTTCCTGATAAAATATTAATACCCAAAATTAGCAACAATATATAAATGAAATTATTGCCTCAAGATTTATGAGGAAATATTGACTGGAATACTGTCTATTAAAATATTCCTGTTTACTTGTCAAGCGTACCTCTCAGTATCTTAAAGGAAAGTTCTCATCTAATAGGGTGTAGAGGTTAAGAGCATGAACTCTAGGTTGGAATCCCAGCTTGGTTGTTTACTGTCTGTATAATAGAAAGTAAGTTACTTAGCTTCCCTGTGCATCAGCTTCCCTACATGTAAAATGGATACACCTTAATATCTTCTTCATATTAAATAAAACAAAGTGTATAAAGCACATGCTAGGATTCGCACATACTACGTAAGTACTATGTAAGTGCTAGCTATTGTTCTTATCTTGTTATTGTTCTTATCTTGTTAAAATATGTACAACTTTTTGATAGATTATTCGAACCTGAACTCTATTCTCAAGCAAATGGAAGCTGTTGGCTTTCAGTAATTAGTCTGAATTTTGTCGAAATTCAGAAACAACTGGCGGTAATTAAAAATGGGAAAGTAAATGAGCAAAGATGGGAGCTCATTTATTGGAACATATGATGAGAACATTCCATAAAATAAAACTTGTAGTAATTGTCGATTAAACCAGTTTTCTACCTGACATAAATTCAGTAGTACTGTATTTCTTTTTATCATGTTTCTTTGTCACCAGGTATATTGGTCTGCAATTTTGAGTCTTTGGAAGTTATTTTTTTGTTCATTATGCTCTGATAAAGAGATGATGACCTCTTAATCTTGTGTCCAAGAGTGGTGGTGCTATATTGTCCTAGAATTGTTTGAATTTTAGAGCAATGTGTATGTGTGCATTTAAACCCAAGTTTAATAAGTCATTCCACTGTGTTCTTAATAGGGCTAGATAACCTGAGAACCAGTTGATTTTTATTGTGCCAAATAAAATTTGTAATCTGGTTTAGACTCTGGGCAGCACTCTAGGTATAACAAGTCCTTTATGCTGATTAGCAGTTCAGGGGTGGTCTGTGATATAAGTTTGTCATGGTGGAATTGATGTTTGTGATGGGATGTCTAGATGAAATTACCCCATGGAATATAATCTTTTTTGAGTAGAGGATGGTCCTTAAGAAATATATCTTCAAAACTCTTATACAGGCCTTAAGAAATATATCTTCAAAACTCTTATACAGGCCAGTACTGCCTCTATATATGTAAAAGTTTATAATTTTAATTGCAGGACCTTCTTTTACTTGGCTTTTAAAAGTTATTCACTTAGTCAAAATTTATTGAACACGTATAGTATTGCAGGCAGAATGCTAACCCTCACAGAGCTCACAGGGGATACACACTAAGGGATATATATTGTAGTACAGCACAGTGCTGTACTAAATAGCAATTGCAGAGACACCTCACCTATTTTTTATGTTTTTACTGCCACTTTGCCTTTATAACATGAAGTGGTTTTAGCATAGAGCTGAACCAGATGTTGGGATATTAAGAAGCTGAAGCAAAGTTCAAAAAGAGCATGACTTGGGCTTGGACTTCACATTTTACAAGGTGTGCAGTGGGAACTTACAGAGGCTTTGGCACCAGGGAGTGAGTGGAGCGTTGGGCTTTGTTATTTGGAGAGATCACTCTTAGTATTGGTATTGGGACATAGATGGTATAATAACAAGGAGAGACTGTAAGAAACTTTGCAGTATCTAATCAAGATATAGGGAGAAACTTACACTGAAGAGTGTGTGCTAGGTGAAGAAGAGGTAGGATTTTAAGGAAATTCTCCAAGTTTTAAGTGCAGAAGTGTGGGAGGAAAAAATGTAAGATGATGATGGTTCTGGCTTGATTTTCCAGAGTAGAGTAGAGTAGGCCTGAAGATTTGATACAACGCTTGACATAGGACATCTTAAAGGGGAGCTCTTAGACTTCAAGGAGAATATGGTAAATATTAAGTACACTATTGGGAGCATGGGTCTGTTGTATGGGAGAGTATCTTGGCTAGAGGTGTACTTGAGGTAGTCATGATCTAAAGGTGATAGCTGAAGGCATGGGAGGTAGATGGTATAAAATAATAAGCCTCTCCACTGTGCTTCTGGGGGATTTCCAACCACCTTAGCATGGCTTACAAGGCCCTTTAGGGCTTTTTTCTGTACTTTGTTAGTCTCCTTTACAAAAGTTAATGCTGTTCTCTCTCATGCAACGTGCATTCCTCATGTCTCCAGCTGTTTGCTGTCCTCCTCACTTCCCGGGCTCTTCTGTATCTCCATTACATCACACATGCTGTTTCCTGTGTTTACAAGGCATGGCTTCTCTTTGTCCTCTTAACAAGCTCTGGATTTTTCTCTAACACCCAGTTCCTGAACCTCCATAGCCCAGCTAGTAGCTCCATCCTTGAACCCATAAGATTTTGTACATATTTCTGTTAGTACTTATATCTCACTTAGAGTAATTATCGCTTGCCTTTCACTCATTCTGTATAGACTGTGAACTCCTAAAGGAAAGAGAAGTAACTTTAGTCATTTTTACATCCCCAACCTCAAAATGGCACTTGGCAAATAGATGCTCAGAGAATGTGTTTTGATTGAATTAATTCATTTATGTGTGAGCTGCAGGTGTCACATTAGTGGCTTTTGGATGTGTCCAGAAGTATATCTATTATACCTTGAAATTTTGCAAATCGTCATATTTGCAAAGGTTAAATGTAAACAGGAGAAAGGTGAGACCTGAGGTCTTTGTCAAAACCATTTTTCTTACTGTAATATCAATGTGTATTGTTTGTGGAAAAGTTGATTGATAAATAAAAGAAGAAAATTTAAAATATCCATAGTCTGACCACCCAGTGATATCTTGGCTTAAATTGTACATACCCAAAATAGCAAAAATAGGATCTATCTGTGTATATTGTCCTTGACTTTTTAAAAAAACTTACTATGTGTGCATCATTAAATATTAGTAAGTAGTCGTGTTTTGTGGGGTTTTCTTTTAGTTTGAGATGAGGCTGGTCTTGAACTCCTGAGCTCAAGCAGTGCTCCTGTCTCAGTCTCCAGGTAGCTGGGACTATAGGTACACACCACCACCATCCTCAGTAGTCAGTTTTGAGTGGGCTAGTTAAATAGACTGACACTCCCATCATGCATTATTTAACCAGTTCTTTGCTGTTGGACTTATAGGCTGACTTATAGTCTGTTTCAAATTTTTAATTTATATAGTCACATTTCAATGAACAATCCAGTAGTGTTGTCATATTCATTTTTATTTAGAATACTTTGGTGAAAGGAAGTATATATCTTACTTTTTCCAACTCTATTAGCAAGTCGTCTTTTGGAAATTTTTTTTTTTTTTTTTTGGAGACAGAATCTCACTCTTGCCCAGGCTGGAGTGCAGTGGCATGATCTCAGCTCACTGCAACCTCCACCTCCCAGGTTCAAGTGATTCTCCTGCCTCAGCTTCCTAAGTAGCTGAGATTACAGGTACCTGCCACCACGCCTGGCTAATTTTTGTGTTTTTCGTAGAGATAGAGTTTCACTATGTTGGTCAGGCTGGTCTCAAACTCCTGACCTGAAGTGATCCTCTTGCCTTGGCCTCCCAAAGTGCTGGGATTACAGGCGCCCAGCCAGTCTCTTGGAAAAGTCTTAACAATTTTTATTATCACCAACTGAATTCTTCCCATCATATTTTTAGGTTTTAAATTGTCTGGAACTTAAAAATATACGAAGATAGGCCAGCCACAGTGGTTCATATCTGTAATCCCAGCACTTTGGGAGGCTGAGGCAGGAGGATCACTTGAAGCCAGGAGGTTGAGACTAGCCTGGACAACATAGCAAGACCCTGTGTCTGCAAAACCCCCCAAAACCTAGCAAACGTGTGTGTTTGTGTGTGTGTATGTGTGTAAAACATATATATGAAGACATGATATATGACGATACATTACGAAGATAATTCAAATACGTATATGAAGATACATAGGAAGATAATTTAGCTTGCTGCAACAGAAATTCCAAATTTAGGGCTAAAGAAATTATCAAACTGAAGCCTTTTTGTAAATTTAAGTAGTTTTGTTGATTTTAGAAGTAGACTTTTCTGGCCAGGCGCGGTGGCGCATGCCTGTAATCCCAGCACTTTGGAAGGCTGAGGCAGGCAGATCACCTAAGGTCAGGAGTTCAAGACCATCCTGGCCAACATGGTGAAACCATGTCTCTACTAAAAATACAAAAATTAGCCGGGAGTGGTGGTGCGCACCTGTAGTCCCAGCTACTCAGGAGGCTGAGGCAGGAGAATCGCCTGAATCCATGAGGTGGAGGTTGCAGTGAGCCGAGATGGAGCCACTGCAATCCAGCCTGGTGACAGAGCAAGACTCTGTCTCAAAAAAAAAAAAAGAAAAAGAAAAAAAGAAGTAGACTTTTCCAAATAATGGTCAAGGTTTTTAAGTATGAGAAAGGAGTTTCATGGTCTTGGGGATCAGGGTCCTCTTGGCATGGAGTGGGTGGTGATGTGAAGGTGAGCCCTCCAGTTCCAGCTCTGTTATTAGCCTTCTTGTGCCTCTTGTGTGGCTGTTTCCCAACTCCAACCCAAAGTTTTATTAGGATAAAATCTTGGATTTAGGCCTATGGATATTAAATGTCAGTAGCAGAATTTGGGGTTTGAAATAATTTCTCCTTACTTCTAACTTCCCCAGCCCACTCCAGATTCTTTTTGCCATCCCTATCTACATTAAATAACTAATTGAAGCCAGGCGCGGTGGCTCATGCCTGTAATTCTAGCACTTTAGGAGGCCGAGACGAATGCATCACCTGAGGCCAGGAGTTTGAGACTAGCCTGGCCAATATGGTGAAACCCCATCTCTACTAAAAATAGAAAAATTAGCCGGGTGTGGTGGTATGCTCCTGTAGTCCCGGCTACTTGGGAGGCTGAGACAGGAGAATCACTTGAAACTGGGAGGCAGAGGTTGCAGTGAGCTGAGATCATGCTACTTCACTCCAGCCTGGGCGACAGAGCGAGACTCTGTCTCCATAAATCAATCAATCAATCAATCAATCAATCATTATTAATAAAATAAGAAGAAGCTCCTCCGCCGTCCCCTGCCAAGTTTTTTAGTTGAGCAAATGTGTGTTACAGCTCATTTTGAAGAGCTGTCCAGGCTTTTGAGTGAAATGGAGAATTTTTACCTCTTGCTTAGTAATTTGCTCATTTTTCAGACTACTTTGCACAGACTTAATGATTAAGGAAACAGGAGAGGCAAAGGTGCCAGCATTTGATATTATCTTAAGGCCTAAACTGACCTTACAGTGATGAAATGAACTTTTTGAGTGAGTTTGTCTCCTGAATAAATCTGTAACAGTTTTCTTAACTGAACCCTCTCTCTCTCAGCATCAGAAAGAAGTGAGAGAACATTAAGCCACAGAAAGCAAATAATGATCAAAATAAAGATACTCTTTTGCTGGCAAACTTAAAAATTCACTTGTGGGGCCAGGCATGTTGGCTCACACCTGTAATCCCTGCAGTTTGGGAGGCCGAGGCAGGTGGATCACCTGAGTTCAGGAGTTCCAGACCAGCCTGGCCAACATGATGAAACCCCTTCTCTACTAAAAATACCAAAAAATTACCTGGGCATGGTGGTGGGCACCTGTAATCCCAGCTACTCAGGAGGCTGAGGCAGGAGAATCACTTGAACCCGGAAGGTGAAGGTTGCAGTGAGCTGAGATCACACCACTGCACTCCAGCCTGGGGCAACAAGAACAAAACTCCATCTAAAAAAAACAAATTCACTTGTGGAATCTAATAGCTGTAGGCAAGGAGATATTTATTGAAACCAAGATTTAAGTGTGGTTTATATGATGTTTATGGAGTAGTTGAATACTACTTTTCTTTAAAATGAGTTTTTAATTTAGGAAAAAGAATTCAGATTTGTTCCCAGAGTAGAGATGACTGACCATCATGGGAGTGGTTAGGGTTTGGGGTTTGTGTGGGTAAGATTCTGTTTACCCACTACAGCCATTGTGTGGATTTAAAAGCTTTCCCAGATGGAATTTATGGAGTGAAATTTGAAACTAGTGTCCTGTGTACTACAATATATGGTCACAACAAGCAATCAATTTAGAAAGAAATGGAATGGAGAAGATACAGGTTAAATGATGAGTATTGTGCAATGCAGCGAGACATAGAGTGATCTTAACAGTAATGTGGTATGTCACCATCCGAGTTCTGTTACAAAGCTCCTAGGCAATGACTAAATCCTAGAAATCATTGCCTACTTTTAGTGGCAGACAGAGTATAATCCATTCATGATAGGGGGTTCCAGGTACATTGATACAGAAGACTGGCCAAGGGGGAATGACAGGGGTTATAGCTAACATTTCCTAGGTAATTGGTTCTAATTTCCAGGCTCCAAGCAAGATACTGTATCTCTTTTACCCTGTTTAATCCTCCCCAGCACCCAGTGAGGTACAGACGGTATTGTTTCCATTTTAGAATTGAGATGACTGAAGCTTAGAGAGATTTTCCCAGTCATGTATATTCAGGGTTCCTGGAAACAGTTGTACAGGTTGTTCACTGCATGAGGGTGGCTGGCTGAGGTAGCAGGCAAAGGCTTTGTTTGCTCAGCAGAGGCAGCATTTTCTAATTTGCACAAAACCTGTGTAGGCCAACTGTAACCCTACTCATAAAGTTGGTTAGTGCCTAAGCTGGGAGTAGAGATGAGGCAGTGTTGAAGTGGATGGGTAGATTCTGAGAAGCTTATACTATACCTACTGAAGTCCTAATCTGTAGGTTCTCTGCAAACTGGTTTGTTTTGCTACCATCCTATCCCAACATTTCCTCAAAGATCCCACAGTGACTTCTTTATTGTAGATCTGATGGTCTTAGGCAGCTATGCAAACATTCTTAGAGTCACAGCCAGGATTAAAGTCTAGGATGCTTGTCTTCAAGTCTTGCATGCTTTCTGTATGAGATAATACACAAAAAGATGGTCAAGAAAAGTGATTTTGAGATAAATAGTGGCCTAGAATAGCTAGACTGAGATTGTTCAAGCACAGCTATTAATTTGCTCACTTGCTCAGCACTCAGGCTGTGCTATTTGCTTCAAGGGATATAAAGATTGCTGCTTTCTAGAAAATTATAACTCAATTAGGGAAACCAAATCAATATATATTTCATAATATAAAATAAGAGAAATTACAGATAACAGTAAATAATAGCCAAAATACCTTTCTTAACTAGGCATGTCTATGTTTCTTTACCTTGCTTTAGTGCTCTTAGATGTCCCATTCCAGCCTTTGAGTTGGAGTGGGGAAGGTGTTGCTTATTAAAGAAGCATCTACTCCAAAAAATCTAACACCAGATCTGAGGCCTATACTAGACCCTTCTATTAGTGGTAATTTTAAAAAAGAATTTTCCATCTAAATTTAATAGCTTTCTTCTTTAGCTACCCTACCCTATCCCCGGGCCAGGCACCAAAGTGAATAATAGTGTGCTATAAAATCCAAACCAAAATAGTACATCTTCTTTGGCATTTGAAATTTCAGTGTGTTTTGCATGTAGCTACAAATGTCTTCCGTTGTGGCAACCACTGTTTTGGGTGGTTTTTTTTTTTTTTTTTTTTTTTTGGAGACAGGATCTCACTCTGTTGCCCAGGCTAGAGTGAAGTGATGAGATCACGGCTCACTGAAGCCTTGCCCTCCAGGGCTAAAGTAATCCTTCCGCCTCATCCTCTTGAACAACTTGGACTACAGGCGTGCACCACCACAGTCAACTAATTTATTATTTCTATTTTTGTAAAGACAGGGTCTCTACTATGTTGCCCAGGCTGGTCTTGAACTGGGCTCAAGAGGTCCTCCTGCCTTGGCCTCCCAAAGTGCTCTGGGATTACAGGTGTGAGTGAACCACCACACTCAGTTTTGGGGTGCTTTTGAATAATCAGAAACTGAAATCAGAAGCCAAAAATAGCAAAATGGGAATTCTGTGTGCTTTTGTGATATGATTATATTTGTGTTCCCAGCCTCCAAAGAAAGCAAATGTAATTTATATGGTACTCAATAAACTATGGCAGTCAAGAAAACCAAAAGAAAAACCTTTTTCCACTTGGCACTGTCCAATAGAGCTTTCTGTGCTGATGAAAATGTCCTCTATGTGCACTATTCAATTCGGTAGCTACTAGCCACATATGCATTTGATATGTGGCTAGTGTGATCCTAAGGAACTGAATTTTGAGTTTTACTTTCATAAATTTAAATTTGCATAGCCATGTGTAGCCAGTGGCTACCATACTGGGTAGCACAGGCACGCCACATGCTGTTTCTCTCTTAAGTTGGCACCTTTAGTTTCTGTTTTAAAATTCATGTCTCCTTTACTTGTCCCCTTGTATCTTCTCTTTCTCACTCACTGCCTTCCTTTTTCTCTTTGCTTTTTATTTCTGCTTGCTTCTCTGCTCCCCTGTTCTTTCTCAACCTTCTGTGCTACTACTAGACTGACTGTAACCCCATTAATTATAATTATTTATTATGGTCTTTCACCTAGTTAGACTTGCCTGCCTGTGTTCTCCTTCTTTCCCCAAAGATGGGGGCATTTGCGGATATGCAGTGTTTACCAAAAGCTCCTGATATACTGGTTACTTAATTAAAACAAACAAAAAAAAAATAAATGGGATTTTTCTGACAAGATGGTTTTGGTGAACCTATGCTGATTCCTGAGATCACTGCTTCTTTTTCTAAATACACAAAAAAACTGCTTTGGTAAATCATTCTAGAATTTTGCACAGAATGAATCAAAATCAGTGGTATTACATAATCCTAGGCTCCATAGTTCTGATTTCCAGACCTATTGGCTAATAGTGATCAAATCACTGGAATACTTCACTGGAAGACTTCTCTGTCCGTACTTTTCAGTAGGGGATTTAATCCAACTCCTCTCCAGTCTTTTTTCTAGAGGAACCCTGTAATTCCAGCCTCACTATTTTGGTCTTCCCTTCTCCTCCTCCTTATCTCTTCCCCCTTTCTGCTTTTCCTTCTTCTCCTTCTCCTAATATAACTTACTTCCTTTCTGAGAATGCCACTTGTCTCTTTCTAGCTTTAGGTGCTTTTCCCTACTTCTTTCCTTCTACTTTAATTCACATAGAAGTACCGTGAGACTATGTAAACACATCTACTTTAAGTTAAACATTTCCTCTATTCAGAGTCATGCCTTTTTATATTTAAAAAAAATTCTAGGCTGGGCACGGTGGCTCACTCCTGTAATGCCAGCACTTTGGGAGGCCGAGGCGGGTGGATCACCTGAGGTCAGGAGTTCAACACCAGCCTGACCAACATGGAGAAACCTTCTCTCTACTAAAAATACAAAATTAGCTGGATGTGGTGGCGCATGCCTGTAATCCCAGCTATGTGGGAGGCTGAGGCAGGAGAATCGCTTGAACCCAGGAGGCGGAGGTTGTGGTGAGCCGAGATTGTGTCATTGCATTCCAGCCTGGACAACAAGAGCAAAACTCCATCTCAAAAAAAAAAAAATTCTGTATTTGATTTCAAGCCTCAAATAACTTAAGTAATAATGACTACCTATCTGTAAGAGTCCTTGCTTTGTGATACTGTTACACTCTGTTGGATTGAGAATGCTCTAAGTCATATGTTACCAACGTGCTGTGGACCTTTAGCTTTTTCCAGTTTCCAGACAGAAGCAGTGGTCAGTCACTTAACTGCACTAGACAGAAAAGCAGTTTTTCCCTTCTGAAGGTTAAACAGGTTTTTACACCACTGGAGATTTTTAAGGTGGGTATGAGTATTAAGGTTGGTATTGTTAGTCTTTTCCCTCTAAGTTTCCTCAGTGTCCAAAGAATTAACAAAATTTTAAGGGTTCTGATGTATATGGTAACACAGTGTGTTAGTCAGATGTACCAAGTTTCTTCCCATCTTATTTTTTTATTTTTATTTTTATTTTTTTTGAGGTGGAGTCTTGCTCTTGGTCAGGCAGGTCTCGAACTCCTGACCTCGTGATCCGCCCGCCTCAGCCTGCCAAACTGCTGAGATTACAGGCGTGAGCCACTGCGCCCGGCCTTTTTTATTGTTATTTTTTTCGGAGACAAGAGACTTGCTCTGTCACCCAGGCTGGAGTGCAGTGGCGTCATCTTGGCTCACTGCAACCTCCACCTCCCGGGTTCAAGCGATTCTCCTGCCTCAGCCTCCCGAGTAGCTGGGATTACAGGCGTGCACCACCGTGCCCGGCTAATTTTTGTATTTTTAGTAGAGACGGGGTTTCATGTTAGCCAGGCTGGTCTCGAACTCCTGACCTCAGGCAATCCATCCTCCTCATCTTCCCAAAGTGCTTGGGTTACAGGCGCCCGGCTCTTGCCATCTTAGAGTCTTTGCAATTTTTACTTTTATAGCCTAAAGTGGTATTTTGCATGTCTAGATGTATTGTCAGCCTTTATACTTTAATCACTCTGAGAGGGGTTTTCTGTGTTCCTCCTTCATCACCTTCACCCTGTTTACTCCCTCCATATCATTCATTCCTCAATACTTATTTCCATGTTTCCCTGTCTCCACCACTGGGATGTAAGGATTTCTTATCACTTCTTCTGTGCTGTTACTCTCAGTGCTCGGGCTCACAGCTGGGAGCTGATAAGTGCTCAATGAATTCAAGTGTTTAGAAGAATGTTAGTGCAGAGTAGAGATTGGGCAGGCAGTGTTAGTAGGTTAGTAATTATTACTAGAACCAGGCAGAGTTTCTACAACCTGCATTGAGGCCCTGAGCATGAAGAATGGAGTGTTAAAATGAGCATTTCAATGGCAGGATTGGCAACTGTGTGAGGTGACACCGCTAGAGACATGGTTTGGACAGCTTCCAAAGATGGAATACCAGATAAAGATCAGTGTGGATGGTGGAGTCCTTAACTGATTCAGTTTAAGGTATTTGATTTTGATGCATTTGGGAATAGAGTGCTCTTGCTGAGAATAGGGGGTAGGGCTCAATTTACAAACCTTTCTGTTCCTACATTCTAGGTTCCTATGATTATAATGATTCTTGCTGGTAATATTTTCTCCCTACATTATTTCTTATGTATAACACATGACTATAAAGGTTCGTTCCTGTTTCAGATGCCTTTGCACATTCATGATTTGGATTTTTTTCCAGCCAGGCCTCAGGGGCCATGTTTTTAAAGTCTGCTGCTCTTTGGGCTGATATTGTGGCTTCTTGAATCGCATACAAAGCAGGTTTCTTGAAATCTGCTCATCTACCATAGTTTACCAGTTATCTGTATCCTTGCAGCTCTGCTTGAACTGAAGCTTAATCTTGTTCTTTGTAAGGCCCAGCTATTTTTGCTTGTCATTTTATCACATGCCGTTTACCAGGAAACATTCAAATAATGATTAATGATGCCAAAACTTTAAACATGGAGGAAGCTGGGTAATACCAGCTCCACTGTGGAGATTTTCAGGAGCATCAATGCCGGCTGACCGGACTGGTATTTGAGTCTAGGATAATGGAGTAGTAGGTCTCAAAAAGTTACACTTTCTGGGTAGTTGTCAGCTTCCCAGAGTACTGTTAGATTCTGTCCCTCAAAAATGATGAAATTGCAAAGGAATGGTCACTGTTACAGGTATTCTATCTTCATTATCTCATTTAATCCTCAAAAAAAAATTCATGTGGAATAAGTTTTTTCATTCCCATTTTAATGCTAGAAAATTGGAGCACAAAATCTACCCACCAAATTGTGGACTGTGTTTTCTGTATCTCTTATCAAAGCTCTCCAGGGTCCCTAGACCCTCTGTTGTCCCTCTCTTCTAGCCTTTCAGATTGGCTTCTTTCACTTAGTTATTATACATAAAATGCCATGTTATAAAATGCCTCAGTCAGGATAATTGGGAAAGTGTTCTTGGGAGACAGTGCACGTAAAGACCTTACAGTGCTGGGTGCTCAAAATGTTACCATCACTGTTTTTGTTAGCCTCTTCCCTCTTAAGTTTCCCCAGTGTTTAGGAAATTAGCAAAACTTTAAGGGTTCTCATGGTAAGACAGTGATATGACTATTATCTAAATGATAAGGGGGTGATATATCTATCATGGTAAGTAACAGGACATTGAAAAGACAGTCATGGGAATAAAGCTAAGTAAACACGTTTCATTGGAATAGCTTCTATTAGTGACAGTACCTCCTATATTTTGGACTAATTCCCAGATGAAAGATTTTGCTGAAACTAGGCATTAATGAAACTAATGTAAGCCATTCAGTACAGTGTGATTTTCTTTTTTTATCTTGTGATTTGAGAAGTATATTCTAAAAACCCAGTAATTCAGCCAAGCTGGACATTCAGTTAAATATCAGTGGAGCCAGCTGTGTGCAAGGACTAATTGGCTTTGTCCTATACATGTGGCATGTCTGGAGTTTTGGAAACAATTAATGGCCTCCTTTTATCGGTTGAGTAGCATTGAGGCCTCATAAAAAATAGTAACTTGATTCTAAGGTAAATTTTCATGGAAAGTATGAAATGGAAAAGTTAGGTTTCCTTGTACCACCCCCTACGCATAGCATTATTTCAATTCCAAGAGGCATTTGTAGTCAATTTCTATGATGATTGGAAAGGAACTTAAAAAATTCTTACAATCTCTTTAAAAACTTTTGAAACAGAGGAGAAAAAATTCATAATTTGTTTTTCAGGAAGAAACATGCCTGGATTTGTCTATTGCTACATGTAGGTTTTTTTTTTTTTTTTAACTAACTAGAATCACAAAATCTTTTTCTTTTTAAACTAACTTGAATCACAAAATCTTATGTCATACTTCATGTCTTTCCTTATTAAGGATAATTAGTTTATGGAGGATTCAGTTATGATGGTGATATTCTTAGAGACTTATCTGAATGAAATCAGAAAAGTGTATCCCGTTTTATATAAAAGATTTTTATATAAAATATTTACACACACACACACACTTCATTTTTTAGAGCAGTTTTAGGTTTACCAGCAAAACTGAGCAAAAAGTACAGAATCCTCCCTACCCCCACCGTACCCCTCACCCTAGCATCCCTGACTATAAGCTTCAAGCCTGCACCGTTATGGTACAGTTGCTACAATTGATTAACTGGTATTGACACAACATAATCACCCAACTTACATAGTTTACATTAGAGTTAACTTTTGGTGTTGTACATTCTGTGAGCTTTCACAAATATAAAACGGCATGTACTCACCATTATGGTATCATACAAAATAGTTTCATTGCCCTAAAAAATCTTTTGTGCTCTATCTATTCATCCCCCTACCAAAACCCTGATCTTTTTACTTTTTCCATAGTTTCGCCTTTGCAAGAATGTCATACAGTTGGAATCATACTATATATATGTAGCCTTTCAGATTGGCTTCTTTCACTTAGTTATTATACATTTAAGGTCCTCCGTGTCTTTTAATGGCTTCATAGCTCATTTCTTCTTAGCACTGAGTAGTACATTGCCTGGATGTTCCACAGTTTATTTTTCCATTCACCTAATCTTGGTTGCTTCCAAGTTTTGTCAATTATGGGAAAAAGCTACTGTAAACATTATGTGCAGGTTTCTGTGTGGAGATCTTAGCATTTACATTTGTTACTTTTTTTAAATTTCAGATTTATCAATATTACAGAGCTATTGCAAGAGTCATATGAGAATCGAGGGTCTGGAAATTCCGTATGAAAGAGGTGCCATCTGAGTAGGGCCTTAAAGGATGAACTGATTTGGACACATAGATTGGAGGAGGTACATCGTACTGTGGCTGGCACAGTATGTGATTTTCTGTTTGATTGGAGTCAATGATAAATGTAGGAACACGGTGTTATGCTTTTGATGCTTTCGATGCTAGGCTAAAGAAGATAGGCTTCCTTAGTGAGGCCATAGGAACCCATGGCAGATTTTTGAGGTGGGAAGTGACAAGTAATGTCACTCATTATTTAAGCAGCTAGTCAAGCTTTAGTTCCAAATAGCTGCTTGACCTTGCCTAGTTCCAAATAACTGACTTAAAATTAACAAGTTTATTAGTTGTGATGTATCAGTAACTGCTGTTACCCCTTTTTCAAAGAAATATAGTTGATTTTGAAGTTTTCTAGATTGTCACATGCTTTGTGACTAATGCAAGATAGCAAGTCCTGTGTTGTATTTGTTCTAGTCATTTCTGTTCAGGCTATATATTGTAGCTTAATTTTTATTTGCAATTAATTTATTTAAACTAAGTAAATACTTTTCAAAATAGATTAAAAAAATTAACAAGTTGACATTTATTAAACAGTACTTTTTACAGTTTAATTGTTCACCACTTTAGACTACATTTTTCCTACAGGTGGTGCAAGTTAATGAGATTTTCTTATAATGAGAAAGAAAAGCATTTCAGTACAGTGTCTTCTGTTCTGATATTCAAGGTCATTTCCTATATAAAAGTAAAATTCTACACAGCATAAAACCATCCTTTTTGACATTTAGGGACCATAGGTTTTAGTAACATTGAACGAAGGGTTACATTTTTAAAAAAGTTTTTGTACACTCTTTCTTTGCTATGCTTCATCTCTTTCATTTGAGCTGAACAGCTTTAAATTTCACTTAAAGAAATGCTAGATAAAGAGAAGAACATTGTATAAGGGCAATTAAGTGAACAGGAAGCTGTGCTTCTCAGAATGGGGAGATTTTAAAATAGAGGAGAAAGCTGTCAAAGCAAAAGTATAGCAGCCTCAGCTTTACTTGGGAATTTATTAGAAATGCAGACTCTACCCCAGAAGTCCTGTGGGCGGGGCTAGCAATCTGTGTTGTAAGTGAGAACGACTAATCTAAACCACTGATCAAGGGAGGGGGATGTTAAGACTTACTGCAGAAAAGAGGTGAGAAATTGTACTAACAGTTACTGTTAATTCAACACTTACTTTGTAATGCACATTTTACAGATATAGCTTATGTAATCTTTTATTTCGACCCTAGGAAGTATAATATTACAATATCTTACTATATAGATGAGCAGAAAAGAGTGGTTTAAGAAGTAGCATAGCAAAACTTCCAGCATGGAAAGTGTCTCTGACTCTATACTCTGACCTCTTTAAATCTTGCTAGGCCATGCAGGTATGTTGTTTGTCTCCCAGAAGGCAGCAATGGGGCTAAAGCAGCACCCACCTCTCTGCTCCCTCTGCTGCATTCCCCAGCATCCCTGACTGAGGTAGGTATTTCTTCCTGCCTGCATCCAGGTGGAGCCTGCCTGGTCCAGTGAAGGAAGCAGAACAGGAATGGCAGGAAACCAGCTTTTTCTGTTTCTCTTGAGTTCTCTTAACAAACCCTGTGACCCTAGGCCTGTCTCTTGGTATCTCTATGCCTTACTTTTTTTCAGCGGTAAAATGAAGACTGGGATAAATCTCTAGGTTCTTTCTGAATTTTATCTGGCTCTAGCACTTAATTAGAGACAGATGGTCAAACTAGGTGACCTCTCAAGAGTTCATTCTGGTTCGTGTTGAGAGGAGTTTGATATTGGAAATAATAGATTCTTGTTTATGTGTGAAATGGAGACACTACTTTCTGGAAATTGTGTGATGCGAAGTGAAATCATGTCTGTGAAGTCCCTAGTAGCCTGCCTGGCATACATGGAAGTTGCTCAATAAATGGTAGTTCCTCAGTCCCCAAGAGGAAAACAGCTGCATTCCTGATTCTGGTGTTTTCTTTCCTTAAGTTTTAACAGGTTAGTATTTTAATTTTCCTCTCAAGGAGGGAATAAGAGGTGCTAGGTTTGTATTAAAATATTAAGTTAATTAAAGCTTCCTATTAAAATTTTAAGAGAGAGGAAGAGAATGGGGCAACATGACCACAATAAATAAAGCAAATAGGTCATTATGTTTCCAAATGGCATTATCCCTTGACTGTTGGTAGCTTTCCTAATAATAATAGGCTGAAAAAATATTACTGTAACATAAATAATAAAAGATACTTATGGTAGTACTCTGCTAAGTACTATATAGACATGAGATACTTAATAACTTTTAATATCATGGTTTGGGGAAAGAAACTTCACAATGGATTAACTATTTATTTGGTGAACTTAACTTGGGGCAGGCTTGTGGATGGAATTTAAGGGTTATTTCTTCTTTTTTTTTTTTTTCCCCGGAGATGGAATTTCACTCTTGTTGCCCAGGCTGGAGTGCAGTGGTGTGATCTCAGGTCACTGGAACCTCTGCCTCCCGGGTTCAAGCAATTCTCCCACCTCAGCCTCCTGAGTAGCTGAGATTACAGGCTCCCGCCACCGTGCCCAGCTAATTTTTCTTATGTTAGTAGAGATGGGATTTTGCCATGTTAGCCAGGCTGGTCTCAAACTCCTGACCTCAGGTGATCCATCCACCTCGGCCTCCCAAAGCTCTGGGATTACAGGCGTGAGCCACTGTGCCCAGCCGAGTTGTTTCTTCCCTAATTTCTCTCACAAACCTTCCTTTTATATAGAGAAAACATTTTTACTTTTCATTTGAAATATTCTTATCGTTGTTTTTTTCTGATCATTACTGATGTACCTTCTATAGAAATAAGACACATATTTGGCCAGGCACAGTGGCTCACGCTTGTAATCCCAGCACTTTGGGAGGCCGAGGTGGGCGGATCACGAGGTCAGGAGATCAAGACCATCCTGGCCAACCAACATGATGAAACCCTGTCTCTACTAAAAATACAAAAATTATCTGGACATAGTGGCACATGCCTGTAGTCCCTGCTACTCGGGAGGCTAAGGCAGGAGAATCGCTTGAACCCTGGAGGCAGAGGTTGCAGTGAGCCAAGATTGCGCCACTGCACTCCAGCCCAGGTGACAGAGCGAGACTCCGTCTCAAAAAAAAAAAGAAGAAGAAATAAGACACATATTTATCCCAACGTACATTGTTTTTCACAAGTTGCAATTTGATATCCTTAGCTAATTTCATCATTCCACAGTGACATTTATCCCCATTATGACATTTCTAAATTATAGCGCTTCTCTCTCATGATACACATGTTTCTAAGCTATTGGTTGGAATCTGTAAAATAGCTAGTTGTTAACATTTAATAAAATTTAGACTTACCTCACCCTACTCTGTTAGCAAAGAGTTACATGAACTCTGTTGTTTTGAATTAAGAGGTCAGTTGTGGCAGTAAACCTGGGTAGAATTTGGAAAGGAACTAGGCTACTTCCTTTTTGATTCTTCCTTATTAGGTCATTTGTCAAGTGGATACATTATCTTCTTTCCCTGAGGGCAGGAGACCATCTTAGTTCCCTCCTGTTAAGGAGATCTATGATTCATTACTTCCAGTGTGAAGGCCAGGTGCTTTTGCATGAGTTGTAAACTGCTAAGCGAGCCCTTTTGTGCCTCGTTTGTGTATGAGAGTCTTTCTCTTCAGAGTGTAGGGCAACCTATCCCCCACCAGTCCCCTTTCCCAACATCCCTACCCACAGCGTGATGGATGCTGGCAGTCGTACCACATTCAACATTTCCAAGTGGGACTTGTTTTCATCGGATATGATCACCAAAAAAATTTGAATTTAGATGAGAAACAAATCAAGGGGTGGTTATTCACATTGCTGATGGGTTTTGGGTTTTGTCTTTTTTTTTTTTTCCTTCAAAATGGTTCACCCTAGGGGTTCTTTAAATAGCAAGTTGCTCTGCTGGATTTAAATGGGATTTGATATATAAAAATCCATTTACACATTTAACGGGATATTATGTTAGTATACCAAAATGATGAAGAGCAAAATTCTGGAGTCTTAAACCTAAGCAAGTTTAGAAACCCAGCTTTCTCGCATCCTGGCTGTGTGATCATGGGTGAGTTATTTAACTTCTCTCAGCCTCGGTTTTCTCACTGGTAAACCAGAGATCACAGCACCTCATAGATAGCACTTCTAGAGTGTTTTGAATGGCAGAAACAGAAAGTGTCGTGTAAGACAACACATGCATTGTGTAAGGAGAGTCTTAGATGTCTAACACAGCAGTGGCAGTGTTCATTTTCAGGGCCATTTTGCCTGAGTTTTTGTTAGGCCCTTCTCTCTTTGCTTCTTTGAATGTATTTGTGAACTTGAAAAGAACACCGCGAACAGAGCTCAGGATCCTGCTCAGCCACACTTCTCCTGCTCTCCAGCTTGGCGTGATTGATTGTCAGGAAGGCATAAAGAACTCAAACCATGAATTACCCTACTCTGGGTAATCACAATGGTTTGGATGGCATCTCCTTAATTTTTGCTTTGACTTTTCTTTCCTCCAGGCAAGAGAGAGTAGAAGGAGTGGCAAGAGTATGCCTTTTAATTACTGAGTTCTAAATTCTTGGAATGAGCATAGTCTGTTTTCTCAGGATCAGACTAGAAGGCGTCATTCTATTACAGAAGAGCCAAGACTTGTCCCAAATGGATGTGGGTTTCAGCAAAGCATCTTTAGCTTAAGGAGCGAAGGATTTGGACTGTGTTCAGCATCTGTGCTTCGCAGGCCACTATTTATCCTTTTAGTGAGTCCCGCTTGTCTGTCCTCTGTCCAGGGCTCGTGTACACCAGGCTGATTTAGTGCTATCTGGGGAGATTACAAATGCCTTGCCTGGCACTGTCAGCTAAACCTGAATCAGTGTCTGTGTACTCCGACCCGACTAGTCAGAGGTTTACCCTTTGCTCTGCTGCTCACTCTAATAGGCAGAAAAGCCCAGCTCACCCCAGCTTTTATAACAGGGTCAGCTCCAGAAATGCTCCTTTAACTGGGAATAGAAGCAACACAAATCCAGCAAGCAGATAGTATACAATGGCTGCTTTTTGGCCTTGGAACAAACAAAAGTGGTTTATGTTTACTACATACCACTTTCAAAACTGCTGTCTGTCATTTACTAGAGAGTTTATCATTCCTGAGGGCCAAGGTCTAGGTTTTCTTCACTCAAATGTCCTCCAAGTGGGAATTGCTTGGTGTTGGTCATTGTTTGCACCCAGATTTATAATTTGGGCTTAATTAGACATAAATACTTAAAGGCAAATGTGGTACTTGATGGACCATGGGTAGATAAGACACCTCCCAAAATGGATGGTGAAATTCTTTTTAAGAGTCATAGTATGAAGGAAGTCTCCTTGTGAAGCTTTGTGTTGGAGCCTAGAATTGTAATGTACGGCACTATTAGACCTCCAAAACCAATGTGAACTTCAGTCGTTTGTATCATGATTTGCTTTATTCTGTGTTCCTATCTTTCCCGGTAGTAGGTATTACTTTGTCTGTGGGTTACATGTCTTTCTTCTCTAAGATTTAACCTGGGGATTATTATATGCATATTTATATCCCCAGAGACAATAGTAGGCGCTCATCAGTTGTTGAATAAATGAATGAATGAATGACCAAATGATTGAACAAACAAAGGAGCAAGTGAACAAACAGATGTGAAGTGGTGGGGGGCATTTCTATATGATTGTGTGTAAAGAGCACCCTAACATAGCATCTGAACAAATCACTCTTGGAAATCTGTTCAATCCCACCACCTTCACCAGCTATTCCTGTGAACCCCAACCCTCCCCTAGATACATTTTGATGATATATTACATTATTTTTCCTTTGCCTCCCTCCTACCATGATAAAAAGGATATTGAATGGCCAAACCAGTGCATTACAGTAACATGAAAGGAATGTTTATCTTTCATCTACTAGAATTCAAGGAAAAAAAACACAAAACTTTGTCAGCTAGATACTTTCCTGAATTGTTTTTTAAAATTGTTTTAAAAATTATTATTATTGCCAGGCATGGTGGCTGACACCTGTAATCCCACCACTTTGGGAGGCTGAGGCAGGTGGATCACCTGAGGTCAGGAGTTCAAGACCAGCCTGACTAACATGGTAAAACCCCATCCCTACTAAAAATACAAAAAAATTAGCTGGGTGTGGTGGCACATGCCTGTAATCCCAGCTACTCTGGAGGCTGAGGCAGGAGAATTGCTTGAACCCGAGAGGCAGAGGTTATGGTGAGCTGAGATTGCGCCACTGCACTCCAGTCTGAGCAACCAGAGTGAAACTCCATCTCAAAAAAATATATATATTATTATTTTTAATAGGGTCCCACCCTGTCACCCAGTCTAGAATGCAGTAGCACAATTATAGCCTACAGCAGCCTAAAATTCTTGGTCTCAGGGAATCCTCCCACCTCAGCCTCTTGGGTAGCTAGGACTGCAGGTGTATGCTACCATGCACAGCTATTTAAAAACAGTTTTTTTTTTTTAGAGAGGGAGCCTTGCTTTGTTGTTCAGACTGGTCTCAAATTCCTGGCCTCATGCGATTCCCCTGCCTCAGCCTCCTCAGGTAGCTGGTATTGTATGAATTGTGTTTTGAATAAGAAGAAATTAAGGCTTATAAGATCAGTTGTGTGTTAGCAGTGATGTCGCTGACTGATCTTTGCATTCTGTAGGAATATTTGGTGCTACAATAATAAGAAATAAATCAGTTCGATAATTTTGCCATCATTTTTTAAAAATTTTGTAAAATAATTGAAAATCATATGTGCAATATCTTATACATTTTTATTTTCAAAGCACATTCCTATAAGGCAATTGAAGTACAGTTTGAACTTACTTTTGACTACCTTCTTAATAGTGATTGATCATAAATTATAAATTTTTCACTTACCAAATTATGTTTAAAAAGCTAAATTTAACATTTTCTTTTTAATTTTGGAGTTGAATGGTCCTTTATTCCAGTCTTTGTTTTTGTTTTTTTTCAAGGGAAGACAAATATTTAAGTTCGAAGTCATGTTTAATAGAGGAAATGAATGAAAAGTGGATGTCTGTTATCTGTTTCCAACAATCATCTTTATGTCCTATTAAAAGTTTAATTTTAAAATCTAACTTTACAGATCCATACCCAGTAAATTTTTTTTTTTTTTTTTTTGAGACACAGTCTTGCTCTGTCACCCAGGCTGGAGTGCAATGGCGCCATGTCGGCTCACTGCACTCCGTCTCCCGGGTTCAAGCGATTCTTCTGCCTCAGCCTCCTGAGTAGCTGGGACTACAGGCGCGTGCCACCACACCCAGCTAATTTTTGTATTTTTAGTAGAGACAGGGTTTCACTATGTTGGCCAGGCTGGTCTTGAACTCCTGACCTCATGATCCACCTGCCTCGGCCTCCCAAAGTGCTGGGATTACAGGCGTGAGCCGCCGCTCCTGGCCCCCAGTAAATAATTTTAAGAATCTTAAAGTTACTCATTTTTACTTAGACTTTATGAGATTAAGCTTTTTCAAACTCACTTCTATTTGTCCTCCCCTGAGAGCTATTTACAAATTTGTATAGCACTCTGGAGTGTGATAATATCGAAGTCAATGCACAGTCAGGAGGCTTGTTAACTTATGTGATGATGTCAGTTTTGATAAACATCTTTCTCATTTAGGCATTTAATGATAATCATTTCTTCAAGAAAAAGTTCTTAGTGGGGAGAAAGAGGCGAAAAGTACAGTGTGATTAACTTATGATGCATTTTGGATTGCAGCCTTTTAACCAAAAGAGAATCATCATTAAAACAATAATTCCTCAGAAGGCTTGAGGCACTTAACTTCTCTTAATTAAATTAGCTCAGTTTACTGCCAGTCAGTAAAGTCTGGTTTGGAATGATGATAGAAATTAAATATCTAAGAATGCAGTACACATAATAGTTAAAGAAATACAATTAAAAGTAATAAGGAGGTACTACTTTTCACTTAGGAAATTAATAATGATTTGTAGAAGTGAGACTACTAACTTCTGGGAAAAATATAGTGAGACTGTCACTTTTATACACCACTAGAAAGCCCTTTTATAATGTTTGTCAAGATTCTTCAAAATACTAATACCTTTTGATCCATTAATTCTTTGTCTAGGACTTGCTGAGTTGGTGATCAGATGTGAAGAAAACTTCAGGCCAGGCTTGGTGGCTCACGCCTGTAATCCCAGCACTTTGGTAGTTCAAGGTGGGAGCATCGCTTGAGCAAAGGAGTTCAAGACCAGTCTGGGCAACATAGAGAGATCCCATCTCTACAAATAATTTAAGAAATGAAATTAGCTGGGAGTGGTGGCACATGCCTGTGGTCCCAGCTACTTGCAGGACTAAGGCAGGAGGATCACCTGAGCCTGGGAGATTGAGGCTAAAGTGAGCCCGTGATCACACCACTGCTCCCCAGCCCAGGTGACAGAGTGAGCACCTGTCTAAAAAAAAAAAAAAAAACCCGGAAAAAGAAAAACTTCATACAGTCAAAATACCCAACATCATGCCAATGCATGGTTAATTTATGTTATTTTCTATTTTGGAATATTATGCAGAGGTTAAATAATAAGTGCACATAATATTTACTACAAGGCAGAATATTTGCAGTATCTTAATTTTACTAAAAAGTGTAACATACAATAATATTTGAATTATGTATGGAAAAAGAGAGTGAAAACAAGAATGAATTGAAAACAGAAAGAAAATGCACCCAGATGTTTACAGTCAGTGATTATGTTCTGACTGGCAAAACATAAGTAGATTTTTTTTTTTTTTTTTGAGAGAGATGGAGTCTTGCTCTGTGGCCCAGGCTGGAGTGCAGTGGCGCCATCTCAGCTGACTGCAAGCTCCCCCTCCCAGGTTCACACCATTCTCCTGCCTCAGCCTCCCGAGTAGCTGAGACTACAGGCACCTGCCACCACACCCGGCTAATAATTTTTTTTTTTTTTGTATTTTTAGTAGAGATGGGGTTTAACCATGTTAGCCAGGATGGTCTTGATCTCCTGACCTCGTGATCCACCCGCCTTGGCCTCCCAAAGTGCTGAGATCATAGGCGTGAGCCACTGTGCCTGACCATAAGTAGATTTATTTTCTAAAATAAGTGCGTATTACACTTATGATAAAAATGATCATCATGAAAGATTTTATGTTCAAGGATTTCATATAGCTGCTTTGTATTTCTTCTGGCACATTACAGTCATAGTGGCAGTGACTTGTAGGGACATTGTCCTGATACTTCAGAGTGCAATTGATGATATTTGTTTAATAGTGAATGTAGCTTAAGAAAAGAAAAGCAATCAAACAACTAGGTGATTAATGTAGCCACTTCAACTCCTCAGATCTTTGGCTGACATGTTTTCCTAGCAAAGCAGAGGTACTTAACTAACCACAGAGAAATGCTCACACATGTCAGAAGGAAAACCAAGTGATCGCTTGTTTTGCCTTGGGCATCTGCACTTTTTATAGAAGTATGACTTTCAGTCTGTGAGACCTTTCGATAAGTAGTGATAATCCAGAAGGATTGATGTAGTCATTCTGGACTTGAGATTTCTTTTCACCACTAAGACATTTGACTGTCACTTGCATCTTAATGCGTCCATATAATTTTCTAAAGCATTGGGGGACTGACTAGGTAAAGTCACTGTGCCCTTTTAAGTATGGGCTAACTGATCTCATGGCCTACCAGGGCTTCCAAGTGATTAGTGGGGATTGGCAAGAATTGACCTCTTTGGAGGCTGGGGAGGCAGAAGTACTTCAGTAATAGGGTTCAGGGAGACATACATGGAGCATAGCTCTCTCTGACTTTCAAGTGGATAGAGCTAGTAGGCCTCTACTAATTGTGGTGTTTGTCATCAGACAACCCTTGCTTTGGAATCACTCTTCATTGAGAGATACTGAGTCCAGGATGTGCCAAGCAAGATTGTAGATACGCTCACAGATGAATTCACCCGTTCATTTATTGAGCACTTGATTTTTCAGGAGTACAACTTCATCATTAATTTCCTAGCTATGTAATATAGGATCAGTTAGGTCAGATTCTCCCTTTGTAATTAATCCTAATTGCTGGGGCTTTCATGTTTCTAATAAATGTCTATTCCCATAATCCTGTCCTACATTATTAGCCTTCTTCATGTGGTTCTGTGAGATCTATAGTAAGCAGATGACACTGCTTATTATAGATTAGCTACTTCCTGTGTAATAAATCAATTATTCCTCTCAATAGGGACAATCTTGAATTAAAATCACATTGTTTTTTTTCTTAGAGAATTCTCTGTCAAATTCTATCAAAGGCCATGGTTTTTTTTGTTTTTTTGTTTTGTTTTGTTTTGTTTTGCTGTCCAGAGATACCTTATTAACGACTTGATTTTATCCTTATTTCAAATTCTAATTCATGAATATCAGGGTATAAAATGTTAAATATGCTAGTTCAGCTACCAGCTTTTCAAGCATCATTGGGGACCATCCTGTTATAATAGGAAAACATTTGGTATGGCTTTTGGGATGTAGATCATTTTTATAATTATTATAGGGAGTAAAAAATGCAGAATAAAGAATAATTTAAATATAATTAGAAGTGAGAGCAGGTCAGTATGACCAAGAATATAAATCATAAATCTCTCTATTTTTGTGTTCCTTTATTCCATGCAGAGAAATACCAAACCTTTGTTTCTAAAAGAGCACCAGGTCTTTCAGAAAGCTGTGGTTCTCAGCAGCAATTTTAGTTAGGTTTCGTTTCATGTTTTCTGGTATTCTGGGCCTCCCAATAGCCATTTGTGCCTAAAAGAGAGAGAGGATGAGGAGATTTGGGTTGCCTGTACTGTTAGCCTGGTGGCACTCTGGGGATATCAGATGTGTTCTGAGGATATATGTGTTTATTTAAATTTGAACAGAAAGTATTTCAGTGGATGCTGGGCGCAGTGGCCTGTAGTCCCAGCACTTTGGGAGGCTGAGTTGGGTAGATGACCTGAGGTCAGGAGTTTGAGACCAACCTGGCCAACATGGCAAAACCCCGTCTCTTTAGAAAAAAAAAAAAAAAAAAAAAAAAAAAATTAGCCAGGTGTGGTGGTGCATGCCTATAATTCCAGCTACTCTGGAGGCTGAGGCAGGAGAATCGCTTGAATCCGGGAGGCGGAGTTTGCAGTGAGCGGAGATTGCGCCATTGCACTTCAGCCTGGGCGATAAGCAAGACTGTCTCAAAAGAGGCTAGGCGCAGTGGCTCATGCCTGTAATCCCAGCACTTTGGGAGGCTGAGGAGGGCGGATCATGAGGTCAGGAGGCCGAGACCATCCATGGCTAACACGGTGAAACCCCGTCTCTACTAAAAATACAAAAAATTAGCCCAGCATGGTTGTGGTGGCACACGCCTGTAGTCCCAGCTACTCGGGAGGCTGAGGCAGAAGAATCGCTTGAACCTGGGAGGTGGAGGTTGCGGTGAGCCGCAATCAAGATCATGCCACTGTGCTTTAGCCTGGGCGACACAGGGAGACTCCATCTGAAAAAAAAAAAAAAAGAAAGAAAGGGAGGGAGGGAGGGAAGGAGGATTTCAATGGGACAGAAATTCACCAGGTACATTAGAAAGCCTTAACGCTTGAGAATGTGAAGTCTTAAAAAAAATTTTTTTTAATAGTTTGGGTTACTTAAAATGAAATATTATACTGAAGCAGATAGAAGGACTCTTAGGACCTTTCTGTGTTTCTTCTGGACCTAATGGCATATAATAAATTCACTGTTTTGTTTAAATGATCAGTTGACTTGAGCTTTCTGTCTTCTGCTCAGAAACACTACTTTAGGAATCTTATTCCATTTGGGAATTCTGACTAGAAGCTCTCCTGGGGTCATCATATGAATGAGTAGCTTACTTCACAGCTCACCTCTTCCTCAGTAGCTGCTTCTCTGTAGGGCTGGAGGGAAAGAGAGTCTTCCATGCAGTCTCATCAGCCAAGAGGAAGGAGATGCTGGTACCTGGTCTGCATCCCAACAGACAGCACACCCTCATGCCTTCACCTTGAATGTACCTTTTTGGCTCTTCCTCATTCCTGGGGAAATGTAATAGTTCTTGATTGTTTATAGGGTTGACTGCTCCCTACAATGTGAGGTTCCCCCTCCCCTCTCCCACAGATGGCACAGAGAAAGTGCTTATCATCGACACAGTAGTGGGGAAAAAAATGGATTCTCACTTTAGCAGGTGACTTGATGGTGGTTGGTTGTCAGTGTGCTTTTTTTCATATTGGCTTGTTGCTACAGGGTCTGATGCTGGCAGATTACAACTCTGTAGCTAGTCATTTTCGATTTATTTGAACCTATTTCTCCAGTCTACTGAGCTTTCACTGGCTAGCGTCAATTCAGGCACATTGCAATTCTTCAGAATCTCTATCCCCATCAGATGGTTCGATCTATGAGAAATTTAGCTAGAGGCATTTAGACAAAAAAGAAATATTGTGGCTGGGGAAGCATTTAAGTTAGAGGAGGCAGCCAGGGCTGTTTTATTACTTAGTCCTGTGTCACCTGTGATGACCCATGAGAGTGGAGAATATTGATCGCTTGTCACTCAAGGCATTCAGCAGATTGCATTGACAAAGCTTGGCAGGTCTCTAATAGCAGGGTTACTGGCCTTGGCTGTGGCCCAAGGGAAAACTCTGCAGGCCCTATTACTTGGCGGCCTTTAACTCTTATAGAATTGGGAGAGAACACTGACAAAAGCGAGGACATGATTTTACGGTTACAAATGATTTTTCTTGCTTGCTTTCTTCTCACCCTTTTTAATTTTTCTTTTCTTCTTTTCCTTTCTTTCTTACCTTCCCTCCCTGATCCCTGCCAGCGCCTCCTTTCTTATTATAGATGATCATGGCAGTATTGTTTTTTTCGGGATAAAAATCAGAGTGGATTAAAGAAAGCATAGCAGGCCTGGCATGAGGCCTGAGTTATTCTCTCCTTTTAGGACAGCTTGTGCCTGACCACATTGTTTGGAATGTGCCTGTGGATATATATACAGTACTTGAACTTGATGTGTAGGCCATTCACAGCTGTTGTCCTCTAGTAGAATAAGAACTGCCACTTCATGACAGATGGGTTTCTCTCCTTTTCCGTTCCCTGGTAGCCAGGCTTGGTTCAAGCCTTTGACCTTACATAGTCCCGAGGTTCAGCTGAAAGTAATGCGCTGACATCAGAGAGATAATGGCACTAGTGCAAAACAGGAATGATTCTAAAAAAACAGTAAAGAGGATTCTATCTTTCCTAGACACTGCCTGATTTATCCACAGGTTCAAATCACCACCATTATTGACATTTTCATTCCTAACATAGGTTGGCCTCCTGTTGGACACTGTTCTGTAATGAGTGTTTCTGCATGGCTGTCGTTTGCTTTATGAAGCGTTCTTTGTATTTGTATTTTCTGTGTACCTTTCATTTAAAAAAAAAAAAATCGTGTTTGTTATCTCCATTGTCTCTTTGAGGATGAGAAAGACAAATATCATTACCCCCATTTCAAAGAAGAGTAAGTTCTTCTAATCACAAGTGATTTAAATGTTAGAGTTTTCATTCAATATTTTCACTAAAATTTCTAGTCCTCTAGTAAATCAGATGTAATCGAAGAACATATGTCTATTTCAGCCTCTACGTAGGCTGGCCAGCTTGCTTGCTTTCTCCCTCTCCCCTCCCCTCTCCTTTTTTTTTTTTTTTCTGTAGTCTTGTATTGGTTACCCCTTCACTTCCTCTTCCTTTGCAGTGCTTTAGGCTGCCCAAGAGGTTCTAGCCAGATGAACAGAAACAGAGGAGAGGAGAGCTTCTTAGGAGGCTGGTGGGCCAGGTGCAATGGCTCATGCCTGTAATCCCAGCACTTTGGGAAGCTGAGGTGGGCAGATCACCTGAGGTCAGGAGTTTGAGACCAGCCTGACCAACATGGTGAAACCCCGTCTCTACTAAAAATACAGGAATTAGCTGGGCATGGTGGCGCATGCCTGTAGTCCCAGCTGTTTGGGAGGCTGTGGCAGGAGAATTACTTGAACCCAGGAGGTGGAGGCTGCAGTGAGCTGAGATCACACCACTGCACTCCAGCCTGGGTAACAAAGTGAGACCTCATCTCAAAAAAAAAAAAAAAAAGGGATAGGTCAGCCTTGAGTAGTGGACATGGCCTTTGCATTTGTATTCCAACATTTTGCCACAGATGAGTTATGTATTATTGGCAGGATTACTTAATCTCTCTGAGCCTTTGTTTTTCCATTTATTGAATGGAAGGTAATATTGTTTACCAAAAAAAGTGAATTATGTGGTATATGGATTATTTCTCAATAAAAAATATGAATTGTGTAAAGTTTCCAACATAGAAATGCCCTCCTTTCCTTCCTTCCTCCTTATACAACTAAGGGCCCACAAAGGCAGAATGAGAATTACCATCTAGGCCAATACTGGGGAAATATGTGCTACTACTGGAGACAGAAATGTGGAAGTATTGCAAATGAATGTGGACCTATTAATATTCTATAGCACTTTGAGCCACTTTGAATTAAAATACTTATCTGTGAAAGGTTTTATAATTTATATGACCTGAAATAATTTACACCTAATTAGATTTTGTCAACTGAATAATTCTGTCTCATGTTGCTTCCACAGAATAATTTAAGCAACTGCATTTTATTCTCAAAATAGCTGTAAATGTCAAATTAATTTTGTTGACATGATCAACATGTAGAAGAGCTACTTGGCAGAATTGTTTGTCAACTGAATATATTATGCATCCTTACAAAATATGTAGATTGATTATGGTTCAGCTGACTTTTGCAGTTTGTTGGTCTCCTGGAAAGAAGTAACGGGTGGTGGTTACAAAAACCATAATGGCATTTCTGTTCATCTGGCTAGAAACTTTTCGATATCTGTAAGTTTTCCTTCCCTTTTCATTATATAGGCCATGTCTTTCCCTTGGGTGTTATCTTTTTTGTCTGGGTGAGACTGGATCCCACGTAACTGCTTTGGTGTTTGTTATACTCCTCATTAATTTCATGGGGCTCTTAGTTGACACTGGCCACATAAAAATGATTGTTGAGTCTCACTCTTTTTATTTTAGACCATTTCTTTCACGTGGGAGCCTCTTTATCCCTCTCCTTAAAAACCCTGTTTAAGGATTAGTGTCCTTGCAGTTTAGTTGTAGCTTACTCAAGTTATCCCATTTATTCCAAAATCCCTTTTCCACTCCATTATCCCCTATCTAGTCCGGTCTTCTAGCTACTAAGGTTGAAGTCCTGTCATCTTCAGGTTTGGTTGAATCCAGTGCTTCCCAACCCTGTCTCATCATGGCACGTGTAGAAAATGATACTATTGTACAGCACACAGAAGTAAATCAAGACCTTTTGCTGTGGAGGTACCTGGCTCAGAGGCCATGACCTGCCTTAAGTAGGAGGGAATACATGCATACTATCCCATATGTTTTGGTGTAACCAATCCCCAAATTTGAACCAATCTTGGCAGGTATTAGAAATTTGCTTATTTGGTGATATCTGGAATGTACCTCCTCTTTTGAGCTCAGCATTTCATGTACTTTAATTTAAGGTCATTACTGAGCTTTCTACCAAATCATTCCCATTTGTGTCTAGTCATTAGATAGTTCAGATTTCTACCTTGGATGCCTTGAAGTGATGACACCTTACCCTTGCTCGTCTCTCTCCCAAGGGAATAAACCTGTATTTTGCTTTCAGCTTCTGCTTAGAGGAGCTGGCTCCATCCAGAACAATTCCCCTCCCGCTGGACATCAAAAGATTGCATTTCCATTGGCAACAAGTCTCAACATAGCTCAGAAACTACTGTTGACAACTTGTCTCCCCTATAACAGTATTGGATCCTCCTATGGAGGAGAGTGAATCAGTGTCTCCCTCAAGTTCAGCCCACTCATTTAGATTTTTCATTTTAGACTCTGTGGGAAGGATGTCCCAGTGCAGAGTTGGCCTCTGTACCCCTGATTATGTTTCACCTTTCTATAATTTCTCTGCTAACCTGCTGTTGATGCCCCAAGCATGCCTTGTAGCTAAAGGCACTCAATATTGAGTGTGCTTTATAAATACGTGAACTACATGTATTTTATGAAAACATAAACTATGAATACATATATGTTAAAATATACTGTAGATTCATTACTAAAAGGCATTATCTATTCAGTATCCTTAATGTACAAATAATAAGAGATAGATATGAAACCCTGTGTCTAGAGCTAAAAATATACCTTGATGGTACAAATACACATGGCTAAAAGGCATTATCTTTTTAGTATCTTCAATGTACAAATAATGAAAAGGTCTGAATACTTCTGATTTTCATAATGGAGAAGGGGAATTATAGAAACTGTGGACCAATTAGCTTGATGTCAGCTCAGAAAAGATTCTAGAAAATATTATTAATGCATGCTTTCTGAGAGTTTAATAAAAGAAGTAGTCATCACTGGGAACCTGTGGAGGTTCACTTAAAATGTTATGCCATCTATATTCCTTCTTCTGCAGCAGGGATTGCCAAACTTTTTCTATAAATAGCCAGATAGTAGATATTTTAGGTTTTTTGGGCCATACAGTCTCTGGTACAGCTACTCAACTCTGCCACTGTAGCAGGAAAGCAGCCATATAGGCAGTATGTAAACAGATGGATGTGGATGTGTTCTAATAAAATAATTTATAAAAACAGGCAGCAGGCTGATTTGGCCCATTGGCCATCGTTTACCAACCCCTGCTTTAGAAGAATATCTTAGATAATGTGTACTGGATATATTCTATTCTTCTTTCTGATGGGAAATACTTTCTCTTTTTTTGGCGTAAAGAAGTTTTATTTTCTTTGCTAATAAAGAGTTGGCATAAAAAAAAGCATCGCATTAAAATCTTCGTAGAGGACATGGAAAAAAGGCTCAAGTTAATAATAGTTTACAGTAAGTTCTCACTTAATGTTGTCAGTCATTTCTTGGACACTGCTACCTTAAGCAAAATGATATATAATGAAACTAATCTTTTTTTCTCACCAACATTATAGTGAAAAGATGAACAAAAAGATGTTATCCAAGGATGTAAATCATTTAATTTAAAGTTGCAGTTTCCAAGAACCTATTGACTATGCTAAGTGAGGACTTACTGTAGTTAGGTAGAATTATAACAGGTTTAATAATTATGAAACATGAAGAGTGGTCTGTGGCTGCAGGCCACAGGCTATGTGCTCTTGATTCCATTATGTCAATATTTTTATTAGTGACTTGACTGAGGTTGGAATTGACTTGTGGATCAAATGTGTGGATAGCCTGATGAAGAGAGAGAGCACTTACACTTTGGGTGATAGGAGTAAGATCGCCAAAGGCCTTAGGATAGCAGCTGAAATCTTTCAGGCTTAAATGTTGAAAAGAGATAGATGCGAAACCCTGTGTCTGGAGCTAAGAATGTATCTTGACAGTACAAATACAAATTGTGAAAACATAGTTGAAGAGCAGCCTGTTTGAACAAAGCTAAGAGAGTATTTCAATTAGAGTGCATGCAGAGAAAGTTATCCAGATGGTTGAAGGGACTCAGAATCATGTCCTGTTAGAAATGGTTGAAAGAAGTGTAGATATATAGCCTAGGGGGTTATATGATAACTGTCTTCAATTATTTAAAGGCTGTCATGTAGAAGAGGAATTAGACTTATTCTGGGGGGTCCTGGAGGACACAGGGGAGAGCAATGGGTAGAAGATACAGGTAGATTCAATATATAAATAGGAACTTTCTAACAATTTGAGCCGTCCATAAGAGGGATGGGCATTATTTGGAGGGTTTAAGTCACTGGCAATATTGTAGACATCTGTTGCTGACCTTGTGGGGCTGTTGTGAGAGAATATTAGCTTTGACTCATTATTGGATGGGACGGTTCTTATGGTCACTAACAATTCTGAGAGTGCATAAAAGGTAGGCCGAGGGATAATGTGCTGCACCCTACGTCTCAGTAGTTGGCAAATTCCAAACCCAGATGTTTTGAGTCTCCTGCCTTGTTTATATGGCTGAAATGCTGACTTTACACAGTGTTCCATATGTGTATCTGTACCTGTCATCTTTATGTGATTGGCTAGAGACCCTGTCATGTTCACTTTTGTAATCTCACAAAGCTTAACAAATGCCCTGTACATAGGAGGAGCAAAGTAAGTGTTTGTTGACCTAAAGTGAATTAAAGAACAGCTGAGACACATCTAAATATCGTTCTTTTGCTGATCCTGGTTTCATAATGAAAACATTTGGAAGTTGATCAGAAATTATACCTGGGGATTCCTAGTAGAATGGTGATGTAGATGGAACAGCTCTCTGCCTTTGTTTCTGTCTGTGGTACACACACAAATGCCAACACTTCACCAACAGTGGAAGCCATCAGGCTGCACTCTCTGACCAGGATTGTTTTACCCCTTCTGGATGGCAATACATCGCTCCCTTTCTTTTTCACTGCCTCCTGTGCATACCTCCGTGCTAAATTAAACTCCAGACCCTTGGATGTCTGGAATATATTTTCCAGTCTTCTGAATACTACCACCCTGAAGTAGTCATTTGCTGTCATCATAATTCTGGAAGATTTAATATTCAGATTGACAGTGGATATGCTGGTCTCATTCTTTGATGTTTTGTACATGGGCAAGTGGTCAGGTATCCTGGCCTATTTATCACCATATTCTCCATGGCCTGTACTCAGGGTCAGGCATATGGTAGGTGGTCAGTGAATGTTTGTTTATGTTAGTAGGACTCTGGTTTAGTCCTTACAGTAGTCCCTCTTATCCATGTTGGTATGTTCCAAGACACCCAGTGGATACCTGAAACTGTGGACAGTACCAAACCCTGTCCATACTGTTTTTTTTAATATGATAACCAAGACATCTACTAAGTGACTAACAGGTAGGTAGCGTATACACCATGCTGGACAAAGAGATGATTCTCATCCTGGGTGGACAGATCAGGACAACATGAGAATTTCATCATGCAACTCAAAATACTGCCTAATTTAAAATGTATTGATGAATTGTTTATTTCTGGAGTTTTCCATGTAATATTTTTGGACTATGGTTGCTCATGGGTAACTGAAACCACAGATAAGGGGTACCACTGTACTCCCGTTTCATCCTAATGAAGTAAAGTTTCTTTGTTCATCAAGGCGGTATTTCTTTCTCTTTTGTGCCTACCGTGCTCTACCTACCTCATGTCTTCATTTTCTGTGCCACTTTCCTGCTGTGTTTTAATAGGATAATGTTTTAATAGAATAAAAGAAGGGCAAAGGTATAGTAATTGAATGTCCTTCACTATCAATCCCCCCAACCCCTGAAGGGAGAAAGGAAGGAGAATGTGGGGGAGAGGGGAAGGAAGAAAGGAAATGGTGGAGAAAGTAGAGAATGAGAGAAGCATCCTGTTTCATACTGAGAAGACTTTGGTATTGACGAATTTTGACTTTGTTAGTGCCATATAACTTGTGTGTTGCTTTGTTTAAATTCTCGTCTGCTCTCATGTTGTCATTGCATTCTGTGGATAGCAGCTAAGAGAGTTTTCAGACACATCTATATTAGAAGTAAAATAACTGTTAATGTCAAGACTATATCTTTGCTTTTTTCTCCCTCAGCTTCTTTTCTCGGTTGGTAGAAAACATGGAATAATGGTGCCAGGGTTAGCTTTGCCTGGAGAAGAGTTCTGTTTGCCAGCCCTGCTGCAGATTGATAACCATCAAGGGAAGGATAGCCCAGTCATAAATGACTTCGTGGACTGCATATCTTTATGTACCCCTTACACACTAGTAGGAAGAACCCACATACCATCTGCCAATGACAGTGAGGCAGGAACCTCACTTTTGTGACAAAAGGATTGTATTTTGCTATGCTGGAACTGGTTCGTTAACAATTCATAAGAACCAATTAAGTTTTCAAGAATTTTGTGAGCTGGTTTTTTAATAAAACCTTTATTAGAAGTTAAGTTATATAAGAAAATAATTAGATGGGTATGGTGGCAGGCTCCTGTAATCCCAACTGCTTGGGAGGCTGAGACAGGAGAATTACTTAAACCCAGGAGATGGAGGTTGCAGTGAGCTGAGATGGCACCACTGCACTCCAGTCTGGGCAACAGACCGAAACTCCATCTCAAAAAAAAAAAAAAAGTTATGTAAACTTACCTGTGCTTTTAATATAATTTACTTAATTGTAATCAGTATTCAAAATTCATCACTTCCTTATTAGTTGCTACATTTTACTAATATCCATGGCTTTGAGGTTATTTACATCTAGTATATGGTAGAAATACTGCAAAATGATGTGTTATTGAGCCTCTTTTTCTCACTCTGTATTCAATGACATCACTTTAGTAGCCATGGTGGAAGTGTTTACACCACAGAAACTGGTAAACAGGATGTCTTCTTCTGTTTTGTTCTGCTGTAACAGAACACCGCAAACTGAGTAATTTATAAGCAATAGAAGTTTATTTGGCTGATGGTTCTGAAGACTGGGAAGTTCAAGATCAAGGGGCCATATCTGGTGAGGACCTTCTTGCTGTATCACAGTGTGGCAGAAGACATCACATGGTGAGAGAACATGCTCAAGAGAGTTTGAAGCTCTTTTATAATCAGCATTAATCCATTCATGAGGGTGGAGCCCTCATGACCTAAACATCTCCCATTATGTTCCATCTCCCAACACTGTTGCACTTGGGATTAAGTTTCCAACCCATGCTTTTGGGGGGACGCATTCAAACCATAGCACTGTACAAATCCAAATTTGGTCATTTGTTTTGTTGATTGTCTACACTTAAAAGGATGATGGAGGAAATGTTATTAATACAGATTAAATTTAAAAGTATGTTGTATTTGCATCCATTACATTGTGGATAGCAAAACAAGAGAATATCTTCTTGTATTTTGAAACTGTTTCCAACTCAACAAAGAAGTTATTCATGTCCTCAAGGAAGGAAACTATTCATGTCATTCATGTGTTAGGTGTTCCACTTTAATTTTACTGGTTCAAAAACATCAACCAAGTTTTACAAAACTACACTCATTCTTCAGGTACAACCATAGGTTGGCTGTAGATATAAGAATTGCACATATTTTAACAGAAGCATTCTGTGAATGTTAATTTTCCCATTTGGTTGGAATTCACAGTAAAGTTTAGCGTGTACTTTGTTATTATTTGTAAATTGCTTGCTATACATGATTTATATCAGTAAATTTTATAATAAATAGATGTACATCTATACATACATACTTCTTTTCCCAAGAAGCTGGTTGTTAAGTATTACCAACACGCTACTGTTTACAATCCAAATGAGAATTTAGCTCTGTGTCTTAGGATAGTGATGATCTTGTATAAATGGTGAGATTTTTGCCTTCATCATAGCAAGAGACTCAAATGCAATATAGGAAGGAAACCTTTCTGATTATGGAATATGAAGTCAGGATTTTAAATGCCACCAACTGTTGAACACTTAAAGGACAAAGTGTTTGAAATCTTAAAGCATGCCTACTCTATTTAAAAGAACATTAGAGGGCGTTGGAAAGAGGTGATAAATATCATTAGGACCTCAGCAAGGCTTTGGAACCTGACACATTGAAAGATAATTGACTGAAGAGGATCTCTGGACACAAAGCAGGCAATTTAGTTATCCAAAGCATTTATGTCAAGCAGCAAATGCGTGAGGATTTATCTATTTGTGTTTTTCTCTCAGAGCTTAATCCATGAGGAGTACAGAGTGGTGGTAGGGTGGAGGCTAGCCTTTATTTTGCATTGCTCTGAGAAGTGTTGCAATAATGGGAGAAATTTGGTGTCCTAGAAACATTATTATTATAAATGAAAAATCTTGAAATATGAGGAAAGTGAATTTTTTAAAACTGGGATTAGCAACTCAGAACAAAATAAGCTGGACATGCTGGCTCATGCCTGTAATCCCAGCACTTTGGGAGTCCGAGAAGGGCGGATTACTTGAGGTCAGGAGTTTGAGACCAGCCTAGCCAACATGGTGAAACCCCGTCTCTACAAAAATACAAAAAAAATCAGCTGGGTATGGTGGTGGGTGCCTGTAATCCCAGCTGCTCAGGAGGCTGAGTCAGGAGAATCACTTGCACCCGGGAGGCAGAGGTTGCAGTGAGCCAAGATCATGCCAGTATACTCCAGTCTGGGTGACAGAGCAAGACTCCATCTCAAAAATGAAAGAAAGAAAAAAAAGAAACTGAGAACAAAATGGTCTTTTGCCTCTTTCTACTTAATCAAATAAGACGGCTCATGCAAAACTATATTTTTGTGTGAGATTTTTGGTTAACAAGAAGTTGTATTTCCGTTCATCAGTTAGACTCAGTGTGGAGGAATGTTTTGTTTAACCTACTTTAACTAGAAACAAAATGTATTTGCAGAAGTTTATAGGTAGAATTATAAGGTGATTTAATAACTTTGAAGGTTACTTTCAGCAAATGGAAATCAGAATTTTGTTAGCGGAATGGCAAATGTGAAGAATGAAAAATCCAGTTGATGCCAGTTAACATTAGCTTTTAGGAAAGAAAAAACGGTAGATTTTTCTGTGAAGTGTGTGTGTGTGTGTGTGTGTGTGTGTGTGTGTGCGCGTGCATGCTTATGTGCCTGTGTGTGTGTTTAAATTAGATTTTTCTATGAAGAGTGTGTGTGCCTGTGTGTGTGTTTAAAATTTAGCTCATCTGGTTGTGTTGTGTGTTTTCTCTGTGTGTGTTTGAAAGGGGACATATTATGAATGTTATGGTTCCCTACCTCTAAGACCTGTTCCAAAAATAATTTTATTAATCCTAAGAATGACTAAGAATGTAACTATGGAAATAAAATGACTTTTCAATCCTGTGTTGACTACATGCCTAAAATGTTGATTTGCTAAAACCTGGTACTTCCAAATTAAATTTTATGGTATGTGGATGATTTATTGTAATCTCCTGCGAGGAAATTCATCTTAAAAACTTTCTCAAAATCATTCTAAGTTTGGGAGAGGAGAGCATTTCTAATTGAAAGCAGGACTCAGGCTAAGATCACATGTCTCCCTAGAGGAAAGAGGGGAGGTTTTACTTGTTGCATATGTTTTTAAAATATTTATAGATACAGCTGGACTTTTAGTACTTTACTTCTGGTTTTAATGATGGAATTCCCAAAGGACTAAAATTGTTCCAAATGTCTGAACCGTGTCTGAAGTTCAAGACCAGTATATGGTTGGTCTGAAGACTTTAATCCTAGTTGGAAACTTTGAATGAGAAACCTGGCCTTTTAGTCTTGTGTTTCTTGAACTTTCTGTTAACAGAATATCTCCTTGCCTTTTATGTAGTCCTTAACTAGCTGCAGACTGACTTGGTCTTCTCTAATAAAGCATTTTCTATATAAGGTCACCAGTAAATTTCTTTTTGTCAACAGAGTACCTTCTTGCCTCCTACTCAGCCCTTAACTGTTTCGTACTGACTTGGTCTTCTCTACTACAGCATTTTCTGTATAAGGTCACCAGTAAATTTCTAAGTCATAAAATTAAGTGATTTTTCTTATTTCCCATCTATCCAGTCAACAGTCATTTTATTCAGTACCTACTGTGTGACTTGGTGCTAGGGATTCATTAGTAAACAAAGCAGGAATATTCTTTTACAATGTGGAGCTTTCAATTTTCTGACCCTGTTGACCTTCCTTCTTCAAATTTCATGAGCTCTCTTACTTCTGGTTAGTGAAATCACTGATGATTATTTTAATGCTGATTCCTCCCCTAATGATTGTGCTCAGGGCCCTCTCTTTCCCTGATGATTGTTTTTCTTGATACTTTGTGGGTGATTTTATATGGCTAAGACTTTCAGGTTGTCATCTGCCCATACACAGAAGTCCTGAGGGAACCCACGAGTTTCCTCTCACTGCTTCCGTGCTGTGTAGGCACCTTCTCCAGTTAGAAAACCATCAATAGGAGCTTTCATGATCATGGTGGAGGCAGCAAAGAGTGTGTATTTTGCAGGGAGAAGGCAGCGAGGACAAGTTGCCTCTATCCACTTTAGCCAGAAGATTAGTACCAATTTCTAAGACTTTCAAATTTGTCTTTAAAAAATTGCACCCATATAGCATATACATTTAGTTGTATGCACACACACACTAAAATAAACTTCTTTGTATACAGTGATTTGATATAGTCATAGGATGATTGTATTTTCGTTTTGTTTGTAACAACTTTATTGAGATATAATTGGCATATAATGAACTGATCATATTTAAACTATACAACTTGATAAGTTTTGACATGCATACACCTATGGAACCAACACAATCAAGGTAATGAACAGGCTAGGTGTGATGGCTAACACCTGTAATTCCAGCATTTTGGAAGGCTGAGGAAGCAGAATCACTTGAGCCCAGAAGTTCAAGATGAGCCTGGGCAACATTGGAAAACTCTCTCACTACAAAAAAATTAAAAATTAGCTGGGTATGTTGGTTTGTATCTGCAGTCCCAGCTACTCAGGAGGCTGAGGTGGGAGGATTGCTTGAGCCCAAGAGGTCAAGACTGCAGTAAGCCTTGATCATGACACTGTATTTTAGCTTGGGTGACAGAGCGAGATTCCATCTCAAAGAAAAAAAAAAATGAATATATCCATCACCCCCAAAAGTTTCCTCCTTTCTCTTTGTAATTCCTCTCTCCCCCACCTCCCTTCCGTCTCCACCCCAGCTTATTCCCCGGCAAAAAAACAAAACAAAACAAACAAAAAAAAACAAAAAACAAAAGCAAATTAATTGTTTTTTGTCATTATAAAGTTGTATACATTTCTCTAGAATTGCATATAAATGGTATTACATAGCACATACTGTTTGTCCTTTTTTTGGAGCGGGGGGTTCTGGTTTCTTTCACTCATTGTGCTTATCCACATTGTGCTGTATATAATGTTCCTCAGTATTACTCAATTTATGGATATACCATAGTGTGTTTATACATTGGACTGTTTTCAGTTTTTGTTATTATGTATAATGCAGCTATGAACACTTATGTAAGAGTACAATGTACATTATTTTGGACAAATAGGAGTGAAATGGCTGGATAATGTACTAGGTATATGCCAAATGTTCTAAGAAACTGCCAAACAATAATCAAAGTGGTTGTATCATTTCATATGCTCACCAGCAGTGTGTAAGAGTCCCATTGTTTCCATATCCTCTCCAATACTTTTTATGGGCAGTCTTTTCCATTTCTCCATCCTAATAGGTATATAGTGCTATCTCATTGTGGTCTTGAATTGCATTTCCCTAATGAATAATCATGTTGAGCACCTTTTCATGTGTGATTTGTCATCTATATATCTTCTTTGGTGAACTATGTTTATATCTTTTGCCAATTTTTAAAAATTGCATTTTTTTCTTAAGTGTCGAGTTCTTTATTCTGTATACAAGACCTTTATCGGATATATGATGTACAAATATTTGCTCCCAGTGTGTTGTTTGTCTTTTTATTCTCTTAACAGCATCTTACAAGAGAAGAGGTTTCAAGGTTTTTTTTAATTTTTATTTAATTTTTAGAGATAGGATCTTGCTCTGTCACCCAGGCTGGAGTGCAGTGGCATGGTTATAGCTCACTGTAACCTTGAACTCCTGGGCTTCAGCCATCGTCTCACCTTGGCCTCCTGACTACTTAGGATTACAGGCACGAACTACCCTACCCAGCTAATTTTTTAAAACCTTTTTTGTAGAGATAGGGTTTCGCTGTGTTGCCGAGGCTGTTCTCGAACTTCTGAGCTCAGTCAGTCCTCCTGCCTCAGTCTCCCAAAGCAAAGGTTTCAAATTGTGGTGAATATAATCTATCAACTTCTTTTTGTGGGTCATCCTTTTGGTGTCATATCTAAGAAATTATTTACATACCAAGGATACAAGGTTTTCCCTTATGCCTTGCTCTGGAAGAGTTACAGTTTTAACTTTTACATTTATGTCTGTGATCCATTTTGAGTTAATTTTTGTATATGAGATGAGACATATAGTGAGTTCATTTATTTTTGCATACTTTTTTTTTTTTTGAGATGGAGTCTTGCTCTGTTGCCCAGGCTGGAGTGCAGTGGCAAGATCTTGGCTCACTGCAACCTCCGCCTCTGTGTTCAAGCAATTATCCCTGCCTCAGCCTCCTGAGTAGCTGGAATTACAGGTGCCCGCCACCACACCCAGCTAATTTTTATATTTTTTAGTAGAGACAGGGTTTCACCATGTTGGCCAGGCTGATCTTGAACTCCTGACCTCAGGTGATCCACCTGCCTCACCCTCCCAAAGAGCTGGGATTACAGGCATGAACCAACATGCCTAGCCTATTTTTGCATACATCTGTACAGTTGTTCCAGCACCATTTCTTAAAATGACTGTCCTTTCTTTAGTGAATTACCTTTGCATCCTTGTCAAAAATCAGTTGTCTATTTATGTGTAGGCCTAATTTTCTTCCTTTTTACTGATCAATTTGTCTGTCTTGAGGTTGCCAACCCAAGGCCCATGGGCCAAGAAAAGCTCACAGCCTGTGTTTGTATCGTCTGTTAGATAAGAATGCTTTTTTCTATTTCTTAAGGGTTGTATAAAAAAAAAAAAATTAAAGGAAATGTGACAGAAAACATGTGTACTGCAAAGCCTAAAATATTTACTGTCTGAATCTTCTCAGAAAAAGAAAATTTCTAAACTTGACCTATCTTGACACGAATACCACATCTTGATTACTGTAGCTTTATAATCTATTAAAATCAGGTAATGTTAGTCTTCCAACTTACTTTTTCCTTTTCAAAGTTGTTTTGGCTATTCTTGGCCCTTTGCATTTGTGTATGAATTTTAGAATCACTTTGTAAATGTAAGTTTCTTCAAAAAGACCTGCTGGGATTTTTATTCAGATTGTATTGAATCTGTAGACCAATTTCAAAAAATTGATATCTTAGCAGTATTGAGTCTTTTAACTCATAAACAAAGTGTGTTTCTTTATTTCTTTAGATTTTCTTTAATTTCTCTCAGAAAAGTTTTGCAATGGATGGGCGCAATGGCTCACGCCTGTAATCCTAGCACTTTGGGAGGCTGAGGCAGGTGGATCACCTGAGGTCAGGAGTTCAAGACAAGCCTGGCCAACATGGTGAAACCCAGTCTCTACTAAAATACAAAAATTAGCTGGCTATAGTGGCGGGTGCCTGTAATCCCAGCTACTTGGGAGGCTGAGATGAGAGAATTGCTTGAACCTGGGAAACGGTGGATGCAGTGAGCTGAGATCATGCCACTGGACTCTCCAGCCTGGGCAGCTGAGTGAGACTCCATCTCAAAAAAAAGTTTTGTAGTTTTCAGGTTACAAATATTTCACAACCTTTGTCAGATTTATCATTATGTATTTTTGAAGCTGTTGTAAATGGCATTGTTTTATAAATTTTAATTTCTAATTATTCCTTGCTGCAATGTAAATGTACAGTTAACTTTTGTATATTTATCATATATTCTGTAATATTGGTAAACTCATTTATTAGTGTTAATGGTTCTTTTTAAAATTTATTTGTATTGTATATATAGTTGATAGTGTCAAAGAAGAGTAAATATAATTTTCCTTTTTTTTTAAAATCTGGATGCTTTCATTTCTTTTCTTATATTATTGCACTGGCTGCAATCTCTAGTATAATGTTGAATGGAAGTGGTGAGAGTGTATATGCATTTTCATTTTAACTCATATTATGGGGAAGCATTTGGTGATCTTCCATTATTTATGATGTTAGCTCTAGGTTTTCTGCACATACCTTTATCAGTTTAAAGAAGTCCCTTTCTATTTCACATTTGCTGAAAGTTTTAATCAGGAATGGATGTTGGTTTTGTATCAAATGCTATTTATTAATCCATTGAAATACTCATTTTTTTATTTTTTAGTTTGTTAATATGGCAAATTTAACTCATTGATTTTCAAACGTTTTTTAATAAAAACATGATGTATTTTTATAAAAGTATGTTAAAAATTATTCATATATATATATATAGTTGAACTTAACTAGTCTGTCATTTTCTTTTTCTTTTTCTTTTTGAGACAGAGTCTCACTCTTGTAGCCCAGGCTGGAGTGCAATGGCGTGATCTCGGCTCACTGCAACCTCCGCCTCCCAGGTTCAAACAATTCTCCTGCCTCAGCCTCCTGAGTAGCTGGGATTACAGGTGCCCACCACCACGCCTGGCTAATTTTTTGTATTTTTAGTAGAGACAGGGTTTTACCAAGTTAGCCAGGATGCTCTCGATCTCCCGATCTTGTGATCTACCCACCTCGGCCTCTCAAAGTGCTGGGCTTACAGGTGTGAGTCCCCGCACCCAGCCTATTCTGTCATTTTCTTTCATTGTCTTTGGTTTTTATATAAGGCAATTCTGACATTATAGAATATATTGGGAAGTATTCCCTTCTCTCCAATTTTCTGAAGCAGTTTGTATAGAATTTGTATTATTGTTTCCTTAAATGTTTGGTAGGATTTATCAGCGAAGCCGTTGGGCCTGGAGTTTTCTTTATAGGAAATTTTAAACTCCAAATTCAGTTTGTTTAATTGACAAAGGGCTTTTCGGTTTTCTGTTTTTTCTTAAGTAACATTTGGTA